>NW_026596095.1:16875218-16899692 GCF_907164565.1 Psammomys obesus | reverse complement strand
GAGTCATTATTGGGAGCACAGTGCCAGTGGCTTCTGAGCTAGCCCAGTCGTTTGGGGTTTTGTTTTCTAAACTTGGCACAGAGTGGCCAGGCCAGCATTGCCCCTCCTGCCTCAGCTTTCTCGAAAGCACCTTGGTATGAGGCAGCCAGGGCCGACAGACAGAGGTTCTTCCCGACGGTGAGTTAATAAGCTACAAGGAGTAAGACTGTAAAGTGTTAAATGCTGTGAGTGACTTATTAACACGGCCCAGCGAGGCCCCTTTGAGAAATGGTCTGCTCAGCACATTTGCCTGGTGTAATTAATTATTGTGACCATTGCAGGGTCACTTCTGAGTGTCTCCTGCTGTTCCTGGGCTTTTCTCATTCGTTTGCAGCCCAGCTCAGATTTCAAAAAGCACTTTTAATTGTGCAGTAAAGATTGTGACAAAAAAATCACACCCACACCCACCTTATTTTCAAATTTGCTTAGCATTTAGGAAAGTCTGGTGACAATTAAAACAGTTGGCCGTATATCAACAGTGTTTTTAATTTCAGTAGACCAGGAGAGAAACAAGTTACTGTTTTTTTTTTTGTTTTGTTTTGTTTTGTTTTGTTTTTTTGTGGTTGTTTTGTTTATTTGGTTGGTTTTTTTTGAGACAGGGTCTGACTACGTAGCTCTGGCTGTTCTGGATCTCACTCTGTAGACTGAGGCTGGCTTCCGACTCATCAAGATCTGCCTGCCTCTGCCTCTCAAATTCTGGGATTAAAAGTACACATCACTGCCTGGTGTGTTACCATGTTAAAATATGTTTGTATTACCTACAGGACTTACACACAACATTTGCTTTTTTTCCAGTGCATAGTTCCAGCCAAATAAATGGACTTTAAATCCCTCAGATTGTCAGAAAGTCTGGGCCTGGTGTGGCAGTACATGTGTTAATCCCAAAGATTGGAGGAGAATAGACCTTCAACACAAACCATCATGGCCAAATTAATTAAAGCAAGGTTTTTATTTTATTTTTTAACTCGTGTTCACGGCCTATCTCCCTTTAAAGGCTGGGTTCAAGAGATCAGCATTGGATGTGAGGAAGGCAAGGTAGCTGCAGGGTAGGGGGTCTTCAAATGGGGGATTTGGCAGGCAGAATAGGCAGGGTTACAGGAGGGAAACATAAGCATAACAAGTTAGTAAAAACAACCTCCTGAAACAAAGCCACCATAGCAAGGTCATAGCAAGGGAGTTGTAACAACAGGTATTCATAGGTGGTTACAATAACCTTTTGAAACAAAGGTATGACACCTCTTTCATGGAACAGAAACCATTTCTAGTTAAGGTTACAGGTGAGGCATAGCCCAATCCTTGAGAATGAACGTAGTTTGTCTTTACTGTAAGATGGCTTTTAAGCCTCAAATGGAGGTGGGCTAATTGTTCATCTCATGCTTATAATCCCAGCAATGGGGTGGCTGAGGCAGGAGGACAAGGACCTCCTGGACCTACCTGAACCACACAGCATGACCCTTTGTTAGAAAGGCAAAGAATGCAGTTTGTCTTCTAGATTTCCAGGGAATAGCGTAGAGTGGGACTTGGCACTGTTACACACATTTCAAAGGAGCTACCGCATGTGGTGATTCCTGAGGTGTGACAGGCAAGGTTTACTCTGCTGATGGAGCTCTGCACAGCCTGAAGACACTAAACCAGGTTTTGTGACTTCCTGAAGGTCCTATGTGCGAAGACAAAAGAAGATTAGAATCTCGGAAGTTTTCCTCTAGGAACAGTTTTTCCCTTGAAATCCCAGGACCCTGCGCTTTGACAAGAGAAAACAAAAACTCCTAAACCTGCAAACCAATGCACATTTTGCCTGCCTGCTGGTGATTAATGTCATTGGCTTCCCCTACGCAACCAGGTCACAGTAATTGTGTTGGACTGGGAGTGACAGCTGAGAAGGCTACCAAAGCAAAGCAGACCCATGGCACTGAGACCCTCTCTGCTCTCTGTCTACCAGCAAAAGCAAGACCTCTCTAATTTAGGAAAACAGTTGGTCAGAGCCCTTTTTTATAAGGAGCGACTGTAGGAGGATTAAACATTCTTCTCTCACCTGGGTTCTCAGGAGTTTATATAATAGCATCTCCCAGAGAGCTGAAGCTTGAAAAACCTACACAATAAATGACTGTTGTGTAGGGCAACTTCCTCATTATTCTGGGCTTTTGTGGTGCTCTTGACTGAGCCAGATCCCCCCCCCCCCCCCCCCCGCTTCCTTCTTTCTGTCTTTCTCACCACTTTGCTGGCTTATTTCTGAGGTAGATTAAACATGATTGTTCCTTTTCCTTTGTCTCTGAAAGTATAAAAATAAAAAAAATTAGAACTCAAAACAAGAAAAAGTCAGCCGAGAGCACAAGCATGGGCAGTCCTTTGCTGCATCTTGTCATAAGGCCTTCCTACTCTGGGAAAGGGAGAGGAATTCTTTAGAGTCTGATGTATTTACAATTCACTATAGTCTACAAAATGTTTAAAATTAAGGTTTTTAATTATTGTTTATTTCAATTTGTTCCATTTGTATCACGGCTATGGCCTCCTTCCTCATCTACTCCCAATCCCACCCTCTCTCCCTCTTCTTCTCCTATACCCCTGCTAGGGAAGGTCCACTGATAGGGGAGGTCCTCCTCCCCTTCCATCTGACCCTAGCCTATCAGGTCTCTTCAAGACTGGTTGCATTGTCTTCCTCTGTGGCCTGGCAAGGCTGCCACCCCCCCCCCCCCCTCTGAGGAAGGTGATCAAAGGGCCAGCTACTGAGTTCATGCCAGAGACAGTCCTTGTTCCCCTTACTAGGGTACCCACTTGGATATTGAGTTTATGGGCTACATCTGAGTAGGGGTTTTAGGTCCTCTCCATGCATGGTAGTCCTTGGTTGGGGTATTAGTCTCTGCAGGGCTCCCAGGGCTCAGTTTTTTTTTTTTTTTTTGTTTTGTTTTTTTTTTTTTTTTGTCTCTGTTGCTCTCCTTGTGGAACTCCTGTCCCCTCCAAGTCTTTTATTTCCCTCTTCTTTCATAAAATTCCATGCCCCCTGTCCAAAGTCTGGCTATGAGTCTCAGCCTCTGCTTTGATACCTGGATCAGCAGCGTCTTTCAGAGGCCCTCTGTGGTAGGCTCCTCTATTCCCTGTCTTCTCCTGCTTCCCATGTCTATCACATTTGCCCTTCTGAATGAGGATTGAGAATCTTCCCTAGGCTTTCCTTGTTTAGCTTCTTTAGGACTATAGATTTTAGTATGTTTATCCGATATTATATGGGTAATATCCACTTATAAGTGAGTATATACTATGTGTGTCTTTTTGCTTCTGGGTTACCTCACTCAAGATGATCTTTTCTAGTTCCCACCATTTGCCTGCAAATTTCACAATTTCCCTGTTTTTAATTACTGAGTAATAGTCCATTGGGTGAATGTTCCACAATTTTTTATCCATTCCTTTGTTGAGGAACTTCTAGGTTGTTTCCAGCTTCTGGATATTAGGAATAGAGCTGTTACAAACATGGTTGAGCAAATGTTCTTGTTGTATAGTTGAGCATACTTTGGGTATATGCCTAGGAGTGTTATAGCTGGATCTTGAGGTAGCAGTATTCCTAATTGTCTGAGAAAGCACCAGATTGATTTCCAAAGTGGTTGTACAAGTTTACATTCCCACCAGCAATGGAGGAAGGTTCCCCTTTTTCCACACCCTCTCCAGCATGTGTTGTCACTTGAGTTTTTTATCTTAGCCATTTTGATGGGTGTAAGGTGAAATCTCAGCGTTATTTTGATTTGCATTTCCCTGATGACTGAGGACGTTGAATATTTGTTTAAGTGTTTCTCTGCCATTTGATATTCCTCTATTGAGAATTTTCTGTTTAGCTCTGTACTCCATTTTTTAATTGGGTTACTTGATTTGTTGCTTTTAAACTTCTTGAGTTCTTTATATATTCTGGATATTAGCCCTCTGTCATATAAAGGGTTGGTGAAGATCCTTTCCCAATCTGTAGGCTGTCATTTTGTTCTGATGACAGTATCCTTGGCTTTACAAAGCTTTTCAGTTTCATGAGGTTCCATTTATTGATTGTAGGCCTTAGGGCCTGTGCTGTTGTTGTTTTGTTCAGGAAGTTGTTTCCTGTGCCAATGAGTTCAAGGCTTTTCCCCACTTTTTCTTCTAACAAGTTTAGTGTGTCTGGTTTTATGTTAAGGTCTTTGATCCACTTGGACTTTTTTTTTTGTGCTGGGTGATAAATATGGATCTATTTGCATTTTTCTATGTGTAGACATCCAGTTAGATGTTGAAGATGCTATCTTTTCCCCATAGTATTGTTTTGGCTTCTTTGTAAAAAAATTAAGTATCCATAGATGTGTGGGTTTATTTCTGGGTCTTCTATTCAATTCCATTGATTCTCCAGACTTTTCTCTGCCAGTACCATGCAGTTTTTATTACTGTTGCTCTGTAGTACTGCTTGAGATCAGGGATGGAAATACCTCCAGAAGATCTGTTATTGTACCGTATTGTTTTAGTAATTCTGGGTTGTTTTTTTGTTTTGTTTTTCTGTATGAAATTGAGAATTTTTATTTCATGTTCTGTAAAGAATGTGTTGGTATTTTGATGGGAATTGCATTGAATCTGTAGATTGCTTTTAGCAGGATGGCCATTTTCACTATGTTAATCCTACTGATCCATGAGCACGAGAGATCTTTCCATCTTCTGAGATCTTCTTTAATTTCTTTCTTCAGAGACTTGAAGTTTTGTTAAAGGTACAGGTTTTTCACACAATTGGTTAGAGTCACACCAGGGTACTTTATGTTATTTGTGGTTATTGTAAAGGGTGTTGTTTCCCTAATTTCTTTCTTTCTCAGCCCTTCTGTTTTTGATATACAGGAGAGCTACTGATTTTTTTTTTTTTTAGTTGATTTTGTATCCTGCCACTTTGCAGAAAGTGTTTATCAGCTGAAGGAGTTCTCTGGTTGAATTTTTGGTATCACTCATGTCATATTGTCTGCAAATAGTGACGCTTTGACCTCTTCCTTTCCCATCTGTATCCCCTTGATCTCCTTTAGTTGTCTTATTGCTCTAGCAAGGACTTCCAGAACTATGTTGAAGAGATATGGAGAGAGTGGGCAGCCTTGCCTTGTCCCTGATTTCAGTGGGATTGATTTAAGTTTCTCTCAGTTTAGTTTGATGTTGGCTATAAGCTTGCTGTATATTGCCTTTACTATGTTTAGTCTTTACTATGTTTAGATATGTGCCTTGTATCCCTGATCTCTCCAAAACTTTAAACATGAATGGGTGTTGGATTTTGACAAATGCCGAAAAAGCACCTAAGGAAATGATCATGTGGTTTTTTTCTTCTGTTTGTTTATGTGGTGGATTACATTGATGGATTTCCATATATTAAACCACCCCTGCATGCCTGGGGTGAAGCCTACTTGGTCATGGTGGATGATATCTTTTATTGTTCTTGGATTCAGTTCAAGAGTATTTTATTGAGTATTTTTGAGTCAATGTTCATAGGAGAAATAGGTCTGAAATTCTCCTTTTTTGTTCGGTCTTTGTGTGGTTTAGATATCAAGGTGACTGTGGTCTCATAAAATGAGTTTGGTAATGTTTCTTCTGTTTCTATTTTGTGGAATAGTTTGAAGAATATTGGTGTCAGCTCTTCCTTGAAGGTTTGGTAGAATTCTTCAATGAAACCATCAGGCCCTGGGCTTTTGTTGGCAGGGAGACTTTTGATGACTGTTTCTATTTCCTTGGGGGATATAGAACTGTTTAATCTATTTACCTGGTCTTGTTTTAGCTTTGGTATATGGAATCTATCAAGAAAATTGCCCATTTTATTTAGATTTTCAAATTTTGTGGCAAATAGGCTTTTGAAGTAAGACCTAATGATTCTTTGAATTTCCTCAGTGTCTGTTGTTATATCCCCCTTTTCATTTCTGATTTTGCTGATTTGGATAGTTTCTCTCTGCCTTTTAGTTAGTTTGGCTAAAGGTTTGTCTATCTTGTTGATTTTCTCAAAGAACCAGGTCTTGGTTTCAGTGATTCTTTGAATTGTTTTCTTTGTTTCTAATTCATTGATTTCAGCCCTGAGTTTGATTATTTTTAACCGTCTACTCCTCTTGAGTGTGTCTGCTTTTTTTTTTTTTATTATAGTGCTTTCAGGTGTGCCATTAAGTTGCTTATATGAGATGTCTCAAACTTCTTTCTGAAAGCACTTAGTGCTATGAACTTTCCTCTTAGCACTGCTTTCATTGTGTTCATAAATTTGGGTAAGTTGTGCCTTCATTTTTGTTGAATTTTAGGAAGTCTCTAATTTCTCTTTTTATTTCTTACCTGATCCAGCTGTCCTTGAGTAGAGAGTTGTTTAGTATCCATGCATGTGTAGGCTTTTTATTGCTTCTACTGTTGTTGAGGTCTAGTTTTAGGCTATGGTGGTCTGATAGGATACAAGGGATTATTTCAGTCTTCTTGTGTCTGTTGAGGCTTGCTTTGTGTCCAACTACATGGTTGATTTCGGAGAAGGTTCCGTGGGGTTCTGAGAAGAAGGTATACTCTTTTGAATTTGGTTGAAAGGTTCTGAAGACAACTATTAAGTCCATTTGATTTAGGACCTCTGTAAGTGTAATTATTTCCCTGTTTAGCTTTTGTTTAGATGATATGTCCCTTGGTGAGAGTGGAGTGTAGAAGTCTCCCACTATTAAGTTGTTGGGATCAATGTGTGATTTGAGCTTTAATAATATTTCATTTATGAATGCAGGTGCCCTTGTATTTGGGGCATAGATGTTCAGGATTGTGATGTCCTCATGGTGGATTTTTCTTTTGATGATAATGAAGTGCCCCTCTTCATCTTTTTTGATTAATTTTGGTTGAAATTAGATATTAGGATGGCTACTCCAGCTTATTTTCTGGGTCTGTTTGAATGAGAAACCTTTTTCCAGCCCTTTACTCTGAGGTAGTGTCTGTCATTGTTGCGAAGGTGTGTTTCTTGCAGCAGGATTTTGGATCCTGTTTCTGCATCCATTTTGTTAGTCTGTGTCTTTTTATTTGGAGAGTTGAGTCCATTGATGTTGACAGATAACAGTGACCAATGAATGTTAGTTTCTTTTATTGTGTAGTTTGTAGTACTAGTGTGTTTGTGTGCTTGTTTTCTTTTGATTTTCTGTTGTGAGGTTGTCTATGTCCTA
Organism: Psammomys obesus; assembly: GCF_907164565.1. Taxonomy (NCBI): domain Eukaryota; kingdom Metazoa; phylum Chordata; class Mammalia; order Rodentia; family Muridae; genus Psammomys; species Psammomys obesus. Next base: position 16,892,523 of record NW_026596095.1, on the reverse strand, counting down.
TGTTTTCTTGGCTGTAGTTGATTTCATTAGATTAGAGTTTTCCTTTTAGTATCTTCTGTAGGGCTGGGTTGCTGTGTAGATACTGTTTAAGTTTAGTTTTGACATGGAATATTTTGTTTTCTCCATCTATGTGATTTAAAGTTGTGCTGGGTATAGTAGTCTGGCTTGACATCTGTCCAGGCCCTTCTGGCTTTCATGGTTTCTGTTGAGAAGTCTGGTGTGATTCTGATAGGTCTACCTTTGTATGTTACTTGGCCTTTTTCCCTTGCTGCTTTTAATATGTTTTCTTTGTTCTGTAGATTTATTGTTTTGACTCTTATGTGACGTGAGGAGGTTTTTTTTTTTTTTTTTTTTTGTCTAGTCTAGTTGGTGTTCTGTAAGCCTCTTGTATGTTTAAGGACATCTCTTTCTTTAAGTGGGGAAATTCTTCTTCTATGACTTTCTTGAAAATATTTTCTGGACCTTGGAGCCTGGAATCTTCTTTTTCATCAATTCCTACTATTCTAAATTTTGTCTTTTCACGAAGTCCTTGATTTCCTGGATGTTTTCTGTTTGGAACTTTTCCGTTTTTGTTTTGTTTTGTTTTGTTTTTTCTTTGAGTGATGTATCAACTTCTGCAAATGTATCTTCAGTGCCTGAGACTCTCTCTTCCATCTCTTGTATTCTGTTGGTGATACTTACCTTTGTGGTTCCTGATCTTTTAAAATTAAGGTTTATTGCAGGACTTTGTAGCATATGCCTTTAATCCCTTCACAGGCAGAGGCAGGTGGATCTCTATGAGTTCAAGGACAACCTGGTCTACATGGTGAGTTCCTGACAGCCAGGGCTATACATTGAGACCCCGTCTCAACAACAAAACAAAACAATAAAATTTCAGTTTACTGAACTGTTAACATCATGCTAATCAATAAATATTCTCTTGCAGAAAATTGCTTGGCTAAGGCTTTTTTAGTTAACTTGATTAAAAAAAACTCACTTCAAACTCAGAGAAACATTACAAGCATGGTATTTGGAACTTCTAAAACTAATTTACCTAGATTCATCAATTTTTTTACATTTTGCTCCCTTTTTTGCCCCTCTTTTCTCTCTCTTTGAAGAACTAATTTTTGTCTTAACTTTGGGGTATATTTAAGTACAAGGCATTGCCTAACAACTATACAGCAGTTTAAACAAAATCAAAGAATTTGTCATCAAAACAATTACACAACCCAGAGTTCATACTCAGTTAACTCAATAATGGCCTGTCATTTTTTCCCCTCTTCACACCACACCAGCTTGGAAGTATGTCCAGTACCGCCTTCAAACCCAAGTGGTTCCCCAGCCTTTATTCATTTTCCTTGGTGTCAGTAGTTCTGAAATGGATAGGCCAATTATTTTGAGAATGTCCCTCATTTTCCATTTGTGTGGCCCTTCTGTGATCTTTTTAAAATGCCAGAGGAGCATTTTTATTAGGAGTATCAGGGAAGTGAGGCTGTTTGGTTCTTAGGACATGATATCACCAGGAGCCACAGCCCATTTTTATACTGTTATAAGTCACTTACTGTTGGGTTGGGTTTTTTTTTTTTTTTTTTCAAGACAGGGTTTCTCTGTATGGCCCTGACTGTCCTAGAACTAGCTCTATAAACCAAGTTGTCCTTGAACTCATAGAGATCTACATCCTACTGGGATTAAAGGTGTGTGCCACCATTGCTCAGCTTTTTGATGTTACTTTTTAGACCTTTCGGTTCAGGTAGTTTCCAATGTTTTTATATTTTTATTTTTTCCCTAGACACTATTTGAAACATGCAAATATACCTTTACCCAATTTTCTTGGCATCTACTGAAGATTTTCTGAATCTGGTATCTCTTCTAAAATTCTTGGTCTCTAAAAGTTTGGGGGTATGTCTCATTGGTAGAATGTGTGTTTAGCATGTGTAAAGCCCTTTCTTTAGCTTTGCAAAATAAAATGTCTATAATTTATTTAAAGAAGAATTTAAATCAAACTTGAAATCGGAGTGAGAGTTCATGGGCTGCCCTAATTAGCGTCTCTGCTGTAATAAAACACTAACTAAAACCAACATGAGGAAGGATTTTGTCACAGCTGTCAATCAAGGAAACGGCTCAAGGCAGGAATGTCACACTGAAACTGAGACAGAGACCATGTAGCAATGCTGCTTAGTGACTTGATCTCCTTTGCTTGCTCAGTCAGCTTTCTTATGGAACCAAGAACCCCATACTGATGGGCATCACCCCCCCAGTGGGCTGGGCCCTCCCACAACAACCATGAATCAAGAAAATGCCCCGCAGACACACATATAGGCTAGTTTGGTAGAGGTCATTCCTCAATTGCGGTTCCTTCTTCCCAGATGACTCCATTTTGTTCCATTGGCAAAACCTAACTAGAACAAAGATTCAGTTTACCCAGAGGCCCTTGCCACCAAATCTGATGCCATGATTCTTAGAACTTACATGGTAGAAGGAGAGAACCAACTCCTGAAAAATGTTCTCTGATCTTCACTGTGCCACAGTGTGTGCCCAGCCCATGCACACACTATAAATAAAATGTAAAAAGTAGTTAAAAAAAAAAAAAAGAGGAAGAAAGGATTCATGGGTTCTTAGTTTATTCAATGAGTTGTGATCCTATTCTGTTGATTTTGATGTTCTACTTCCCACAGGTTTGGCAAGTAGTAATCCTGTCAAGCAATGCTTGTGTCTTGTTCCCATGATTCTCTGAGTACTTCTTACTTTCTTGGTATGACAAGATGGTCTGAGTCATTATGGACTTCCTCCTCCTCCTCCTTTCCTCCTCTTCTTTTCTTTTGAGACAGGGTTTCTCTGTGTAACAGCCCTGGCTGTCCTGGAACTCACTATGTAGACCAGGCTGGCCTTGAACTCAGAAATCTGCTTATCCCTGCCTCCCAAATTCTGAGATTAAAGGCATGTGCCAAAGCTTGGCTACTGAGCCCTAGAAGCAGCCCCCTTTTAAAGGAGCCCTGGCTCCTTTTTGTTGCGAATGGCATTTGAAACTTGTCACCTGGGAGCAGAATCATGTCTGCAATGTGCATTAGCAGAAATATGCTGTGTGTGTGTGTGTGTGTGTGTGTGTGTGTGTGTGTGTGTGTGTATCTGTGTGTGTAAGGGTGGGTCTTAACAGTATTTTCAGAATAAATGAAGAGATCTAATAATTTAGCTTTTTGTTGTGGTTGTGGTGCTGTTGTGTGTGTGGGGGGGGTTGTTGTTGTTGTTGAAACAGGATATGGCTGTGTATACCCCAGGCTGGCTTGAAACTAAAAGTAATCTTCTTTGTTGAGCCTCCCAAGTGTTGAGATTACAGGATGAAACACCCCTCATGGCTCTTTAGCTTAATATTCTCTGTGATGCTGATTCTTTAGTTCATGAGAACCAATGTTGTCTTTGCATAGATTATTGACGACATCAATCAATGTTTCCTGTTCTTTGTATATTTGCTGTTCTTCCCAATGACCAAATACATAATCATATTATCTTACTGCAATATGGTTATATGTATATGTATGTCTATTTTCACTTTCAAATTCTAGAAATGCGAAGCAGTAACCATTTAGTGACTATAAGCACATGACTAGTGACAGTCATCAGTAATGCTGCTGTCTTCTCAAAAGTGAGTTTTTAAATTTAAAAACCTAAGCTGGAGTCTGCACCCAGGAACTTGCACATATCAGAGGGGTTCTACTACTGAACTATATCCTCAGCCCTCAAAAGGAGGTTTTAGACCAGGTTGATATTGACTTCGCCAGGGCAATGGCTCAGCACCAATTGCCTGAAAATGAACGGGAGTTCTGTTCTTGGTGTAGCCTAAGCAAGGAAGAATGTGCCGCTGGGACCGAAGGGAGTGAGAAGATACTCCTCTGCTCTGTGACAGGACACACCTGCTCGCAGCCCTCAACTCGGTTAAAAATGGGCACTTGGGTCTGCGCGTGCCTCCCTCGCTGTTTGGTAGTGGTTCTAGGTAGAATCCCTCAGAAGTCTAAAACCCGGTGACAGATATTTGATAGTCTTTTAGATGAAGCCCATAAGAAGAAGTGTTAATAGCTGTAATAATGTAGCCCATAGTTTCTATAGGCATAGAAACTTAGGGATGGTCAGAAGGGGCAGCATGCATTGTATCTATGTTTATTTTTAAGGAGCATAGCAGCCACTGACCATGAACCAACGGATGCCAGAAAGTCCTTCCCTTGTTTCGATGAACCCAACAAGAAGGCAACTTACAGTATATCCATCATTCACCCCAAAGAATACTCAGCACTGTCTAACATGCCATTAGAGGTAAGCATTGTTAAATATGCCGGTAGAGGTAAGCATTATTAAATTTTGTTTCTGCACACACTCTGTTTGCAATATTACTTGAACAACCTGGTTTACCATGGACGGGAACCCTGAATTCTAAAACTAAATGTGCCATATCCGTCTATTTAAAAGATTAAGAATACATCTTAGCAATCTTTTTTCTTTGACGCTAAGAAATTGTCAACTTATAATGTCACTGTTCATCTTGACCTTTTTAAGGAAGAAAAATACGTAAAGATTGGCTGGGAGAATCTATTTTACTATACAAACCATAACAGGTGGCAGAGTTAACTGAAGACCATTACCTTGAAGTTAACATTTATTATACGAATCTCATACAGTTGATGTGTAAAAGAATCATTTTCACACTACAGCACACCTGTTCTCTATTGAAAATAATACCCATCTTTCTGATTCACTATATGAAATATAAGTGAACCCATCCTTCTAGCAATAAACTGATTCTTGAAAAGTACCACCCAAACAAAGAGAACAAATATATAAAGATCAAAAGCCTCAGAATGAATCTATTTATCGGACTGTTTTCTTTGAGGACCTGAGAAATAAAGTTTGGATTGGAGAAGAAAGGAGTAAAGGAAAAAAATTCAAGTTTGACACATCAATAGAAAATATGTGATCAGAGTACAGGGGGCATCAGAATGCCTTGGAGTAGATAATGTGGAAATGAAAGCAGGAGGGTGAAGAAGGCAAACTGATCTCTCTGTCCCCATGACCTGTTCATCCCAAAAGACTATATATCCTTAGCTGGGTATGGTGGTACACTCCTTTACTCCCAGCACTGGGGGAGGCAGAGGCAGGTGAATCACTGAGTTCGAGGCTAGCCTGGTCTACAAAGAGAGTCCAGGACAGTCAAGACTACACAAAGAAACCCTATCTTGCAAAAACCAAAACCAAACGAGACCAACAAACAAAAAAGACTACGTATCCTTAATTGTGCTAGATTCAGAAACTGGCTCAGAGAAGGATGATTCCCTGGGCCTAAACTGATACAACTAGGCTTTTATTGTGAGGTAACTTTTCTCCCTAGAGCCTGCGCATACCCACAAATGGCAAGAATGTTCCCATCTAGAGAGTGGTTATATACAGAAGTACAAATGCAAGTTACAGGAAGGAAAATTTGGCAGGGGCTCTGGGCTGATCAACAGGAGGATGACAGAACCGAGTTTGGATGAAGCAAGCCGGGTGGTTTAGAAGTTGTGTCCAGCAATGCAACTCTCTCTGACAGCAGTGACCAGACCAGAGCATTGGCTTTAGTGCCCATACCTTGGGTGTTCAATGTAGACAGCTGGAGTTTGAAAGGAGAAGGCAAGGCTAGTTACTCACAGGGATGTTACTGTTACCTTTCCTCCCACCTTACCCCCCCCCCCTTCACCCCTGTTAAGCTGCTGCTTGCTAAAGTTCTTTCTGCAAGACTCAGCCTATTCTTTATTAAGGGATCAAGTTTCCCTTAAAATATGGTTCGCATTGTGGGTTGTTTTTTTTTTTTTTTTTTTTTGGAAAGAATGAACTCTGCCCAATTGATATGCAAGTTAAACTTAATTTTCCCTGAGAAATCTGACACAATGTATAATTCAGTCATTTCCAGAGTGTTGAAAAAAATAAAATAAAGTGACTTTTCCTATAACATTTTCAGAATCATCACTTATCATTAGACCCCTGAACTTTGAAAAGGAACTTCTAGGTAGATGAGTGGGGCTCCTTTTGTTTGTCTTATTCATGGTTGCTCTTATGATGAATAAAAGATGATCTCTTGTTTCCCGTAGAAAAATGAGACAGTGGATGACATCTGGACAAAGTCGACTTTTATGAAGTCTGTCCCCATGAGCACTTACCTGGTGTGCTTTGCCATACATCAATTCACTTCTATAAAGAGAACATCCAAGACCGGCAAACCGGTGAGTCTTACTAGATTTCAAAACTCACCACCAAGGTATCCGTGGTTAACTTTCTGGCTTTTAAAAATAATTGCTTATTCGTGTTCCACACAACAGGCAAGAGACCTCATTAGCCACCAGGTTCTGGGAGCTCCAAGATACACTGAACAATATTTTTTAAAAAAGCGCAAGTTGCAAGGACACAGGTGATTAATAAACAAGCGTGACAGCTATAAATATGCACAGCCTTGAATTAATTTAAAGGGAAAAGTCACTGGAAATCCAAAGCTAGCTCTCGTATAGACCCACACAAATTTGTTATACTGTGTGGCCCTACCTGATTTCATCACAAAGCTAACCATATGTGTTAGAAGGCTCTCCTGGGGAGATATTGGGTAGGGAGGATAATATTCTTCAAGAAACCGGGAGCTGAGAAGTTTATGATGTCATTTCTATATGTAATTAAAATTAGGCAGACACATCCTGAGACCCTGGCTCAAATATATATGTAAGTTTTAAATCAACAAACTGTCACAGAACACTAAAAGAAAAGTCAACAACCTATCAGAAGCAGTTTGAAAGTATGAAAACATGCTTTTTAAATAACAGCTTCAATAATAACTCCCTTCAATCTTTTTTTTTTTTTTTTTACATTTATTTATTTAGTATGTGTGGGTGTGGGTGTGTGCTACAGGCATGGTGTGGAGGTCAGGGGACACCTTGTGGGAGTTTATTCTCTTTCTACCAGTAAGTTCTGGGGATTGAACTCAGGTCTTCACTGTGGCTCCAAGCTCCTTTGCCTGATGCTTTATCTTGCTGTCCCAATGACTTCCTTTTGAAAAGCCAGAAATGTTTTTACCTACATTTTTTTTGGGGGGGGGGCGTTGGGGCTGGAGAGGTAGCTCAGAGGTTAAAAGCACTGGCTGCTTTTCTAGAGAACATGTGAGCTGCATGTTGGCCCACAAGCTTCTATAGCTCTAGTTCTAGGGAATATGATACCCATTTCTGGCTACCTCAGGCACCAGGCACACACACGATGCACAGACATCATGCAGGCAAAACACCCAGACATATAAAATAATAAAACAAATACATGTTTTTAAAACAAAACAAATAGCTTGTTTTGGAAGCCCTCCTTTTGCTCTTCTCCGAATTCTTGTTTTGCTTAGAAAGGAAGTCAGTTCACCTCTGTAACATATATGTGCATGCATATATGTAATATAATCATATCCATATGGCACTTCACACAGTATGCGTTATCAGGAAGAAGTCACTACCCCATTTTACAGATCAGGAAGTTGACGTCAAAGGGGTTCAAATGCTTTGCCAAAGCGCCATCTGGGGAACGGAAGGGAGGCAGATGCTCTGCTAAGTTTTCTGGGAAATGCAACGTTCTGAAAATAGCATTACCATATCACCAATCATTGTCAGGCAGGAGCCAGATGCTTCTACTTCCCAGGAAGCTTGCTCCTAGAAAGCAGAAAAGTGGCCTTCATTTAGGTAGTGATGGGACTGGTTTTGAGACATGCTAAAACTGGGTTTCCAATATCGAAGCTATAGTGAGTGACACGCAGTGACCTTTCACTTAGGGCTCGGGAGGACTGATCCAGCTCAACTCTATCTAGGTTGCTCTGATGTGACCATCAGTGTGGTCATGGCACCACCAGTTTCCAGGGATCGTCCTGAGTATTGGGGGAAATGGCATCAATGGAGGAAGCTGCTTTTCTGCACTGGAGTTTGTGTGGTCGGGGCAAATACCTCTGGCTTGATACAAAGTTGGGTCCATTAGTCAATTTCATGTTTTTCTCCCACTGTCATAGCAAATGTGAAATATTTATTGAGGGCTTTCCTTCGAACTCACAATAAACTGTCTTTGTCGTGTACATGCGTTTCTCACATTAAGGTTTTATGATATGATTACATTCTGGGCAATTTTTTTTTTTCTATTTTGAGTAGCACATCAAGACAGAAAGGCTGAGAAATTCCTCTCTGCTCGTATAGTTTTATGAGTCAGAATGTATCCAAGCAAGCAGCCAAGGACATTATACCCTTAGTAACTTTCTGACAGCAGCTGTGAGCTTGAGTTTCCGATGACTCCCTCACTGAGTCCCCTGGGAAGCTCTGCTGGCTGTGTGAGTCATGGCAGCTTGCATCAGCCGTTGCTTACACTGTAAGGATGGATTTCATGTAAATGAATGGGGCAACATAGTGGAAAACCCAGTTTTACAAAAGAACCCAACAGCAGTAAACACTTCCTAAATGGCTCTCCCCTGAAAGCTGGCAACAGAATGCTCTGTCTTAAACCAGCAGCGATTTTTTTTTGTTGTTGTTGTTTTTTGTTTTTTTTCCATTCTTTGGAAGAGAAGGAAGGATATCCTGTCGTGACTATTCCTTTCTGATCTCCTATTTCATAAGACATGAATAGAACTCAACTGCCTTCTGACATTTTTTCGGATGCTCTGTTCTACAACAAAGTGACAGCGGAGCTGAGGCCGGGGGCGCTCTGCTCTTCTCCTCTCTTGCTACACTGTGGGTTAATATCCCCTAAAAGTTGAACAGAACTTTACAAGAAACACCTAATGTGCTTGCTGATGCCTCCCAAAGACTTCCTTTTGGCCCCTCCTGCTCTCCATAGGCTCGCTCTGCGTTGAAGGCTAATATTAGCACCGTGGAAGAAAATGGACCCAGCGTGATACTCCAGAGAGAAATGCAAAACAAAACAAACACACAAATCAGCCTTCTTAGACCTACAGAAATGTGTAAGTTAGAATCAGTTAGTTGCAAAAATTCCCCCGGAATTTTTAACATAAAAGTTAGGCAGTCAGTTAGTACAGCCTCATGAAGGATACCTTGCTCTGTTGGTTTCTATCCTGCTTCTCTCTGACTCTCTCGCTGTTCTCTGCAGGGTTCTCAGACAGAGGTGAATGAAGGTCAGCGCAACCCTTTCACGCCCATTGACAGATTCTCCCGTATGTTGCTTTTCCTATATCACATTGATGGGCTCTCCCCCAAGCATGTTCTCCTGGATCATAGCCACAGATATTTGTCACTTGGAATTTCTCTAAAATATAGTTTTAAAAACGAAGAGAACAATTCTTCATCTAAAGCCTCCAGTTGTCCCTCAAGTCCTACTATTTTCTATTACAAATTTTTATTCATCTACAACATGACTCTTACTTATTCTTCAATTTTAAAAAAAAATTTAAAAATTTTTTTATTTAACTTTTATTAATTACACTTTATTCATTTTGTATCCCCTCATAAGCCCCTCCCTCCTCCCCTCCCGGTCCCACCCTCCCCCCTCCTTTCTGCATGCATGCCCCTCCCCTAATTTAAAATTTTAATTAAAATATAATTACATCATTTACCCTTTTCCTTTCCTCTCTCTGACCCTTACCTTGTCCCCTCCTTTCAACTACCTCTAAGTCCCTCTTACTCCTCCCAAATTCAAGGTTAATAACTTTTTAAAATTCTTTTTGATACAATATAGTTTTACTATTATGTTCCCCTCTCCCCTAACCTCTCCAATGTCTTCCCTACCTCCTCACCCAACTTTATTCTGCTTATCTATCTATCTATCTATCTATCTATCTATCTATCTATCTATCTACCTACCTACCTACCTATTATCTCTTTCTCCTTCAAAAACAAAACACACAAATGAAAGTCAAAACAAACTAGCCAAAGACCATAAGACAAAATAACAAAGTCAAGCCTGAAAAAGGACACAAAAAGTACACACACACACACCAAAAACAAAACAAATAAAGACAAAACCCCCTGGAGTGTGGTTGATACACCCAGTTACAATCCACTGGAGAAAACTGACTTTCCTCTAGCCAGCAGGTATTCATCTGCAGCGAGCTTCTTGGTTAGGAGTGGCTCCCTGTACCCACTGGGCATGCTGACCACTCCAACTCCAGCCACTGCTTATCACAAGCTCCACAGAGGTGCATCTGTTAAAGCCCTGCTGTGTCTTCTGGGTGTCCCATTTTGCATTTTATCCACTACCGCTGCATACTGGGAGCCATAAGGGTGCAGAATGCCATTTACTGCATCATCTGGACCCGAAGGCCTGTAACTTTTTCAGTAAAGTACTTTAAAGACAGGGCTAGATCCTTACTGTGCACACAGCATTCTTCATAGAGACTGAGTAGAGCCAGAGATCATTCTTATCCGCACTGTTTCTAACAATACAGTTCTGGTACATTAATCCCCTGTCTCCCATTCCATCGATTTGTATTGTGATATATAATACGGGAACCTGTGATGCTCTCATCAGACTTGGTGAGGTGTAGATACTCCATCCTGTGTCGGGAGTTCCTTCCCACTGTTCTCAGCAGCTCAAGGCCTATTATTTACTGTAACCGTAAGAGAGGTCATTGAAGGTGTGAGGAGTGGAGCCTTCTTTTGTAAGTAAAGTGTGCATGAGAAAAAATATATAGAGCTTTAGAATAGCTCAGAAAACTTTTGATTTTGTATATATATATATATATATATACATATACATATACATATACATATACATATACATATATATTGGAAGAGTAGTAGTGTTATGTTTTTATTCAATTCTGGAAAAAAAGGACAAATTTGAAGAATGATTTATAGTAGTTTTGTATTAAGAGCAAGCATCAATAGAAAAATATTCTCTCTCTCTCAGCAAGCAACCTCCTCCTGGAGGCTCTTTGAGGTTCAGTGCATTGACTGAGGTTTTGTAGCAAACGATAACACTAAATGCCACCTCAGAAAAACCAACCAAGCAACCAACTCATCTATCCACCTACCCACCTACCCAGTATAGAGGAGAGTACATAACGCTTCAGCGGTGTGAAGTAACTGTTCAGCTATGGGTGTAAGAATTGTCACTCCATCATACCTGCAGGGACCACCTCATAATTTCATACAATAGCTGTATTATTAAAATACTATTAACACTATTTTTGCTCTAAGATCCTGGAACATATTGCAGTTCACTTTCAAATCCAGAACAATTTGGATTTATGGTTTTCCCCCCACCTATATTATAGAAAGTTTGGAAGAAAACAAGAATAAAAATTTGCAAATCGTGACATGTAAAATCATTTCCTGTTAACAGATTTGTGATGCCTTTTCAGATATGTTTGACCTACAGTAGCTTCTCCAGCATGAGTTCGCTTTGCGTCCAGCTCCATGGAATCAAATCCAGGCCAAGTTAAAGTTCTTTGAGGCATTTGGTCTTGTTGTAAAGAAGTTTGTGGAAAAAGGAATGATTGCCTTGTTGGAGAGCTTCCTTGGCCTTCCTAGCAAAAGAGAAACTTGGAGAGAGAATGCTGTCTCATTTGGGGTTTGTGTGTGTGTGTGTTGGAGGGTACCATGGAGATTAGGAAACCATTTTGTTCCATCATGTCAGAGGGAACATGGTATTCCGGGTGGTCATAGTTACCATGGGGTGAATTAGTTTTTCTGCTGTGACTCCTCCTTTCACATTTCTACGTTCTTTTCTTAAAAGCAGACACTGCATGCAGTTCACATCCCAGGGAAGGAAATAGAGTGCAGGCCGCCTCATAATCACCACAGTGAGCAATACATATTCGGCAGCATTTCAAGGCTCTGTACCTACCCTCTTTATCGTAGCACTGTAGCACTGTAGTAGTTGTTGTTATTATTGTAACTCTGCAAGTTCAGAATGTGGTCAGAATTCCAGGGTCAGCATGTAGCTGCTTATGAACTTTTACTGGCAGCTCACTTAAGTCAAAGCAAGTTATTTGGTTATTGTTACTGTTGCTTTTTTCTTTTTTAAGATGATAGCAGAGCCTTGGTGGCCACCTGTAATCTCAGTACTCAGGAAATAGAAGCCAGAGGATTATGAGTTCAAGACCAACCTTGGCTTCATGCTGAATTAAAAGTCAATGTGGACTACATGAGACCCTGTCTCAACATATAGAGAACATGACAGAAAACACATACCAACCTGAAATCTATGAGGAACGAATTGCATCAGAAAGGCAAATTTGGAAGCATATGAAAAACACCAATGTGTCGCTGTTTTTTTTTTTTTTTGTTTGTTTGTTTTGATTTTTTTTAACCGAATACTCCTCTCTCCTAACTTTCTGCCCTACCACGATATTTAAAATACAGATGTAAAACTAAGCACGGTGATATCTTCAATAATATCATCTAAGATATATGTAAGTACGGAGGGAAAGCCATGTAGATGTGTCTTTCTCATTCTGATCATTTTGGCATTGACAATGAAACATAAGGGGGGGGGGGTATGCCAAACTATCTGTCTCTGGGCTGAGGTGTGAGTCAGAGGCGGCCATCACCACCCTGTGCTGGCCAAGCGTGCTCTCCTATATGACCTTATGATGTCATCTTTGTGAAAGCCCTGGAGCTCTCCCTGTTTTAGTGTCCTCCCTGGTCTTGGGCCGTTTACTGTGGTGTGTCTCCCTGGAACAGCTCAGATGAGACCCTGCAAACTTCCAAGAGGTGAATGGCACTGGAAAATGGGGCTATTGCTTATGAGTAGTGACAATGGCCATAGATTTTTATATAAGTAACACAGGAACCGATGTGAATAATGCTGGGACAAGAGGTCGGCTACAGGTTTACATTCCTGGGAGAGTCCTGGTCAAACCAGGATGGATGGTCAGATTTTCAAGAGAGAAATAGTCAGGAACTCTAACACTCCCTTCTGACCTCTACAGCTACCAGGCACACACATAATACATAGCGATGCATGCAGTCAAAACACTCATACACATAAAGTACAATAAATTAGCCTTTAAAAAATTAAGCCTGGAGCTGGAGAGGTGGCTCAGAGGTTAAGAACACTGGTTGTTCTTCCAAAGGTCCTGAGTTCAATTCTCAGCAACCACATGGTGGCTCATGACCATCTACAGGGAGATCTGGTGCCCTCTTCTGGTGAGTAGGCACACATGCAGGCAGAAATGTATATAAACACTTTATAAATAATAAATCTTTTTTTAAAATTAAGCCCGCTTTAGAACAGGCTCCAGTATGATAAGAGAAAAGGAACTGAAATAATGACAGAGCAGATGTGTCATGATCTCAAAGGAAGAATCGATATAAAGTGGAGTTTATAAAGTCCAGACTGTGTAGTAGACTCAGTACTTTTTTTTTTTTTTTAACAGATCTTGCCTCAGGTTTATTTGTAAAAACAGCATAGAACAATGGTCATCTGTAAATAGTGTGTAGGTAGGTGTGTCACACCAGTCTGTCTGTCTTCACATTAACAGAAGCCTTTCCCACGGGGCCTTCACAGGAGCCTAGGAACCTTTGGGAGCCTGAGCTGGAGCTGAATCCTTGGCCTTAGCTGGAGCTGTGGCCTCTGCCTTGGTTTGAACTGTGGGCTTTGGTTTGCAGAGCCTATGACCCTTAGCCATGTAGCTTCGAATCTGCTTCCCAAGCTTGGGGTGAGCGATGAAAGCCAGATGGCTGAATTTGCGGCTGGGGCCCTTTGGCATCTTGGGTTTAATGGCCACAGGCTTCACAAGGCCTTGGTTTTCTCTGCTCATGCACTCATTGCCTTTGCGTTGTTTGCCTGCATATTCTTCAGGCCTTTCTTATTGTGCTTCTTGGCGAAGCTCATGTTCCTCAAGAACTTGGGGTCTGCCTCCCTTCCTCCCCCCCCCCCCCCCCCCCCCCCGTTAAGAGATTTGTATCTTTGTGACTGGGGTTTCTTGATGCCATTTCTGTGCCATTTGCAGGACTGGTTGTGTATGGTGTGGTTCTTGGACTTGGCCATGTTTGCACAGTAACCCGAGGCTCCCGCAGTGTCTGGAACTGGAAGAGATTCAGTAGATGTATTTATATATTATTCACTCAGTATTCTGCCTCCATGTGTTCCTCAAGCCATAAGAGGGCACCACATCTCATTACAGATGTTATGAGCCACCATATGGTTGCTGGGAATTGAACTCAGGACCATTTGGAAGCCCAGCCAGCGCTCTTAACCCCTGAGCCATCTCTCCAGCCCCTAGACTTAGTATTTCGAGGCAGGACTTGTTCTCTATAGTTGTGGTGTGTTCCAGGAAACTCAATTTCCTCAGGGAAGATATCCTACTTTAGAAAATGAATACATAACAGGTTCTCAAACACTTTCATTTACATATGAAGTTTATAAACTTCATAGTTCATCATTAATAAGTTCCTCTTATAATGAAGGCAGATACATCTTGAAGATATGAAAAGAAAGGCATGGATGCATCCTCACTGTGTGTTATTTCTGAGCAGCTAGACATGAACTTAAGAACGATCATCTCAGTAAATCAAGAGTGTGAACTAGAAAGAGAATAATCATTAATTAAAGTGATGTCGGTTTGGGGGGTACTTTTTTTTTTAAGCAGAAGTGCTGAGGCTCAGCAGAAACCAGAGAAAGGTTGACCTCTGCTGAAGACCCAAGGAAGGAGAGGGGTGCAGGAATGGGTGGGTGGGAGAGACATATTGACGCCATCATCAGAGAGCTGGAAATGGGCAACAGAGCAGGAGTGAGGGTACTTGAAGAGGCAGCAATGTCTTTCTAAGCCCTTCAGTCCGGATGTCACAGGTGTTCTGTAGTTGAAATGATGTGCTATACACTCTACAGAGGTTTCAAATGACAGTGTTGGCATGTTGGTAGAGTCTTCCATGTAAAATACATTCCTAACATGTAACATACAGGATATACTCATGGATGTGCTTTGGCTAATTGCAAAATCGTCAGAACCCTTTGGATTTTATAACTGTAGGTAAGGGATTGGAGAACCAGTTCAAGGATGGTGTTGTATGATTCCTTAGCTCACTGATCAAATCTGTGACAGAAAAGTATGACTTATGGGGTTGCCTGGAAGGGATCTAGGAGACAGGTAATCAGCAGCTGGCCAGGTGGAGACAGTGAACACTTCTGTGTGGGGATGGGGATGGACAACGTTCCCTTAGTAACAAGTAAACAAGTGAGAAAGTTGCTGATCTCATTCCAAGTGAATAAACACCGATTGCCATCCTTTCTGTTGCTGTCACCACGAGAAACGTGGAGAGAGAGAAAAAGTAACTGATACTGCTAGAAAGAAGTCTGTGTGAGCCGGGGACATGGCTCAATGGTAGGACAGTACAGGGCTGAACCACAGATTCAGCAAATAGAGCCTACCTCCTGTGGGCAATAGGAAAGCAGAGCAGAAAGAACAGCTTCTCCTCCCCTTGGCTTCGCCTAAAGCAAAGAGTTCACTTTCTTCTGGCTTTCCCTTTTCTCAATTTGCCATCCCCCCTCTGAATAAACAGAATGAAGCAATGGGCACGTAGAGAGCAGTGCAAATGTCTCCCTGAAATGTCTGATGGAGAGTGAGTATGGCAGAAAATCTGAGAGGGTCCTGTCACACTACCTTGTCTGCGGGTGAAAGGCTCTGAGCCTGTCCACCGATAATAAGGTGATGCCACGCAACCACACTGGGTTTGGTCTTCCATGACTGCTTACCACCGTTGCTCTGTTCAGTGGCTGCCACCGGGATCCTTAGGCTCAGCTATTGCTTGGAGAAGGTGTGTCATTGCTCACCAAGAAGATTGGAGAGGGTAGTAGAAACGGATCAGCTCATCTCTTCTGGCAAGCAAAAACTAAAAACCTCAAGGAACATTGGGGGAGGTGTCACTGACTAAGGTGGGAGATCATTTCTATTTGTGCAAAAGAGGGGAGAATGTCACTAGGATTGGGAGCAATCAAACAGCACTGGTCACTTAAGGGACATTCTTTCAGTATCTGTTCTTTATATTGTAGGCGCTCTCCAGAGCTCTCTCTTTCTTAAGAAACAGGGCTTGGGGTATGCCCAAATGAACATCACCAATAACAATGCAGCATGGAACAGGAAATGAGTGTCATCTCTCTCTGTGTGTGTTTGTGTGTCTGTGTCTATCTGTCTTCTGTTTACTCTCTAATCTTGAATCATCTGGTCTAGTTGGGTCAATAGTCTTGAACTTACTGAAGTGACTGAATTGTGTCTGATGGAGGGTTTTGCATTAGGTCTTGGTGCTAGCATCCATACTGCATGTGACTTTCTCACAAATTTAGCAGGCTGTAGCCTGAAACACTTTTCCCTCTTTTTGCACACTGAAAATTACCAAACAACCTGAAGGTTCCTGAGCATAAATTCTACCATCCAGGGACAATATTCTTCTGCTTAGAAGGATTCTTTATAATTTTTTTAAATAAAGTTGATTAGAGTTGGAAAAAAAATCCACACCCAGTTTGGTTTGTGAATTGGGTCATAGGGACATAAAATAACACCCTGGCCACTCAGAGAACTGAGGTAGCTTACTCACCCCCTCTTGGGAAAAGTTTGTGTCATTATATTTTAGGCTCTGGGAGTAAAATAGAAACATGGCTAGAGCCACTTAGAAAAAACAAAGTGGAATATCACAAAGAGGAACCATAGTCAAAAGCACCTTAAATGAGAAAAATAAAATGAATTCATCTCCTCAGAAGGAACTGTAGACACAAGACAAATCAGTGGGTACAAGGAAAGATAAATAGACATATAGATCCATAGATACCAAAAGATAATGCAAGTGTTTTGGTTTTTTTTTTTTTTTTTTAGTTTTTTTAAAATGATCTATTTATTTTTATTTTATGTGCATTGACGTTTTGCCTGCATATATGTCTGTGTGACAGTGTCAGATCCCTTTGTACTGGAGTTACAGACAGTTGTGAACTGCCATATGGGTGCTGGGAATTGAACCCAGGTCCTCTGAAAGAGCAGTCCGTGCTCATAACTCCTAAGGTATCTTCTTTCAATTATGTCATACTTGACAGTGTGTGTGTGTGTGTGTGTGTGTGTGTGTGTGTGTTTGTGTGTGTGTGTGTGTGTGCGCATTATCAAATGAAGACTCATGTCTCTGAATGTTTGTGTTTTGTTACCAGCTTACTGTTTACGTCCAGCCTGAGCAAGCTCAAACAGCAGAGTACGCAGCAAACATAATGAAAGCTGTGTTTGATTATTTTGAAGAATACTTTGCTATGAACTATTCTCTTCCAAAACTGGGTAAGAAAATATTTTTATTTCCTCGTTGCAAGTTGCTTCTTCTTTCTTGTTTTTTTTTTTTTTTTTTTTTTTTTTTTTTTTTTTTTTTTTTTT
>NW_026596095.1:16865399-16875208 GCF_907164565.1 Psammomys obesus | reverse complement strand
TTTTTTTTTTTTTTTTTTTTTTTTTTTTTTTTTTTTTTTTTTTTTAACCTAGTGTGTCTAATTATATTGCCACTCATCACTGATTATCCCTGAGTCTTTTTGGTATATGTCTGCACTATATTTCTGGTGTTTACCACAAGCTCAAAGATCTGTTCTGGGATCCTTCAAAAATAGTAGACATTCTCTACTCTCATCTGATAAAGATACAATCTTTGATTTGCAAAGAGAGATGACAGTGTGTATACAATATTGCTGTGCTTGCTCACAGTGACGTTATCTACATCATTTGATTTAAAAAAATCAGTACTCATCCAATGGCTTTCATTCATGGCCCTCCTCAGGAGGCTGGAAAATCGTAAGGGTCGGTGATGTCATAAGCCCATTTGTTTCCAATCTGCCCCTTGTTGTGCAAGATTCTCCAGCCCTGTGA
Source organism: Psammomys obesus (assembly GCF_907164565.1). Lineage (NCBI taxonomy): Eukaryota > Metazoa > Chordata > Mammalia > Rodentia > Muridae > Psammomys > Psammomys obesus. The sequence goes on along the minus strand of NW_026596095.1, from coordinate 16,874,778 downwards.
ACGAAACAATAAAGGTCCTTCCACATTTTTCTTTTCTCTAGTATAGAGAGAAACATGTTTTTTTGTTGTTGTTGTTGTTGTTTTGTAAAAGGTGAGGAGACCCAGAGTCCAAATGTGTGGATATGCAGTCTCCATCAACAGCAGAAACACTTTATTGAAAAGCTTGAGGGGTTGGTTTGAACAAGCCTGTAACCGTAAGACCCTGGGTGATATTTATAAGGAAGGCATTAAGAGAACCAACCAAGTGGCTGGCTGGTGTTGGCACATGCCTTTAGTTCCAGAACCTGGGAGGCAGAGGCAAGTGGATCTGAGTTTGAGGCCAGCCTAGTCTACAGGTCGAGTCCCAGGATAGCCAGGGCTATCAACGAAAGAGACAGACAGGCAACCAGCCAGCCAGCCAGACACACAAAGAGAGACAGAGAGAAGAGAGAGAAAGAGAACCAACCAAGAACTCATTTTCCTATCCAGTACCCTTTGCCTTAACAAATCCCATGGAAGGCAAAAAGCATTGTGGCTCAATGTACGTATGAACCTCATTTCTCTTCAATGGTCATTTTTATCGTTTACCAATTGTTAGAGGAGACAGAAAAACAAGTAACTTTTTACCAGAGTCAGAAGAAATTATGAAAGGTCAAGAATCCAAACCCACAAATCTCTTTGTCTTTGTCTCACTCATAGTGATCAGGATGACCTGAGATGCAGGACAAATTTCTCTTTCTCCTCCTCTTCTCTTCCCTCACCACATGCTTTTCTGTGCATCTTCAACACTTTTGAATTAGCTGTATAATAGAGTCTTTGGAAATGATGTCCTCATTTATATCAAAAGGTAATTGAATTGATGCTAATTAATTATAATGTCTGCATTCACTGGAGAAGAGATTACTTTCATTTGCTCAAGGATTTGTGCAAACTATACTTTCCAACATTGTGAAAAATGTTGGTTAGGAGGGAAAGACTTTTCCATTCTTTAAGGATATTCTTACTCCATGATGACCAAACCTTAGAATAATAGTAACATGACAAGAAAAACACTACTGTTACCTTGTTTGTTTGTTTGTTTTACTGAAGATACATACTTTTTATTCTTTTATACAAATCTTTAAGAACTTTTATCTTAATGAGAATGGCCCCTTTCTTGCACGTTAGAAGGAAATTTAACTTATTTAAATTTTGTGCCTCAATTAAATTATAGTAGTAATAAAAATTATATTTGGGTTATAGTTCATTAGTTAGGGAAGCTGTACTTCCCACTTACCAATGTTTTTCTAGTTGCAGATTTAATGGAGAATTTGCTCAACACTGCCTCCCATTGTTGGATGTTATGTTGAAAATCCCAAGAAAATAAAGATAGAAATCCCCGTGGCATACAACATTTTAGACCTGGAAAAAATTTTAGGGAGAAATCATTCAATTCTACGTCCCTCTAACTTATTTAATATATAGATGAAGATGGCAAGGGAAGGGACAGGAAAAGAGGGAAGAGATGTTAGACTGGTGGACAATTGGACTGTTCTCAAATTGTACAGAATTGGAGCTGGTGGTTTTCTCAGTCTGTGTCCTTGACATTTGAGCTGTTTATGTAACTTACAAGCTCTGTCCTCCTTAGTCCTCATTATTTAAAGACTTCCTTCTCTTCTTCCTAGCAATGATCTCCGAAACGGATGCTGTTTATAACCAAGATCCTAAGCGAGGGATGGGGAAAGCTAATAAAAAATGAAGTACCTGCTGTACAGACATAAAATTAGACAGGTTTTGAATACAGAAACAGTCATGTAACCATTGAGAAAAAAAAGGGGGGGGGGGTTAAAACACACTGAAGTCTGGAGCCTACAGGAACTGCTCCGTGGGAATGTTGAGTGCATTAGGACCAAAATGTTTGCACAAATGATTACTGTTTCTCACTCTGAAAAATTATTTTTAGCCTTAAAAAAGTCATCCAAAGAACTTAATTTGGTAAGAAATGCTATGAACAAATGGAAAGAATGCATTTCTCACTGGACTGTCTTTTTCCGTAGATAAAATTGCTATTCCCGATTTTGGCACCGGCGCCATGGAAAACTGGGGACTTGTCACTTACCGAGAAACGAACCTGCTTTTTGACCCACTGATATCAAGCTCATCCAACAGACAGAGAGTGGCCAGTGTGGTTGCCCACGAACTTGTACACCAGGTAGAGAAGGGTCCTGAAGCAGCGCCACTTGCTTTTGAAAAGCTGGCCCGTTTCACAGCAGTAGCACAAAGTATAATGAGTAAGGAGGTGAAAAAGACCAACCCAGGGCACCCCTTAGCATTTAACCGCACAGAAACTTGCCAGTGCTTCTCTACCTGTGCATCACGACCCTGTCCGGTGTCAAATGGCCCCCCCACAGGGTCACCTAAGACCATCAGGAAACACAGGTATTCACATTATGGTTCATAACAGTAGCAAACTTACAGCTTATGAAGTAACAGCAAAAATAACTGATGGTTGGCGGTCACTGTACCACGAGGAACTGGATAAAAGGGTTGCAGCATTAGGAAGGTTGAAGAGCACTGCTCTCGATTGTCTGCCTGTAGTAAACACATACGAGACCTCCGTCTAACATTATATATTCCTTAAAATATGGGAACAAACTAGAGAGTTTAACGTTCTCAAATCCAGATAAATGGGAAATAAATGTTAGGTACAATATTGGCCGTGTGTGTGCCCCTGCTGTGAAATTTCCTACTCAGCTCCCTACCCAGAGAATAAACATCCAGCTATCGCCCGGCTGCTTCTCATTCCAGTGGTTTGGAAATACGGTAACCATGGACTGGTGGGACGATTTGTGGCTAAATGAAGGATTTGCTTCTTTCTTCGAGTTCTTGGGAGTAAACCACGCTGAAAAGGATTGGCAAATGGTGAGTCAGAAACACATACTCTCTGAATCGATTTTCTTTGTGGAGACTGGACTGAAGCCTTTGACATGGTCTAGGGTCAGGGTCAAGAACAACGGTGGTCTCAGACCTCCGTTGAGAAGGTCCAGCAGGGCCAGCCGCTTCCCCTGAGCTGATCTTTGCCAAGAGCCTTTTACACAGTTGCCGAGGCAGTTGGGAGTCATAGACAAGCCCCTGTCAGGATGGGAAAGGGTAGGGGAAGGAAGTGCAGAAAACGCCCACCTTGCATTCAGTATTGTGTGAGTCCCTCCTAAGTCTTATTTTATAAGCCATTTCACCTGAGCAGGTTGCAAGTTTTGCGTCAGGTGCAAGCTCAGATCCTAAACACATCGTCTCTTAGACGCACAACGAGAAATGAGGCCGTGAGCAAGGTGCCCGATCCTTTCTGAGTCAGGTCTCCCTTAACGTCCAAGGAGAGCACTGTTCTGTACCAAGTTAACATCCAAGTACACAAACTGTATGCATAGTGTATACACAGTGTGTCCGGGAGGGACCTGGAATAAAAATGTCCAAGAATGCTGCAGAATTTTCTTTAGGAACGTTAAACTTTTTGTTTCTATGTAGATGATGTAAGTATTTGTCTCTGGCTGTACATACGCATGTATGTACACACAGAGACATGACCTGTCTCTGTATTGATGTTGATTGCTGCGAAGTATGTAGAATACTGCCCTCTCCTGGAACAACTATTTTTGACATTGAGTAACTTATTTGCCTTGTCTGCCTCCTTTTAAAGAGATGGACATAATAAGAAAGGCCTCATCTGGTTGTTATAAAGGTGAACAATTACAAGATATGATAAACATAATGAAGTCTACACACCTAAAGAAGATAATCAAGAAAGTGGACACAGGCGAAGATGATCAATCCTCATTTAGAAAGACAAATGGGATGTGCATTGAACGTATGACAAGAGTCTACCACAAAAGGCATCTGAAAGACTCTACCTAGCAGTGTTTCAAAGCAGACACTAAGACTCATAACCAAACCCTCGGCAGAGTGCAGGGAATCATATGAAATAAGGGGATTTAGTATGATATGGAAAGGATAGGAGCTCTACAAGGACCAAATATATCCGGGCACAGGGTCTTTTCTGAGACTGACACTCAACCAAGGACCATCTATGGATAACCTAGAACTTCTACTTGGATGTGGCCCGTGGTAGCTCAGTAACCAAGTAGTTTTCAAAAGTAAGGGGAACAAGGACTATTTCTAACAGGATCTCAAGGGCAGGCTCTTTGACCTCCCCCACCCCCCCACCCCAGGGGAGGAGCAGTCCTGTTAGGCCACAGAGGAGGACTTTGCAACCAGCCCTGAAGATACCTGACAAGACAGGGTCAAATGAAAGGGGAGGAGGTCCTCCCCTATCAGTGGGCTTGGAAAGGGGCAGGGAGGAGACCAGGGAGGGAGTGTGGGGTTGGGGAGGGAATGAGGGAGCGGGATACAGCTGGGACACAGAGTTAACAAAATGTAACTAAAAAGAAAAATAAAATTAAAAAATAAATAAATAAAGGTGAACAATAAGACCTATTCAAAGGGATTGGCCTCCCACGTGAATCCGATAAAGAAAAAACAAGACCGCTCAGCTTGGAGTTATTTTTATCTTTCTCAGACTTCTAAAAGTATTTTTAAATGACCCCTTCACTTTAATGTCTCCTAAGTATTGTAGAAAGTCTACGAAAAGGCACATTTAAAAGTTAAGGAAACACCATCCAACAGAAGTTTAACTTCATTGGGGCTCAAAGGTCTGTTTCTTTTACTTCATCTTTAAAAAGTTTTTTTTTTCCTATCCCCCCTTCTGTTCCCTTCATCTCTTCCTCTACTCCCTACCCCCACATTCCCTTCACAATTTAATGCTCTTCAAAGAAGAAGAAGAAAACAGAACAAAACAAACAAACAAACAAAAACCACTCAGCTATAGGATCAGCTGCTCCAGCGTGGGTAGCCTTTCCATGGCCACAATCCTGAAGAAGTTACCAATAGCTCCTCAGCAAGGGGCGGGGCATCACAACCCTGCCCCTGTCCACGCTGGGAGTTCGGATGACTTGATCTTGTGCAGGCAGTGACAACTGCTGATACAGGTTAAATTTTTTTTGAGAAGCAATTGTTGCAAATCAGCTTTTCTATTTTTCAAATAAAGAATGTGCTTTAGGCATTTCGGGTCTAGAAATGTTCTCATCTCTGCTCCCCCACCCCTCCCGTTTTCTCTCATGGTGCCTTGACTGTCTTGGAACAAGCTATGTAGACCGGGCTGTCATTGAACTCACAGAGATCCACTTGGCTCTGCATCGAGCTCTGGGTCTAAAGGCCTGCGCCACCATGCCTGGTTCTTGGAAAACCTATCTTTTAAATTAATTGCTTGCACTTTCCCTAACCGTCTTTGAAAGGTAAGGAAGCTACTCTAAGAAGTTGCCTCTTTAAACATTTAATCTACCTGAGGGGTTTTCCCACCCTTGAACTATTAACATTGGGGCAATGCTTTGTTTTGTGGGCTGTGGAACATTCCCACTAACTACTGCTGACACCCCTATCCCAGCTGTGACATAGCCTGGGAATGGAGGCAAGACTAAGTAAATAAAAATCTCCAGCCGTCAACCATCACCTGCAGAAAAAATTTGTAACTTCATAATTTATAAGTTATAAAACTAAATTAGACAAATGACAAATTACTTTGTCCTTTTTTTTTTCTACAAAAGTACCTTAGTGTCCTTCTTATATCAAATTCTTACATGCAATTGTAACATTTGAGTGTTTATTAATATTGCAATTTGGTGTTTCAAAAACACTGATTAAGCCCAGCTTGGTTGCAAAAGCCAGTGATCCCTGTACTTGGGAGACTGATGAATCAGGGTCAAGAGTTCGAGGACAGCCTAAGGTACTTAGTGGTCTCCTGACTTGGAAAACCAAGGGCTGTGGATGTAACTCAGTGACTGTATTTTGCTAGCATGTGCAAAGCCCCAGGTTATTAGTGTATTCTAGAAGAATTCATTATTCGCTTCTTGAGATCTTGGTGGAATGTAATCACATAATACAGCTATAATTTGCTCGTTTTTCTTCCCATTTATGAATTTTTGCATTTTGCTAAGAGCCGAAGATCAAGCCATTTGCTAAAAAAACATGATTTTTGTTCTCACAGAGTTCCCAGCTTAAGGTCTTGTGTGGGAAGATGTCAGATAAATAAGTTAGAAAGTTCCATGAACACCACTATAACTTACTATGTCAGTGAAAACGTTGGCATGAAAGTGACAATACCCTCAGATTCTCTGGTGTCAAGAACCCGGCTCTTTCTTCCCACCTAAACCTCCTGATATATAAACCAAACCAGCTAACCAAGCAAGCAAACAAAAATCCCAGTCAAACCATCATGATTGCAGCCTTCACTCAACCACAGTTCCTTATGAATGGCAACCACGACATTGAAAAATATAAATAAAAATATAAACAAGCTCCCCTCTCAGAAATATTTTGCTAGTAGAAGAAATAAAAGTTATGTATCAAGAAAATGGGAGGGATTGTGCTCTCAGCCAAGGAAAGCTGATCAACTCTGGGGTCAAAGCCGCTCTGCTCGACTGAGAACGCCTAAGGCTGAAATCACAATTGATCACTGGAACTCAAGGATGACTTGGAATTTCCTCTGATTAATAGCAATTGTCCACTTTCCAATTAACAATATCACTCTACCTCAGTGAAGGTTCATGACAGCCCCGTGGGGTGACATCATTCTCATTACACAGACAGGGACGCTTGAAAGGTTTGGTTCAGTTGAAAGCGCAGAGGAGAAGCAGAAAGCACAGACATTGCTGGGCCTGTCATACAGAAGCCAAACGACTTACAGAGAGAAGACAGAAATCTGTGGAGCCGTTGGTGTAACGGGATTCATCTGAAGACTTAGAGACAGCATGAAATAATTTGAGGTGTTTGCATCTCTTTCCCCATGATTTTGATGACGTATGTTGTAAGACAGAGGGCGGTCGGAGGGAAGTGCTACCTTTCTTTGCTTTCTGCCTTTTCAGCTCAGCCAGGTGCTGCTGGAAGATGTGTTACCTGTGCAAGAGGACGACTCCCTGATGTCTTCGCATCCAGTGGTTGTCACAGTGTCCACTCCCGCTGAAATAACTTCCGTGTTCGATGGGATATCATACAGCAAGGTAGGAGATACCCAACAGTGTTTCTGAACATCTTTCTGCTTACTGACTATTTTTTTTTTGGTTTTATATTTTATTTTTTTAAATTTATTTTTATTACTAGTTACATTTTATTAACTTTGTGTCCCAGCTGTATCCTGCTCCCTCATTCCTTCCCAAACCCACCCTCCCTCTCTCATCTCCTCCCTGCCCCTTTCCAAATCCACTGAATGGGGAGGACCTCCTCCCCTTTCATCTGACCCTGTTTTATCAGGTATCTTCAGAACTGGCTACAAAGTCCTTCTCTGTGGCCTAGCAGGACTGCTCCTCCCTTGAGAGGTGGGGAGTTCAAAGATCCCGCCATTGAGTTCATGTCAAAAATAGTCCCTGTTCCCCTTACTAGGAAAACCCACTTGGTTACTGAGCTACCATGGGCTTCATCTGAGCAGAGGTTCTAGGTTATATCCATACATGGTCCTTGGTTGGAGAAACAGTCTCATATAAGACCTCTGTGACCAGATATATTTGGTCCTTGTGCTTACTGACTTAAAATTTTTTTTTAAAAAGTGGTTTAATGCTGCTGTGAGCTCTGGAAAACAGGAGAGACAGCATGAGGGCTGAATATTAAATAGTTGGTATTTTGTAGGTGAAGGACTTGATGCTGCTCACTGCCACAGGATTTTGGAACTGATTTTTCTATTGTTTTCTTTCTTCCTTCCTTCCTTAGTTCCTTCTTTCTGTCTTTCTTTCTTTCTCTTTTGCTTAAAGCAACTTTCCTTCTGATTATTCAGCAATTATACCTTAAACATACGATTTAACCTTTTAATTTTTAAAATGTATTCTTCGGGGCAGGGTCCACATGTGCGGGTGGAGACAGTGAGCCTCCTGTCCTTTCATCATGTGGAAATGGGGGATTGAACTCAGGCTGTGAGGCTTGGCAGTAAGCCTCTTTGCCCACTAGAGCATCCTAGCAGCCCTTGTCTTGATATTTCTGACAGACACTGTGCCTTACTTTTCTGCTATGTGGTCAGCGAGGAAATCCATCTATATGAGTATTTATAACAGGAAAACACTTTAATGTTCAAAACAAATATTCAAATGCTGCTTAATTGGAGGGGAAACACCCATTTGTGTGTGTGTGTGTGTGTGAGAGAGAGAGAGAGAGAGAGAGTTAAAGAAGATGTTGCTGAGAATGTGCTGCCCACACTCCGTGACCTTCTCTCTCACCTCCTACAACATTCCTCCACACATATTCCACACTGGCAGTAATACAATTTAAATCTTTATTTGTGTAACTTCTTATCTTGTTTCCTTATGTATCAGCCTTTATATTAAGTTACCCCAAAGCTACTGATAATCTTGGATGAACCCTGACATGCTTGTCTTTATTTATAACTATTAAAATGATATTTATTAAAAAAACAGTATAAGTGAAAGTAGTTATTTGAAGTGGATACTATAATTTTCAGCTTTCCCTCTCATATCGTTCCCTTGGCATCTTTTCAGGCTTCATTTAAATGATTGATTATATGTCTTAGTAACTCACAAAGGAAACCTCAGACTCAGTTCTCTTAAGTCCTGGGTACTCCAGGATTTTAAAATAATGTCAGAAATAAATGTTTCTAAGTCCTACTACTGTGTGCAAGTACAACTTAAAATACTTGGGAAACTGTAGTAAAAACCATGAAGTTAAGTGGAAAGGCAATATTTTTTTGTGTACAAGAATTGAAAGCTGAATTGAAAATCTCACAAGAAGTTTCTTAGTATTAACATGGAAGAAACTGGGAATCAGGGTGTTCCTCATAATATAAAACCAAATGAAACAAACCACTTTTGATGAGAAAGGCTTTATGCTTCCATTACATGTATATGGATAAATTTCTCTCTCTATATATAATATTATTATATATACATTATATATATAATGTACATATAATATCATAAATTATATATATTTGGGTGGAGATGAGGGAGGGAGGGTGGGATTGGGAGGGAATGAAGGAGCAGGATACAGCTGGGATACAGAGTTAATAAAATGTAACTAATAAGAAAAAAATAAAAAAATTATATATATTTATTTTATATCTATCTATATCTATATCTATATCTATATATCCATACTAAACTATTTGGTAAGCTATTTTCTATTTCCTTCTATTAACTATACTTAGTTTCCTATGTGGAGCTATACTTAGTAATTTGCCAGAATTTTGCTTTGCAATTCGTTCTTTGTCAATAATGTGAAGTAGGGACCTCTTCCTTCCTTTCTCTTTCTTTACTTTTTTTTCTTTCCCTTCCTTCCTTCCTTCCTTCCTTCCTTCCTTCCTTCCTTCCTTCCT
>NW_026596095.1:16853802-16865389 GCF_907164565.1 Psammomys obesus | reverse complement strand
CCTTCCTTCCTTCCTTCCTTCCTTCCTTCCTTCCTTCCTTCCTTCCTCTCTTTCTTTCTTTCATAGAGCGCCATCTGCCGGCTCAATTCTGGAAGTGCAATAACCACCGTTCAGGTCTTAAGTCACCGACATAATGGCACTTTGAGCAATTTCTCTTAACCACTCAGATATTTATTTTAGAAGCTCATACACAGAAGGGTGGCGTGTTTGCATGTGTATTCATGCATGTGTGTGTGTATTTTACCCTAAATCATAACACAATAACTATGTAATTCATCAGAACGATCTTCAAGAAACACTCAAATATAATCATAAAATGTTGCCATACTGCTGACCACTGTTCCTGGCAGAGTTTCATTAATTTAATCGATCTCTTTCTCTTATCCTAGGGCGCCTCTATTCTGAGAATGCTCCAAGACTGGATAACACCAGAGAATTTTCAAAAGGGGTGTCAGGTACGATCTCTTAGTTGGTGGTAGCTGCTAGATATGCGGCTGACAATTGCGATTGATTAAGGATGATTGTTTTCTTCATTTCCCTGGACATGGACACACAAACAAGAGCTGAAGGTATGACAAAAGGTGAAGGGTGACTTTACGTCAAGTTAAGGCTCTGCGTTGCATCTGTCATGATTATTTACCGGAAACGTCATGGGGGAGGGTCATTCAAGTGGACTGCTTAGTGATCCTGGATACTCTTTACATGTGTGGTATGCAGCTGGATGGCCATGAGAAGATAGACCAGATGGCCTAAACAACAGGATTTTATTCTCCCACAACATGGGGTGTGGTGAAGCCCAGGGTCATGGTGCCACATTTCACTTGCTGGTGAGGATCTATTTGTCCCGTGGACAGCCCCGTGGGCCCTCATGTGGCACAGGGAACAACTACTCCTGTATTTTTTGTAGGAGCATGGCTCTCACCATGAGGTCACCTCATAACCTCAAGCCAGCCGGAATGCCCTCTGGGGGCTGCAAGGCCAGCATGTATGAATTTGGGGGCACAGAGTTTGCTTCATTGCAGCATGGCACGGATGTTTAAATCTCACTCTACTGGTCTTCCCATACAGAAAGTACAAGGCTTTTTTCCCCCTTATTATTGATTTGGAAAAGCATTGATATAAATATTCATATTCTTATGAAGTCAGTGAATAAGGAGGTGCTGCTCCCTTTGGGAGCGAAGGCAGAACAACATCTTGTGATGTTCTGCACACATCCTGGGTTAACCTGTCACTCCGCTGGGCAATCCAGTTCATTTTGTTCTAGAACACCCTACGCCGATTAGCTCAAGGTTCATGACTCCTAATCTTTATTGAAGTCACTACAACACATTCTTATAACTGCCCCATCCTCTGACTGAGCCCGTTTCCACCTAGAAATGGATTCACATACCGGCTGCTTCCCTTCCCATCCAGTCTGCAGCTGTGCCAGCCCAGGGACTTGGAACAGCCGTTTCTAATGGCTTCCAGCCCGTATTAGCACAGGAGAGAAAAAGTTCACACAAGAAGATCAGCTTCTTGTGCTGTTTCCCAGGACCATCCCATGGCAGGACAATGCCTCCCCTCTATAGCCCTCACGATTGCCACATCTTCATGGGTGGCATTTATCCCTCTCTTCTATATCCTAAAAGGAAACGGTCTCTTTTGGGGGCCGATAGTAAAATACCTCTGTGCCTATTCAAGTAGGCGTAGAATTTAGGAAATATTTAGGGCGCATACAAGGATTTTTGCTCATTAATAAAATGTACTGGGCCAGGTGTGGTGACAGAGGCCTTTAAATCCCAGCACCATGGAGGCAGAGGCGGGTGGATCTCTGTGAATTCATGTCCAGCCTGGTCTACAAAACAAGTTCCAGGACAGTCAGGGCTACACACAGAGAAACTCTGTCTTGAAAAAACAAACAAACAAACAAACAAACGTCCTGTGAGGATATGTGATGCAGGAGCTATGAGCGTGTCTAAGGTTCCGTGAGCTTCAAGCTCAATGTTCACCGCATCTCTCTCGTGTGCGTATTCATGGGGGCCGCCTCCCATGTCCTCAGGTGTGCCTCAGCGCCTATACAATTCTTCACAGAGTAGGTCATCGAGAAGATGTTTGTTGAGTGAATGTCTATAATGTACAGCATTGAAGACATAAATAAAACCAGCAGGGAATGGTGGGGCACACCTTTAATCTCAGCATTTGGGAAGCAAAGGCAGGTGTATCTATGAGTTCAAGGCCAGCCTGATCTATGTAGTGAGTTCCAGGCTAGCTAGAGCTACACAGTGAGGCCCTTCCTCAAAACAAACAAAATATTTAAAAATAATAATATTAAAAAAGAAAAAAGAAAACTTGCTTTTGAAAACTCTTACAATTCTATTTGTACAGTTTTCATTTTAAACTACCACTTAAGACAACAGAGGCTCAGTATCTTAAGACCTGACTTTAAATTAAATGCCCCTTCATTTTAACTTTGTTGAAAACTATCGAAAAGTCCTTAGAAGCAAACAGCTGAGCTCTCTCCTCTTTAACCTAATGTGTTGTCATTAATTTTAAAAGTCTCACCTGAGACTAATAGTTCTCACATTATAACAGTCTTTAATCATGACCACAAATGATCCTACAAATTAAACCTGGACCAATGGATAACAGGTAATACATTCCCTACAATCATAGTGCTCTAGAGTAAATTTATAGGAAAAAGAAATGCCAAAGCACTTTTGTTTTTCTTTCAATTTTCAAATCCGAACTGATATTTTCAGGTATCAGTGTAACTCTCAGATCACCTGGGACATTCAACCTCTGACTCCAGTCACCCTCACGCTGTCCTCACACCACGGCTGTTGCACCAAAGTTCCAGGGTATAGGAAACCGGAATTCAAGGACTATCCTTTACAAATTCTAGCTTCCTACCCAGACTCGATCTCCATTAGAAAAATGGCCAGTGTCGAATTTGGGTAAACCAGTTGCCTCCTTTTTTTGTGCTCATCCCACCAAGCACAGCATCACATAGCAAAATGATGCTTATGTTAACCAGAAGACTTCTGGGCCACAGTTATGCACTGTAAGAGATGGTGAGGCATTAGTTACAAAATAGCATTACGAGAAAGGTATCTATCCATCTTTTCTTGTTCTAGTATTGGTGCTACCTGGGAAAAAGGAGGAATGGCTGAGCTGGGAAGACCTTTTCTTCCTAGAACACCAACACCACACACTGTTCATTCTCCTTTTGTGCTCATCAGTACCAACTAACAAGGGAGCTATGGCCTAGGTTGTCATGGGACTTAGACTTGGAAGATGATGTGTCTGTGATAAGTAGAAGAGAATTTCTTGTATAGAATATTAGGATGCAGTGATCTAGAAAAAAAAGTGGTGCTTTTTAGTACTGTTACGAAAATTTCACCTTGGCTTCTAGATCATGAGAAACAATAACCTACAATGAAGAAAATAAACAAACAAACAAACCAATGCCCACACATTGATCCAGCATTCAGAGTCTTGCCAAGATGTCTCAGACACATCTCTCTTCCTCCAAGGACATAGGCATTTGGCCAGGGTCATTTCTTTCACTTCAAAAATGAGAGCATTGTATTCAATCATATTTAAGGTCCTATCCAGTGCCAAGATGGCTTGCCTATTTCTCTGCTCAAGATCTTGTTAGTGTACGAAAAAACACCCATTTAGCAAGAGGATAGACACAAGGTAAAGGGCAGCCTAGACTACACAGGGATAGAATTCTATCTCAAAAATAAACAAGAAACAGAAAGCAAACAACAACAACAACAAAACCACACATACAACAACACCCACTGAAGAAATGAACTCCTCCAAGATGATTTTAGGAAGGCACTGCTCTGAAAAAGATCACATTAACCCACAACTATAGTCACAGTTGTTAGTAATACTGAGTGTCCAAGTCTGGAACGAAGACCAGAAACAGACACACTTCTGCCTTCCTTCGCCTGCCCTCTGGCGGTAGTGTTGAGAAGTGAATTAACCAAGAGAATTAACTTGGGACCAGTATTCCAAGCCAGCTTCTGCCCCAAGGGAAGTGTTCCGGGATTCTAAGTTTGTTTTAGCTCTAAGTGCCTGAAACCAAGAAGAGTCTAGAAGATAATGCAGTCTAGATACTGTACCTCCCGAGACATTAGAGCAACGTAGAGACTAAATGTTACACAGAAAGTTTAGCGCCGGGAAACACTTGTCAAAGTTTGGTTTTTAGGTAAGATTCCCACAAATTAAATAGCACGGGTCTACAAAGCCACAGGAAGCGGGGAGAGAGCAGGAACACTAGCCAATCTCTGGAAGACCATCCCCAAGCAATGCCCAGTTAGGGGATTAGGAAAAGACTGGGAATGTTTTCTGGGGGCACATCCCAGGGCTTCTGAAATTCCCATGCAGAGAGGTCTTGCGACAGCTCTATTTAAAATATTTATGTTTTAGAAGCATTTGAAGAGTAAAGACTTGCTCTCCTAAGTGAGTAATTTCTCCCACTCACTCATAACCATCTTTATCATTATTCAGAAGACATGCACATTCATTTCCTTAGCACAATCCCACTACTGTTTTTAAAATTCAAATACTAAAGAAATGTCCACTTTTAAAATGGTTGAAAAATGGAAAGAATAGTTAAGAATATGAAACTCACACGGCATTGAAATATCAGTGTTCATTAATGATGTTTTACTCTAAAAAAGCCATGGCTGTTCCTTGTATGTTTTTTCTGTGTCTCATCTCATGTTATGGAAACAGCATGGACAGCTATGGGAGATCTAGGTGATACTAGTGAGGCACAAGAAAAGCCAAGGCTGAGCTCTAAAGCATTTACCTTTTACAGATGTACTTGAAGAAATTCGAGTTCAAGAATGCAAAAACTTCAGACTTTTGGGAATCCCTGGAAGAGGTAAGGAAGACAATATTCTCAAACATTTCTTTGTCCAACTTAAAAGTGATTTACATTTTAATAGCACTGATCTTTCGTTTCCCCTTATTTATAAACAAATGGCGCTCCATTGTCCCCCAACACCAGGCAAGTAATCTGCCTGTGAAAGAAATAATGGACACCTGGACTAGCCAGATGGGCTATCCTGTGGTTACTGTGATGGAAAAGAAGAACATCAGCCAGAAACGCTTTTTGTTGGACTCCAAAGCTGATCCTTCTCAGCCACCATCAGCACTTGGGTAAGGCTTTATGAAAACACGCTTAAAGGAAGAGTAGAAATGATTAGGTCCTGCTATTGTTGTGTGATTGGTATGTGACAGTATGAAGGCATAGCCTAAAGGTAAGAGTGGTCAAAGCTAGCTAAATGAAGGAGTAAGCATGCACATGCTCATACACACACACACACACACACACACACACACACACACACACACACACAGCCCTCTTCTACTTAGACACCAAAGAATAGAAGAATGGAAGCAGTAAGAGGTGAGTGGGTGGTGATGTAGGCAGTGTGGAACGCTGGGAGAAAGGCTGAAGGAGAAATTGTGGCCCCAAAGGAACAGGGAAAGATGCTAACAGAGAAGGACAGGGGCCTCCCTGTCTTAGACAGGCTCTGTACTCATGATGTACTTGAAGAGTGCAGAGGAGCCGTGAGAAACGAAGCTGAAAATAGGTCGAGTAACCGAGTCCAGATTGTGTCATTTGGACCTACCACTCTCCACTTTGTTCCTACTCATCACTGCTGCCCTCACTGTAGAGGACTCTCAGAAGTCTGGCAGTGGCCGCAGGCAGAAATCCAGATGGCTTGTTTCCCAACAAAATAGATGAAAACAGTAGAGGACAGCCAAAGACTTCCGCAGCAGAGGCTCCAGAGCAAAGCCTTCCTTGCAAGGCGGCTGGGTTGGGCCTCCCCTAACGCCTGCTTACTGGAGAAGCTTATTTCTAGAGCCTATCTTTTCCCTCTACAGTAGACATGGCAACCCAGCCCCCAGGAATAATCAACTTGGGCTTGAGCCATGATTCAGAGGGTGATGGACTTGCCATGTTAGCACTGGGGAGTTTGCATCCCTAGAACCCACATGGGACAGATAGAGCAGCGTGCATAAGATGCTAGAGAGGTCTTGTCTCAAGTAAGGTGAACGGTGAGGACCAGAACCCCAGCTTATCCTCTACCCTCCACACAAATGTGATGGCATGTGCACACCCCCACCCAGATACACACATCATACCGATGACACAGAACAATAGTCAGCTCAACTCTCCTTTCTTACATATGAATAGACAGTGGGGACACATGGCAAATCCATAAGCTCAAAAGCTTAAATCCCATGTGTACAAGCAGATGAAAGAAAAGGTCCTGACTCTATGGACATAATTTAGAAACAACAGCAAACACACACACACACACACACACACACACACACACACACACAAAGGAAAGAAAATTATAAGATATTTTCAAAGATTTTTTTAAGCTATTATGTTTATCATCCAAGACAGTGTGTCTTAGGCAAATTGAGAACACAGAAAGAAGCCTAAAATTTTGGTTGAAATAAATTTGGGAGAAATTCTCCAAGAATATAAAACCAACACGATATGAAGAAGATAAACATGAAAGCCTAGTGCCTAGGAAAGAGGTGTCCCTCAGAAGAAAACAGCTAGTCACAGTGGCATAGTCTGTAAGAGAGTGTTAGGGCCTGACCCAGGTGTGGCGGGAGCTGTGTCTCTTTCCAGCTGGCAGGGATACTATCTGTGGCTTGTCCTTGGGCCCTGTGGGTGTTACCACATGGAGATGAGCAAAGGCTATGAATTGTCCTTGGAGAGCTGGTTGTGAAATATCAATTAGCATCTGGTAGCTCATGTCCTTTCACAGAACAGTGACACCAAGAAAGATGGAGCGAGCTGCTTGCTCCAGCTCTACTTGACACCCATATAGAAGCCTGAAAATAATTTAATTTTACAAAATTTTATTCTTAAACGGAAGTAGAAGGACAAGTCATAGAAGTGAACTAGACCATGCCCCTCATGAATAAATTAGAACCTACTGGCTAAATAACTTAGTAAAGTTAAATTGCAGAGTAAAGCCAGAAACCTTAGCCTGAGGGCAGGATGTGAAGGCTGAGGGTTTTCAGCACCAGCTTTTCAAATTTTTGATTAATGATGAATTTATGTACAAATTGTACAAGTTAAATTCCCCTGACCATCCAAGAAGCACTTCACTTAGAAATTTAATCAAAATCTCTTGTACATAGCATAGACACATATAAATGTAATCAAGTTCATCTAAACACTACTAATTAAAACTTTATTAAATTCACTTCTAAGCCAGGCAGTGCTGGCACCTCCTTTAATCCCAGCACCCAGGAGGCCGAGGCAGAAAGATCTCTTAGTTTGGGACTCCCTGGTCTACAGATTGAGTTCTAGGACACCAGGGCTACAGAGAAATCTTTGTGTCAAAAACCCAAAACCCAATAATTTCAAAGTATGAAGATTCAAATAAGATGTATAAATCTGCATCAGCTACATTTTTATTTCCTATGTGTTTTTATAAATCTAATTAAAGCACAAATATAGGGCCAGTGAGATGGCTTAGCTGGGGAGGGCACTTGCAGCCAAAATGGATAACCTGAGTTCACTCGTTAGAAGCCACACAGTGAGAGGAGAGGACTGGCCAACAAGCTGTCCTCTGATCTCCACATGTGTGCCTTCTCCGGACTGAATAAAATAAGTAAATAAGTGTACAAAACATTAAATCCACATGGGAGTATATTTAAAAAAAAAAAAACACCTTTTAGCATGTTAAAAATATGAGCCACAGTTTTATCAAACAAGATTTAAGCATGGCTACTGAGTTACGATGTTTTAAGAGTTTCAGCTAAAATGACCAGACAATATGTTATTCTCTTTAATTTGGTAAATTTGGGGGGAAAACGCCTGAAATAATATAAATCCAGCAAATGGGATGATCTCAAAACTTACCCCAGTTACGAGTTTTAGTCATCAAACCTTGTCGAGTGTTGTAGACACACACGTGTGCACGGTTATGGAGCTATATCGCACGCATTTCTGAGGTACCAACCCCCGCTCACCGCTTTGGCAAAGGGAACATCAAGCCTTGGGACCAGCCCTGGGACACTAGCTGCAGCAGCCATCCTAAGATAGTCCAGCTGAGGCCTGCCAGCATGAATCCTGGGTATATTAGAGTCTCTTAGAACTACATCAGTCCCTAGGCAGAGCTCCATCCCCGGCCGTACCCGACTTTTTACAGCTCTCCTTTCTACTCTTAATATCTTGTTTGAGTGGAGAGAATTTCACACCTACCCACTTCTCGTTCACCTTGCGGTCTCCACCACTACTTGAATCTTACTGGAGAGACCCTTGCATCTCTTTTGTGATGATTTTGATGTTGTTTTATGTAGTTTTTATATTACGGCATGTCACACGTAAACTATCATAAGGTCAATTATTTGGGAGTAGTTACTACAACACGAGGGAGGAAAATCACATGGTATTAAGAAGATATTTTGGAAAGCTTTAATAACTATAAACTTGTTTCTTTGAGGTTACCGTTTTGCCTCAGTGAATTAGGTTGGCCAACTTCAATACTACCAGACCTTGTCAATGCTAAATTGCCAAAGCATTTCTCACATGTGGGACAAGTATCCACTGGGAAGTTTCACAATGATTATTCCCTCCTGTTCTACTTATGCACTGATTGACAGCCTCGGGCATGGGAAGTTTACAGATGTGATAAGAGACTTTTGTTTCCCAGGCTTTAATATTTAAGGTGAGAAAATTGGTGCAAAAGGAGTGACGATAGCATGTCTGTAGAGCTCAGAGTTAGAAAGCATCCAGCAAGTCATGTGATAGGTGATGGAGATTCAAGGCCCAGACTGGGACATGGGGCTGATGGGTGTGGCAGATATGCCAAAGTTTTGTATTGAGCTAACATTTTTTAACTGAGCTTTAACATGCTAGGAGTTCAATCAGCGGATCTGCAGAAAACACCTTCCCTTTAGAACATTCTTCTCAACCGACAGGACATCCTGGCCACGTTTCTAGAGAGCTGAAAGATCTTTGCAGACACATGACACGATACATACAGCACGGATTTGGTGAAAGATTTTACTTTCTGTATAAAACTTGGCTTTGGGGATTTAGCCACGCTAACAACACACTTGGGCATTTCAGAAATTAAAATCACCAAGGCATTATAATTGTGGAAGGCATCAGAGACTAAAGAGCACTGAGAATGATTAAATTAGATTTTTCTAAGATGCTGATTGCTACTTACTTGAACTGGAGAAGGATTCAGAACGCCTGTTGTGCTTACCGTACTGAGGCCCGCTGTCATCCTGTCCTGAAAGCCTTAGACACTCAGCTCTCCCCCAGGGAGCACAGTCCAGAGACACTTCTGAAAACTTCTGAAGACTCATAGTTCACTTCAACTGGATACCTGTGCCAGTGTGGGTCACTGTGGCATGTATTTCTGGGCAGCTATGCCAGTGGGTCATCAGGGGATGTTTTCTCTCTCTGTACTTTTGAAGAGGCTATGATGGAGAAAGCCAGCTGCTTCTTACTCTCATTACACCTGGATCGAGGCGTAGGTCGCCTTGTTTTCAGGTGATAATTCAGCTATAAAAATCAACTTCATTGTTTTTGGCTTGGTTCTGTTAACAGTTTTAAACTGTTTCACTTATAGTTGCTGATTTTGTTTGTTTGTTTCAGCAAATTACATTGGCCATGTATAATTTTGCCTGAACTTGGCTATTAAAATGTGTTAAACAACAACATCCTTCTGTCTTGCAAAACAAGTTTCCACTAGGCAGGTTTTCCAGTAATTGTTTCCTCCTGCCGTGTGTAGCCATGGATTTATTACACTGAAGACAGCCCTGGCTTTGTTTGAGCAGGAGAGTTTATAGTAAAAAATAAAAAATAAAAACCAAACCAAACCAAACAAACCTTCATTGGCCATCAACTTCACTTAATGTAGACCCTTCCCCCGCCCCCAAATTGCAGCCAAGTTAAACAAACATATCATCAGGCATAAAATCCTTTTTTTGTTACAATAAAATTTAAAATTTCATTCGGCAAAAGAGTACAGTAGTAACATCTATTTGTTAATATTTTTCTTATTTTTTTTAACCAGATACCATACATTTTATTTTGAATCCTAGAGGCATGATTTTTAGGGATCACTTATCATAAAGTGAATTTATTTGTTCCATGTTTATAATACACAATTATATATTCACAGGAGAGAAAATAGGCTCTTCCCTATTGAGAACATTTTTAAAATAATCAACAGCAGCTGAACAAGGAAGCAGGAGACTTTAAGACAGAAGCAAGCCTTCCCTTCCTTGTGTTTCACTGTATTAAGATATTAGATTATAATAAATAATTTCAGGCAGCCCATTATCTCGTATAATTAGGATACATGAATTAAAATGTCTAAGCAGCACCTTCATCCTCAGGGTGGGAGGAGAGGTGGGGATAGTCCTTTCCCTAGGCTAAGGCTCAGCCTCCCTCTGTTCAGCGTAGTCCTGTTTGGTAGACGATGTACCGATGTACCGTCAGCTACATTGTGACTGGGTGACCTCTTCTGAGCACCTTTCTCTTTGCCTAATCCAAGATTAAAACAGGCTTAGAACAGAAAGTTTTGTCATTCAGATGAGCACGATGTGGGTCATGAGGCCTTTCCCATCTCTTCAAATGGACCATTTCTCATCTCTGTCAGTGGGATTCCTTCGTATCAGGACCCTGGGTGCCCATTCCACATTAAGAGAGAGAAGAATGGGAGGAGGTGAGCCATCTTGGATGATTAAGTCAGTGTCAGTGGAGAAAATTAGAGTGGCCATGTTTAGCATCAATGGAGCCAGAAAGAAACTCACTCAGGAATGATTCCTGGCACCTCTGACTTTAGATAGCATGCAATACCCTTTATCACTTCATTTACGTGATTTCTACTCTTGGACATTTTATGTTCCCAAATCTTTTCCTTGCTCAACTGAGATTAGGTACAATAAAGTGACGCTAAAATTAGAAGACAGTAGTGTCACTGCCTTCTATCATTTTGACTTATGAAACTCTTAGAAGCTCCCATCCACCATGGAGAAGGGCCACATTCAGAAGAATGAATTGTCTGGAACTTAGGGCTTTCAGGCTCCAGGGTCCTGAAGGCAGCCCCCAGTTAGCCAGGTGGGAAAACATTCCCAGATAGGGAGGGGGAAAAAACTGCAAGGAGATGGCTTTGGATAAGCCGGAAGCACCCACAGCATTCACTGTAGAACTCAGGGAATCATTTACACACTGGTCTCCTGAAACATAGCCAGACATTCTACTGGAGACAGGAGGATGGCAAGTTCAGGACTTGCCTGGGCTGCAGAGTGAGTTCAAAGCCAGCCTGTGAAGTATACAGGGGCTTTGTCTCAGAATAAGAAGTAACTCAATGCTTTTATTTTTAGCTTGTTTTTTTGTTTTGTTTTGTTTTGTTTTTTGATTTTGATTTTTGAGACAATGTTTCTCAGTGTAGACTCTGTGTAGTCTTGGAACTCATTCTGTAGACCATGCTAGCCTTGAATCCAGAGATTCCCCTGCCTCTGCCTCCTTTGAGGGCTGTGTTAGGGTTAGGGTTAGGGTTAGGGTTAGGGTTAGGGTTAGGGTTAG
>NW_026596095.1:16811025-16853792 GCF_907164565.1 Psammomys obesus | reverse complement strand
GTTAGGGTTAGGGTTAGGGTTAGGGTTAGGGTTAGGGTTAGGGTTAGGGGAGTGCTGGGATTAAAGGCGTGAGACACCAGCCAAGCAGCCTATTGTGAAAAGGCAACACAGGCATGCTGGAGGCCCTAGAATCACCCTCCAATTCCACAAAACAGATACAAACAATAAAACAAAGCCAGCACCCTTTCTTCCTCCCCTGCTATGACTGAAATACTAAGTAGCCAAAGAGAATAGTGGGAAGCCCAGAAATACCTTTACCTGGCGATTTTCCTTTGCAGCACTGATTCTCATGGTTGGGATTATTAAGTGGCTAAGAGCACCGAGTGCTCTTCTCTAGGTAAGAGGGTAGGATTTCAATTCAGTTTGACAGAGGGCACACCATGTGAGAACCTATGCAGGCAGGCAGAGGCTCTGCATTATGATATAAAATGCTACATTGATGCAAATTGTGCAAGATATTTATTTCAAGGCATTCTTACTGAACACTAAATGTTTGCTCACCCTTTTAAAATTTTATGCAAGTTTTATAGAACCTGAAAATTGCCAATGGCATGATCCTTCTTCATCCCTAACGTACAGCTTACAAATTGTATGTAGTGGCTACTACACTGCCTACATTTGCCAATGATACTGGCCAATCATTTATAAAGAGAGATGTGCTCATCTGTTGATCTTGAAATATAACCTTTTTGTGATTAAGTTAAATGTTTCTTTCTTAAAAATTTTAGTTACACATGGAATATTCCAGTTAAATGGACCGAAAATGATGTTTCAAGGGTCACAGTCTACAACAGGTCAGAAAAAGAAGGTAAATATTATTTAACACATTCATCTCTCCTTTGAATTGATGCATTTCAGTAAACAAAATATAAAGACAGTGAAGCAGCAATGAAGGCAAACCTGTAAATTTTAGCTAAAAGTCATCTCTCAAACTTACCAACAATTCTAAAATTTTGTCTACAATGAGAACTTTCCCACCTTGACATGCTCTTTTTAGTGATTAATCATGGCAGGCAGAAATAAATGTCCAAAAGCCAGAACAATTTTACTTATGTGCCTACCAATCATTGGAAAATCAAGCTGTAAGATTCCTGACTTTGCCAGCTTCCTTCTTCCCTCCCTTCAACCCACCCTTCTTTCTTTCTTTCTCCCTCTTTCTTCTTCTGCTCTTTATATCAAATAAGTAAGACACTGAATTTCTTAAAGTATTATGTGAATGGTCTGTTAGTGATTGACTGATTGATTGATTGATCAATTTTTCTAAGGCAGGGTTTCTCTGTGTAACAGCCCTGGCTGTACTGGAATTCACTCTGTAGACCAGGCTGGCCTTGAACTCACAGGGATCTGCCTGCCTCTTCCTCCCAAAGTGTTGGGTTTAAAGGTATGTGCCACCACCACCCAGCAGGCCTGCTTTTTAAATGTTCTCTTTGAATTAGGATAATCAGCTGCATATGTGTGTTTTGTTCTCTCTTCATTGATTTTCTTTTCCTTATTTGAAAAAAAAATTAGGGTTCTTTACAAACAAGGAGGTCTTATGACAAAACTCAGGAAAATAAAACAATACATAAGAGAGATTTTTGCATCTTCAATGCCAGGATTGCTTTTTTTTTTTTTTTGGAGGGGGGAGATATATTATTTGTGTACTTTGCCCTCCTAGCTAGATTTCAAGTCCTTTGAGAGGAGATACCATCCTAATTCATCTTGTATCACAGGAACTAAGCCATGGAGAATCTCGATTTTTATGCTTTGACCATTGTAGTTTGTTTTGTGATGCAAAACATTTCTCAACTAAGACAAACTGGATTTCTTTATTCTGTCCCATGAGAATGTGGTCTCAGAAGAGCATATGCGGTCCCATGTTTTCTTGAAGCTAAAAGCATCCTACATTCCTTTATCTGGTCCTGGTTACTTGTCCTCAAATTACCCATTAAAAGCAGATTACCTGAGCTGGGGTTATAGCTCAGTTAGAATGCTTACCCATCATGCAAGAAGCCCTGGGTTCAGTTGCCAACATCATATATAACCAGACATGATGGCAAACAGCTGTAATCCCAACATTCAGGATCTAGAAGCAAGAGGATCACAAACTCAGGGTCGTCATCAGCTGCATAGTGAGTTCAAGGTTAGCCTGCCATCAGGGTCAGCTTGAATTACATGAAGCTCTGCCCCCCCAAAAAAAAATTAAAGTGAAGTGTATCATCCAGTCTTTTCGAATAAGTTTATAGCTACAGGTTACCATCTCCTCAGAAACCCCCATTCCTTTACTGATTGTCCCTCTGTCCTCCACATGCCCAGGCCCCAAGCCCTTGCTGAACTTCTGCCAATGAGGACTTAACTTACTCTTGAAACTAGTTTTGTGAAATGATATAATAGTGTTTTTCTACTATCTCATTTCAATTAACATGGGTGTTCCAGGGTTCATCCATGTTGCGGCAAGGATCCATCCTTCATTCCCTTTCATAATGGACACATATCATTCTCTATTCATATGGATATATTTCCTCATCTTTATCTGTCCATCTTTGGACCTTTTTAATCCTACAGAATACTGTTAGAATCATTTGTATGGTAGTTTTTCTGCCTCAGGTGTTTTTCATCTTCGCTGCTTCTTTTTTCTTTTTCACTTTTTGTTATAAGCGCTCTTACATTTTTAGTTCTATTGCCAACCCCCATCTTCACTATTATGAGGGTGAGAATCATCTCTGTGCTGATCCTGTCCAAAACTATGTTCATGGGAAAACGCCCCCCCCCCTTGTCATTTATGCTAATGATTGTTCTGACATCGTTAGGGCCAACGACTCTGAATCCTTACAGAAATACCAGATCAATGCCTTTTTGTCTCAGTGTTCAACATGTTTGTGCCATGCTTGAATTCTAAGCCGACTGTCCTGTGGTCTGTCCGATGATTATTTTCCTACTCACAGGCAAGTTTGCCAATGGAAAATGAAGAGGACAGGAAGAGAAACGATAGACAGTAAAAATGTCCCTCAGCCCTCATGAAAGGCACACACAATAAGAAAGTTAGGGTGTCAGAGCCTTCAGATAAACCAACACCATGTGCTTTCCCTGGTGGTCATTGTGTTTAGCTGAGGGCCAGAAGACTGTCTCGGCAGCAGCCCGATTTGCTGTTTACAAATTTAAAAGCATGAATAATTCAGCCATTTCTAAGACAATTTTTCCAGCGTTTTCATGGAATGAGGATTTCATAGAAGAGAATGCTCAAGAAAGCGAGAGCTCAGTGAAGTGCTTCAGAAAACAAATGTGAAGAGCTCAGAATAAATATTCTTCTAATACTTGTGATACATTTACTAGTAAGAATTTTTGAAGTATTTAATCCTTCATTTATTAGTTCATCCCTGTAGGCAAGTTTTTCTTTTGTTTTATTTTGAGGCAGGGTCTCCTGTCAGGCTGGACTCCCACTTGTAATGTAGTCGAGGATGACCTTGAACCCCTGACTCTCCTGCTCTACTTTGAGAGTTCTGGGATTACAGGCATGAACCTGTACTCCTGCTCTAGACCCTGCTGGGGATGCAATCTGGAGTGTCCAAGCGAGCACTGTGGAAACTAAATTAGCTACATTCCCAGCTCAAACAAGTATTTTTTTTTTTTTTAAGTAGTTTTGAGGGCAGCATGGGAGTGAACACCAGAAGAGTGAGGTTTTCTAGGGCAGGGCAGACAGACAGACTGTCATAGAGGCTGTTGCCGTGACGCAGGTGATAAAAGGCACCCACAGGACAAGTACCAGTGCGGATTTATGCGCCCAGAAGAGGCTGCTACAGAAAACATACGTCCATCAAGATCTCGGGGGCTCACTAAAGTTTGAGGGTAACAGGGTTGACGAAGTACAGAGGGGGCCTGTGCCTCAGGCAGGGAGTACGGTGTGGAAGCAAGAGGAAAGGGAGCTCCTTGCTTCCTTCCAGCTCTCGGGCATGTCTAACACGGCATCTGTGTCACTCTTGGCCCATCTGTGTCTCTCTTCATAATACAATGTTCTTTTGAGGAAATGAGGCACTTTCTGGTAGGTGCTGCTGCTCTGTTTCCTCAGCAGACAGCTAGAGATTGTTTATTTTACGCAGGAGCGAGTAAACGCATGAATAAAAGGCTCGGGTGTTCAAGGAGCTCTGATACCAAACCTTACCTTTATCTGAAACCTCAGAATCAGACTGGTCTCTTCAGCAGAAAAAAGGCTAGACATCTCTTCCTACTTCAAAGTGCCTGCTCCATTTTTAGGCTATGTCATGAGTTCCTGTTTCCTGTTTGAGGACATTGTCAGCTCAGGGCACAGATGACGACTATGTCCTGAGTGTAACTGGAGGGGCACCCAGCTCATGTTACCTGCCTCACGTCCCTTGGCCACTCTGATGACTCGTCAGTTAGAAATGCCCCGAGCAATACTGGGACTCCTGGGATCTTTTATTTATGCGAGCATTGTCCATGATATTTTAAGCAGTAGTTAAAAAAAAAAAATGTTGTTTGTAACAAAAGAAGTAAATCTCACACGAAGTGTTTTCTGGCTGTTTTAATCTACCCCTCCCACAACAGCCACCCCCCCATCACCCTTATTTAAATTGTCTTGACTCTCTTAAGTGAACTTATTATTATCAAAATGTATTTCCTTATCTTTGTCGCTGCTATTTGTGGTCACTGGGATTTTCTTAGAGGGTACTCGTTCTAAATACTTTTCTTAGATAGCTGATGCTGGCAGCTTTGTCAATCCTCTTATTCTTAATGTTAGTGGTTGGTATTTAAACAGAAATCATTGTTATTGAAACTCCATTTGCTCTCTTTTCTTTTTAAATTACATTATAAACCCCTTGAAGATAAAAAAAAAATTACTTAGGGTATCTCTTGTCCCCCATCTATTATCAGCAAGGTAAGAATTTGGTAAGCATGTGCTTAGTGGAGGGCTGTTTGCCTAGTCTGTTCTTCCGAGATTTTGCTTGTGTTAGGTTATAGTTACACCTCTGTCTTTGTAACAGTGCATCAACATCTAATAGGATACACCCACATGCTTTGGTTTGTTACATTCTGACATTCAGAAGGACTGGCGGTTGTCACAGGACAAAGCTTGTCTAAACACAGTGTTCTGTAAGCCTCGCTCCAGGACTGACCTCTACGGGAGGGAGTAAAACATTGTTTTAGGTGTAGAGCTGGAGGGATGGCCTAAGACGTTACTGTAGAAGGCCTACCGACGTACGACATTGTTGCAGGAGTGATGTTTTGGAGATGACCTAAAATTTTATTCCAGGGGTGGGGTCTAAAAGAACCAAAGACCTAGGACAGGTACAGACATGGGGATGATGATTTTTATAACTTTCATGTCAGGACTCTATGAATGAGCAAATCCTGATATTATAGAAACAGAGGTGAAGGCAAGCCTGTAAGTTTGAGGCCAGCCTGGTTTACATAGTGAGTTTCAGGACGGCTAAGGCTACACAGAGGGGGAAAAAAAAAGAGTTTACTAAAATATTTCAAATGGGAATGTTTAAATATTTTTTACCAAACCGTTGCCGAGAACATATCTTTGTACGTGTCAAGGAAGGAAGGACGGACTTTCTTCATGTTTTCAAGAGTCTTTAATCTGGAATCAGTTAAACTGGTTCAGAACCCTAGTTTGTCAGCTCAGCCCTGGTCAATCAAGTCTTGGAAGATTTAGTCCCCTAAACCTAACATACCGGAGAGTAAGAAAAAAAAAAAAAACCGCTAATCAGGTAAACTGGCCTGCTGAACCACCACACCCGTGTAGGCTTATTACTTGTTTCTCCCCAGTGAGAATATACCGAGTAAGGATTAGGGGATCGTGGGATCGAGCCATCATTTTAAAGATGTCATCCAACTGGGGTACTGACACAATCATTGCATTTACAAACTGTCAATAGTGCCTTGATGCTATGAAAGTTTCTTTGTTCGGTCAAAGGAAGTGTTTCTGATGTGCCTTGCCTCGAGGGTGATTGTCAGCAAATAATGACTTAGAAATTCTGTTGGATTTTTTGTTGTTGTTGAGTTTCTTGTTTTGGTTTGTTTGTTTTACTTCTTGTAGTTTCAGTACAACCTGCATGTTGGAATCTTTTAATGGTCCACAGAGCAAGCCCAGGGGGACCAGGACTCCAAGAGCATCTATTACTTTTGTTTCTATTTTGCATCCAGTTCTCAACTCTATGATGCTACTTAGCAGTGAGGGAGATTAGTATATGGAAACTAGCTATTTTTGTTTGTTTGTCTGTCTGTTTGTTTGTTTTGGTTTCTTTTTCAAGGCAGGGTTTCTCTGTGTAGCCTTGGCTGTCCTGGACTCCTTTTGTAGACCAGGCTGGCCTTGAGCTCACAGAGATCTGCCTGCCTCCACCTCCTTGAGTGCTGGGATTATGAGTGTGTTCTACTTCGTCCAGCTTTAATTAAACCTTTTGATTGTATGTGTGCACCAACCATGTGTTCATGGACGTGGAGGCCCGAGTTCAGGCACTCTCTACCTCATTTGAGACAAAATCTCTCATAGAACCTGGAGCTCACGACTTTGTGTAGACTAGCCGGCCGCAAGCCCTGGGGACTCACCTCTTTTTGTCCTCTTTACTTTGGGGTTACAGGTGTGTGTCTCCCACGGGGTGTGGGGGATCCCAGCTTGAGTCTTCCATTTGTGTGGCCAGTATTTTACTCACGGGACCCTCTCGCCAGTCCTGACAGTGACATTTCTTAGAGCCCCTATTTTCTGCACCAAATGAGAAAAAAAAAAATAGAACAAAATCATTTATAAGGTGTATGATATAGTCCTTTGTGGTCATTGTACATACATTCTCAAATGACAAGAGGGCACTAATCTTAGAGTAGGTAGGGCGCCCTTGTGTGTGCTTTAGCTTGCTCATGTACGCATGTGGGGCCTCTCACAGACACACACGCACACAAAGAAAAATTAAAACATTAAGCTTGATGAGTAATTTCTTATATTATTCTGTACAATTTTGGGTTTGATTTGGTTTGAAACCAGGTCAATTCTGTAGTGCAGATTAACCTCAGACTTGTAGCTATGCTCCTGCCACAGCCTCCTGAGTGCTAGAATTACAGTACAGACATGTGCCATTCTGCCTGGCATTCTTTGTACTTTATTTCCTAAGTATCCCATAAAGAGCACATGTTGGCATTACAGTCATAAAATAAAATAAATAGAAGCAACTTACAGTTTTATACCTGTAAACAAGCTGTGGTTGTTCAGTTCTACTTGTTTCATTACATCATGGAACAACCCAACAGTTTTTGTTGTTGTCAACTGTTCTCAAAGTAGCACGAACTTGGCAAGTCCTTAACTACTGACTTCCGGGGTCTCAGCTTCCTCATCTATAAAGTGAGAAAAATCACAGTAACGTTAGACAGGCTTAACTGGGTACATATAAAGCACAGTAAATTACTGCAGTGTTTAGATGGATTGCCAGGAACTTCTCAATGTTATTTATATTTGCTTGGCTATTTCTAGAACTGGCAGCCTATCCCGTTTCATAATAACGGGGATGGCTAGCATCTGTTGGTCACATAACACCGAACGATATGACCCCGCTTTATCTGCCTTATCTTACTTAATCTTCACAGCAGCCCCGAGAGGGACTTTTTTATCCCCGTTTCCCTCCTGGTAAACTGGGACACAGAGAGGTCAAGTGATTTGGCCAGAGTTACACAGCTTGCCATTCTCACGGAAAGGATTTTATCCCAGGTCTGTCAAACTCAGAAGTTCCTGTTCTATCTTCAGTAACATATGGCTTTACCCTTAGCAAGAAGCTCTCCTCCCAATACAAACATTCAAAGAGTGAGGTTGCCAAAAGATTAGCTTCCTTTCAACAACTTCTCTATGGCCAAAAGACAAAGAAAGATTAATACCGCACGAGTGAGGTAAGGGTTTATAATTTGTCAAGTACCTGCTCTGAAGGTTCCTGAGGAAACTTATTGTCTTGTTGAAGAATATACTTATATATTATGAAAAACTACTGGATCCTGGATATCTTCCAGACAGACCTTGCAAAGGCTTCCAAAATTTAAATCATCTTTCCTCCCAAACTTGCCTTCCTCTATTCTCTGCTGGCAACACCATCATTCATCCCACTGTGCGAGCCTCTGCCCCTCCTCTAGGCAGAAGGAGGACTGGGCCAGCTTTACCTCTACCTTGTTCTCATTGTGGGTGCATCAGTCTGACTTCTCACGCTTCCTTGTCCTAAATTATTACAGTTGGCTTCTGAATTGGCCTTGCTTTTAGAATCTAAAGGAAAGTATCTCCTATGTCACTGTCAAATTCTTTTTTCTAGAAAACAGACTTAAGCATGTAATTTCCTTGTTTGACAATCTTCCCCTGTGCTTTCCTCCTCTCCAAGAATGAATTCTTTTGCATGGTATGTGTCATTAACACTGAAGCCCTGGCTTTCATTGCCAGCCTCATCGGCTATTTTCCAGTACTATTCCCTACATTGTCAGTATATTAAGTTCCTTGAAATCTCTCCCATATTCTAAGTTCTCATTCCATTCTTCGAATAGAATATTTTCCATGCAAGCAAAATATATAGTAACAGAAAAGTATGAAGTAATAATGACAAATACTTGTGGTGCCAGAGCACCGTTATCATTTTTAAGGTGTATGTTTGACCTAAAATTTAAGCCTCTGTCCCTTCAGCACTGGGCTTCTTGTCAATTTGCTAGAAAGTTAACTTGCTAACTCCACTGGTGAAAAAAGCACCATTGTAGTCCGTTGAAATAAGGCTGTAGGTGACTTTGCAAAGACAAATGCAATTGAAAGCACAAGGAGGATGTGGATTGCCAAGTAAGAGCATTTGCATTTGGGTTCCAAGTCTATTGCTGCGTGTCCTAACTCCTCAAATGAGTCATGAATCTCACGTTATTATTCTGCTTAGCAATAGTTATTTCCACAAGCAACAGTATTGATGTGTTTCGTTCTGGGGATTAGACCCAGCCGGTTCCCTTCTGCTAGGCAAGTGCTCTATCGCTGGTCCAAATCTCCAGACCTGTTTCAATTTTATTTTGAGGCAAGGTCTTACTAAGTTGCCTAGACTGGCTTTGAACTCCCTGAAGTCCAGGTAAGACCACAGTCTACCTCAGCTTTCTGAGTAGCTGGAATTATGGACAGAGAGCAGCAGGTCCAGCCTTCCATGATGATTTTGAGAAGGCGTTGTTTAATCTGTGCATCTCAGCCCTTCTTTGGGGCTGTCCTGGTGAATAGCCTTCACATAATTAACCCGTTACGCTTGGGGTGTATGGATTCCCCTCAGGAGGCATGGATTTCTTTGTCTTTCCCTGCAGGACTGGCCAGCTTAGGGTTATTGCACTCCGCCAGGGAGGACTGTAAGTTACAAACGGCAGGATGTTTATTGACATTACTTATTTCTTGTTCATCTTGCTCACTCCAGTGACATTCTAAAGTTAGGCAACTAAATAAGAATTAGGCTTAGGGGCTTTGGGTCCAAATCAAACTCGACTCCTTGAGCTAATATTGCTTTTCTTTCCTTTTGCTTTTTTCTTTTTTGCCCTCTGGGTCTAATTTCTCTGTGTTTACAGTATATGCAAACATGTTTCTCATTAGTGTTTATTTACCACCACAGGAATCACTTTGAATGCTAATCTTAGTGGAGATGTTTTTCTCAAAATAAACCCAGATCACATTGGGTTTTATCGTGTAAATTATGAAGCACAAACTTGGGAATGGATAGCTGAGACTCTCTCCTCAAACCACACGGTAAGAGACAGTGTGGTTATGAACTATCATAGTTTTGTTCCAAGAACTGCATTTCAATGATACTAATTTTTGTTACAGTGCTCTTCGCCTTGAGAATCATGGCTTTTGTATTTTTCTTCTTCTTCTAGGCCTTCTCCTCTGCTGACCGGACAAGTTTTATTGATGATGCTTTTGCTTTAGCAAGGTATGTTTCAAAATGAGAGTAAGTCACTTAAAATAACCTGAGTTTTCCCATGTATCTTTAAAATTAATTACAATTACGGTGAAGTATTATAATTTTTTAAATTGAAAATGTCCAAAAGTCTGTATTTTAATCATTATTGTATTTTTTTTTTTTTTTTGCTCCTTTAAAAATTTCTATATGAGCTGGTCATGGTGGCACACACCTGTAATCACAGCACCCTAGGAGGCAGAGGCAAACAGATCTCTGTGAGTTTGAGGCCAGCCTGGTTTACAGAGGGAGTCCAGGACAGCCAAGGCTACACTGAGAGAACCTGTGTTTTCTCAAAAAGAAAACAACAAAACAAAGTTGTGTGAGCCTTATAGCAAATACTGTTATTAATTATTCGTAGATAAGCTCCCCACCCCACCCTTTCCCTGTTGTTATGGAATATGATTTACTCTGGATAGTGAGATAGCCCAGAAAGTACATAAAGGCACCTGCCCTAGATTGGAGAGCAGAGAAACAGGGACTATGGCATCTCTTGACCTTTTCAGATCACCTGACTCTAACAATTATTTATGAAGTTTCTGACCCTCTGCAGGAACTAGATACACAGCTGATTTGATTTCTGTTTTTCAGCAGCTTTGTATAAACATGAGAGTAGATACTGATTCCTTAGGAAGCCTCTGCCAGGATTGGGCATCATTCTTAGGTGCTTCACCATTTCCAATAGTACTGCATCATCATTGCTTATTGGTGTCCATACTGCCCAAGAAACGGGTATCCATCTTATGAGGATGGGTATCCAAACCCAGCTCATGACAGCGTGAGCTGTTAGAGTTGTTCAGTAACTACTAGCCAAGCAGATCAATGGCTAATTGGGTAAGATAACAAGCAGAAACATTTGACATGGACTCCTTAGATAACTTAGCAAAGGCCAAAAGAAAAGTTTTTAAAGGGCTAAACAATAGGCTTTTGAGCCTGACTAAAATCCTGGTTCTGTAGAAACTGGAGTAAGTCAACCTCTGTCAGAATCAATAAAAATCTGGAGACAACTACAGAAGACAATGGTAAGGGCTAAATCAAAAAAGAGGCACATGGAACCCAAAGGATAATCTTCCTTTCAAGTTCTCCTCAAATTCTGTTACTTGACCAAAATGCACCCACCTTGGATCCTTAACTGCAAAGATGTATTTTTCCCAAGGTGCTTCTGAGTTGGGCTTTTTTTCCAGTGCTCCCTAAACGTTACAGGGAGAGGTGTATATGTCTAATTATGGCTAAGCATCCAATCATCAGGACCCTGAGAGGCCATATGTCTTTTCATTCACCACTGTTTACCACACAGACTTCTCACAAAATGCTCTGAGGTCAGCGTTTTCTCCAGGGTCAATGTATCAATACTGAAAACGCAATTTTTAAAGACAACATTCCTATCTAACACTCACTCTCCTCAAATACATCTGAACCAAACTTTTACAAATACTTTCCCATATATTTTTGTGGCGCTGACTACCATGGTACCAGGCAAGCATCCATCGCTAAGCTTTGGCCCCAACGTTGCACAAAACTTTTTCAGTTGAGTCTCAACTATAAACACAATTGAATAAAAAAAGATTTATATTTCATGTGTGTATGCATGCACATATGTGGAGGGGCACAGTCAGAAGAGGGCATTGGATCCCCTAGAGCTAGAATTACAAGCTCCTGACAAGGGGTGCTGAGAACTCTGGTCCTCTGCAAGAACAGCAAGTGCCCTTAACCACTAAGCCATCTCTCCAGCTCCTAAGTGCAGTTTTTAAGTTGTTAAGCAGAGGAATTCTCAGTAACATGAAATGCTGGGGTCACCATACTGATCCTTTCGATTGAAAGTCTGGTTTTCAATTCATTGTCCTATTTATTTTCTCTCTCAGAGCTCAACTTCTGGATTATAAGGAAGCTCTGAACTTGACAATGTATCTCAAAGCAGAAGAGGATTTCTTGCCATGGCAGAGAGCCATTTCAGCTGTGACCTATATCATCAGCATGTTTGAAGATGACAGAGAGCTATACCCAATGATAGAGGTGACGTTAACGTTCTGAATATACCACAAATATAAATGTTCAGTGGAGGTAGGATGACTTTTAAGGGAAGGACTTCTTGGGAGAGAGCTGTCTACCACAGGAAATTAAGAGATGTGCTAAAACTGGACAAATCAAAGCAGACAGGCTGTCTGATCTTTTTCACATTGAAGTGTTTTGTTTTTGTGTTTCAGTATACCTCAAAAAGGTATCCATTTTAGTATCAAAATGAATATAAGACTACTTTATCTAAGTTTTTTTTTTTTTTTTTTAACATTTTAAGCTATAGACTAGACCCTAATTTAAAGTGAATTTATCTTCTAAAATTATTTTTGGGTTTTTGAGACAGGGTTTCTCTGTGTAACCTTTGCTGGCCTGGACTCTCTTTGTAGACCAGGCTGGCCATCTGCCTGCTTCTGCCTCCTGACTGCTGGGATTAAAGGTGTGCACCATCTCTCCCGGCTCAAAACTAATCTATTTTTTTTAATGTAACAATTTTAAACAAATTCTGGATCTGAATGAAGTTATTTTTATGTACTAAATGAAAGACCTTGGAAAATGATTTGTTATTTGTTACATAAAAATAATTTTGGCATTTGATATTTGTGAGTATAAGTTTCATTCATGTAATAGAAACACACACACAAAAAAAAAAAAAAAGAAAAAAAAGAAACACTAGCACTTGTCTGCCCATGGTAATGGGATAATAAGGACTTCTAGATAGTCCTTGTAAATCTAAAGAGCTGTCACTTTTTAATATCTCATCAGTGGTTAAACAATCACCTTCCAATCAGAAGTGTATGAGGTGTTTTCTTGCTCGTTACTATAATGAAAAGAAAAACATTAAAGAAGATATCTCAGTTGTTTCTCCCCTGCCCCAACACCGTTGCTGGGACAAAAATACCCTGATAAAAGCAATTTAAGGGCGAAGGGTTTATTTGGCTCACAGTCCCAGGCTACAGTCCATTGCAGGGAGGTCAGGGGAGCAGGAACTTGAAGAAACTGGTCCCACCATATCAACAGTCAAGAGCAGAGAGCAGAGATTTAACGCATGCTTGAGGCTGCTCAGCTCACTTTCTCCACTCTACCCTAGAATCCCCCTAGCAGGAAATTATGCCAGTCCAGGTGCTCTGGGTCTTTCCGAATCAAACAATGGGATCAAGACAGATCCCCACAGACTTACCCAGGGCTTCCCCAATCTAGAGAGAACTCCCCCCCAAAAAACACACTGAGACTCACCTACAGGTTTACCCAATCTAGAGAGACTCCCACCTTTTCTAAGCACTGGCTCAAAGTTCTGAGAACTAGTAGGGGAAAGATTTACAGTGGGGGCTTCAGGTGACAGAAGATGCAGATAAGTAGCAAGCTCTGACTCATGGTGCACTCTGCTTCTATTTCAGACGTACTTCCAAAGACAAGTGAAGCCCATTGCGGATTCTCTGGGCTGGGAGGACACCGGAAGCCACATCACAAAGTTATTTCTTACCCTTTAAAACTAATATTCACTTAAGCATTTATGTGTTTGTGTTTTAAGGTATAATGGAAGTTTGTTAAGGCCCTGGCTCTGTGCTCTTTTGTATTTTAAGGTTGCTCCGTGCCTCTGTACTAGGATTTGCATGCAAGATGGGGGACAGAGAAGCCTTGGACAACGCTTCCCAGTTATTTGAGGCCTGGCTAAAAGGAGATCAGAAGTGAGTTCTCCTGTCATTTGCACGTCGAGAAGATTTTTAAACAGAGTTGTGAGTGAACACATGAAATGCCTGAGACACCATTTCTTCTTGCAGCATCCCTGTAAATCTCAGGCTTCTGGTGTACCGCTATGGAATGCAGAGCTCTGGCAATGAGACTTCATGGAACTACACTCTAGCGCAGTACCAGAAAACATCCCTAGCACAAGAAAAGGAAAAGCTGCTCTACGGCTTAGCCTCAGTAAGGAATGTTTCCCTTCTGGCAAGGTAAACTGCTTGGTGTTTGCTTTGTGGTCCTGGGGTTAAATCCAACCCCATGCTCTGCCCATGCCAGCAAGTCTTCAAACATTAGCCTGCACACTTATGTTTAATTTAGTTTTCACTTTCTTTCTGTTTGTTTGTTTTTTTAGACAGGGGTCTCACTATGTGGCCCTATAGATTACCATTAAGGCAGTCTTTCTGCTTCTGCTTTCCACCGGGCCTGACATTTTTAAATGTGTAATTTAAAATAAACTGGAAGGACTGAATGGATGGTCCAGCAGTTAAGAGCACCAGCTGCTCTTGCAGAGGAGCTTACTTCTATTCCCAGCACCCACATGGTGACCCACAACTGCCTGTGACTCCAGTCCCAGAGGAACTGTTGCCCACTTCTGGCTTCTGTGGGCATCAGGCCCTCAAGTGGTACACAGATCCATACACATAAAATAATAAAAAAAAATAATTAAAATAAAATTGGTTTAGAATAAATAAAGAACATGACCATCTCGACATCTGTCAAAACATTACGCTAGGTGGCATGGTGCTAATTATATTCGTTAAAGAAGTTAGCAACGGCTGTAGATGTTTTAGCAAGACTGTAGTGGATTCAGGTGTAGAAAAAAAATTGCACATACACACACACAAAACCCAAACAAACTCTTCAGAGCCCGCCACACCAGTACAGTTTCTAGAATGTCAATGGCCTACTGTGCCAAAATGTTCCCCTAAGACACTCCTTGTGAGAGACAAGTTGCCGGACGCTATATCACCTACCATTAGGAAGTGGTTTCAGTGGTTAGTGGTCTTTATAATCTACTTGTGAATTTGAAGCAATATCCACTTTTCAGATTGTTGTTCCAAGTGTCTGCAAAGTCTCCCAGACCTTGAAGTGATGGCCATAACAAAGGAGGTTTGGCTTTGGAGTGAGGTGAGGCAGTTTCCTAGAATTCCTTGCTTATCTGCACAGATAATGACTGTGCCATACTTCGCACAAAACTAGGTTTATCTGTACGATGGCAAGTGCCTAAAAAGGCAGCCATCTTTGCTATCTGATTGGTTCTTAGAGCCTGTACAATGAGGAACCACTGGTGTTGGTTGTTTTGTCTGCAAGCCTGTTTTTGTAAATGAGCTGTTAAACCCAAACCCTACTCTGTGTGGTCTATTAAAGTTAAGTGTCCACTGATTGGGGAGGACCTCCTCCCCTTTCATCTGACCCTGTTTTATCAGGTATCTTCAGGACTGGCTGCAAAGTCCTCCTCTGTGGCCTAGCAGGACTGCTCCTCCCTTGGGGGGTGTCCAGCAAACATTTAGGACATTGGCAAAGAGCAATTTTAACAAGAGAATCTCAAGGAACAATAAACTTATGTAAAATAAAGTAAGTGTCCTGTCCTTTCCTCTCTTCCACATTTTCCTTTTACACAAAGGAGACACACACATCCTTTTGTAGTGCTGGAGAAAGGGATGCTCTGTGTCCTGCTGGTCTTCCTTCAGGTATTTACCTATTCTGGTCCTGGACCCAGTCCTTTGGGTGTGAACTGGTCACATTTTACCTGCTGGAGAACTACCTGGCTTCTAGAGATGAACACCGTTGTCACCGTCATTTCTTCTGCTCATGAACTGCTGTGCTGTGCAGCACTTTGGTTTGCCCAGAGGCTTTTTCAGCACCCCTGCACATCTTATTTTGAAACTGAAGATAAGTTAAGGGTTCCACTACGCAGCCGACAAGCCAAAGTATCATGGGTGTGCCTTAAACCAATTGATAGAGTCACCTCATCTTGCCAATGACATACAGCTGTGCTCCCATTACACACTGGGCATGGCCCAAAGTTAGGTATTGATTAGAGGACCTTTCTCTGAATAACGAAAGGACAGGGTGGTGTATTGCAATGTCCCACGTCACATGAACTTACCTGAAAACTTGAGTTTTCTTCAGTCTCACTTATGGTAAATTTCTGAGGTCAAATGTCTTTCTTTTGATTACTGTGCCAGAACACCCAAGAAATCAACTTAAAGTGAGGAAAGATTAATTATGGCTCATGGCTCAGAGAGTTGAGTTCATGTTTCAATGCTCTTAGGCCTGACAGAAGGCTGGAACATCTCAGGAGAAGGAAGGCTGCTCACCACATGACAGCCAGGAAACAGAGACAATGTTCACCTCTCAAAGAAATTCACCTCCTTCGACTAAGCATTCCAGTCTTTGATGAAGACTGTTTCTCTAATATACCTCATATCTCAACACCTCAAGTTGAGCAGTGATCTTTAAATGTGGTTCTTAATCCATATCTCCCCTAAAAATAGGAATGGTCCAAGCCAACATGTAGGAAACCGTGGAACAGGGCAAGAAGATTATGAAAATATATCTGATTATCATCAGTAGATATTTTTGAGGTGCCTTTCTCATAGTAAACAAAGCATGTGATGACTTCAGATAGAAACAATTCTAATAGCAATATGGGCTTAGAAGGTCAACTCTAGTTAACACCACAGCATAACAATTGATGAACATTTACCCATTTGTTATTTAATTCATCCTGGACTTATTCATATTAAACTATACTTATTGCTAAATAGCTTATATTAGCATGTAAAGTTTAAGCTTTATCTTATAGAATAAGACCTAAAGTTTTTCTTTAACATACTTTTTTCTTTAATTCGGTGGGATAATAGACAAGTTAGTGCTTATATTCAATAATTATTCTTTTATCAGAGTAACTCTTAAAGTTTAGTTTTAATTTTTTGGCATTTCTAAAATGATTTAAAATTTAAATTAGTTTAATTTTTAATAATTATTTTAATAGTCAGTATTAACTAATTCTAAATTATTAGATTTAGATGTTTATATTTCAGTACTCATCAAAATTTGAGATTATTCTTTAAAAACAGTTAAACACACTAATTTTTTTTTAAAAAAAAATCTTTCCTCATTTGTCATATTTAACTCATGCAGTTGATACCTCGGGAACTGAGTTGCTGGAATAAAAGTTGTATGACCTTGAAATTTAGGTAACAGTTGACATTCAAAGTTCATTTTGAAGCAGTTTTCTTCTTGCACTTCCTTAGGTTTCTAGAAATGGTCAAAGACCCCAATATTATTAAAACTCAGGACGTATTTACAGTCATCCGCTACATCTCATACAACAGCTACGGGAAGAGCATGGCATGGAACTGGATCCAACTGAACTGGGACTATCTGGTCAGCAGGTAAGATGGACAGATACCGCCTCTTGTTCTTCTTGTTTGACACTCTCTACAGGAGCCTCCTTTTTCTCCTTGGTGTGCATTCTCTGACCTCTGTACCATTCTGAAGGGGCATATTTCTAGAGGTAAAGGACTGTTCTTCCAGGTCCATTCATTTTAGGCATAATTCTTTTTTCTTAGAGTTACTGTTTCCAGTTGATCCACAGGATTCTGAAATCTGGAGAGAGAACCAATTTGTACTACTTTTTTTGTTTGTTTAATTAAAATGAGTTAATTTGGGGCTGGAGAGATGGCTCAGTGGTCAAGAGCACTGGCTGTTCTTCCAGGAGACCCAGGTTCAATTTCCAGCACATACATGGCAGCTCACAACTGTCTGTAACTTCAGTTCCAGGGACACTCTCACACAAACATACATGAAAGCAAAATACCAGTGCAAATGATAATAATAATAGTAATAATAATAATGAACGAGTTAATGTAAGTCTGCCCTATACTGATATATAGCAAAATGTCAGATACATAGTTAGTTCTCAGCTACTATTTGCTGAAAACTAGGTGAAAATTTCCGGAGTTGGGCTCCAAGAAGAACCTTATTTGTCCAGAACTCATATCTGCAGCAAAGTTTCATCTTCTTGGACAAGATAATAAACTCTAAGTATTGTGAATGCTTCTTAAAAGGGAACTACATTTCTTAGCACTTTGGGGGAGGTGCATGCCTCTGTGTGTGCATATGTGTGTGTGTGTGGACATAGTTTGTTGGTGATGAAGACTGGAGGATGCAGGCTCTTGTGTTTGCAAAGGAAAAAGCACATACTCAAATGACTGACCTATACTCACGCCTAGTAACAGCAGCTTGGAAATTAGAACTACTGATGGCAAAAGAAGAGCAGAGCAACCATAACCACGCTTATTTCTTTAGCCCCATGCCGAGGATGTGTTGCTGCTGATGCTGGCTCTGATCCTCTGAATGCAAGGCTCAACTTCTGTCAAAAAGACATTTATTTGGCAGAATGTAAGATAGAATATAGGCTAAATATATTTCCCAGATTAATGTGGACACTGATGAAAGGTCACTCTCCCTGAACGCCTCATGTTAAGAAGTCTCTTTATCATGTGTTTTAATCTTTCTTTTCAGCAGAGGTCGGTAATTACTGGTCCTCTGAGAAATAGAGCCACGGGGATGACTTTTATCTCTGATTTTCACTGGTACCATTGTGTCTGTCTGTATTTCTTTTCCTTCAGAGATGTACACTGTATCTCTTGCTCTACAGTTTCCTACATTGCTTTTGTCTGTTCATGGGAGACGTCTGTCTCTTCTTGTGACCACTGAGAGTAACTGTTCATTCATTTCTAAACACTGGTCTTAGGATATGTCTGTCCTTGAGTTCATATCCATGGTTCATCTGTTTATAATTGTTTCAGTGAAAGGCTTGGTTTAAATCGAGTAAATCTGTTCAACAAGAGTGTGTTATCTGAGCATATGAGTTAATACTGTACGAGGAGCCCTTTCTTTTATAAGATGAATGCCTAATGATTCCTACTGTGTTTGGTGTTAGCTGAAAGACCCCAGGTTTACATATGCTGCAAGAAATTTATATAAATGAAGCACAAAGTTTACTTTTAAATTATTGTGAAAAAATAAAAAAATATTTTGTTTATTATATACCTTAACAATGAATAAGTAGAAAAGTGGGTTTTACCTTGTTACAGAGCCATAAACATGTGGCTTTAAAGTAAACATGTTAGATCTTATAAACTAAACTGTTTTCCAAGGGCAATGAGTTGATTAACTGTTGTCACAGCCCAAGGCCTTTAACATTTCATCTCTGGATGCTTTAACTTTCGTGAGATACTATTGCAGATGACCCAAACACAAAATCATACAATAGCCACATGTCTGTTACACAAAAGGCATTATTAACTATGTTTGGTTTGAAGAAATACAATTGTAGGGAAATTTCCCTACAAAAAAAACAAAACAAAACAATTATAATAAAAGACAAGTTAAACGGAAATGAGCCAAGCTTTATTCAAGTATTTCCAAACTCTTGAATGTTTTCCAAATTTTGGATTGAGTGATGTTGCTTCCTCTATTTCTGAACAGTTTATTGTGAGCCTCAGATAAATAGTCTGCTTTTCTATCGGGCTCTGTGACTTCTGCTTGCCAGGACACTGCTGTCATTTCCAGTTTGAGCCTTAACCACAAAGCTCCAGTACAGGCGGGAAACGACTCTTTACCCTTGAGTCTCCTCAGCCCTTAGGTGAAACTGTGAAGCTCAGTGACCTAAGTAGGTGACAAGTTTGATCAAACTTGATTTTAGTTTGTTACAGATGAAAAAATTCAGTAATTTTGACATAAGGAACATGACCTCAGCATGTAAACATTATCTCAAGCTAATTCTAAGTTTTGGATACATCAAAATAATTCCTATATGGTGTGATATTAGGTATTGAATATTAAGTTCAAGAAGATGACCTCACCTACCTTTTTCAAGCTATTTAAGATACACTTGAATTCTTATTGTACTTTTAGGCATTGCGAAGAAGACACAGAATGTTTCTGCACCTCATATGGGACCTCTCAAGGTCATAGGGACCTTGAGATAAACATAATTTGCTCAAGTGTAGGTAGTGTTTACACAAGTATTTCCAGTTTTTATTTGATGTATTTGTTGCTACAATTTTTAGTCACTAAGAGTGCAACAATAATAATGCACAAACTATAGGCCATTCAGATAACTATGATTGCAATTAGCAGCTGTTCTTGGGACTCAAAGACTCTCGCTGCAGCAACCAACATATTTTTTCTTTTAAAAATTCCCATCTTCCTCTGACAATACTGATATGTGTGTTCTGCAGAAGCTGCAGGCAATAAGAATGCTTAAGTAATCTATAATGGAATTAGTCAGAAATAATTTCTGCTTTCACATCAGTCTTTGTTCTTGAGTCATTTCTCTCTGAATGCTTATTTGCTACACATGGAGTCATGTTAACCACATGTTTTCATGATTTACTCTTTTCATATCATATTGCTACTAAATGAAAGGATTTTAGGATTTCTGGTAAACAATTCTTTTTTTATAGTAACTGATCACCTTCCCAGGATGTTCCTGTACTTAGTGCTGTTCTTACATAGACTTGCTAATATTTAATTTTATTTCTTTATTTTTGACTTAATTTTTTTTCTTATCTGATGGGTATGAGTGTTTTGCCTGTGTATATGTATGTACCACATGCACGTATGGTGCTTGGGGAGGCCAGGAGAGGGTGTCAGATCCTCCAGAACTGGAGTTACAGATAATTGTGAGCCACCATGAGTGTGCTAGGAATTGCACCCTGGTCTTCTAGAAGAACAACAAGTGCTCTTAACTGCTGAGGCGTCTCTCTAAGCCCTAATACCTCACTTTAAATTAGAATTCTTTCCTTGAGCTAGGCTCGATATTTGGGGCTTCAGCAGGAAAGACAGGCACAGCTCTCTGTTTTCACAGAACTTAAGACTTTGGCAAGAGTAATATATCTCAGGAATTTTTCAAATGCATGCATGCACTCTAGGTAGTAACTACCTAGAAGAGAGGCTCTGGGCACACCAAGTTAATGCAAAGGGGAAAGTAAGCAACTTGAGAGAAGTTGGAGACAAGGCCTCCGCAAGGAAGTGCTTGCTGAACCAAAGGAAGGACAGGAATGAACTAGGTAAACAAGAGCTGAGCTATCTTGGCTGAGGCTACCAGGAATGAAAAGAATAAAGGTCAAAACGGTTAGAGTCATGTTAAAATTTGACTTTTCTTCTAAGAGCAATGAGAAGTCAGTCCCTAGAAGTGTGGGGTGAAGCGAAATGATGGGTTTATTTTGAAAATGACTGCTTCCATCGGTAATGAGGAAGCATGGGCACTGTGGAGACCAGAACAGATTTGGGAAACACAATTAACTTCTGCCATGGTCCCAGCAAAATACAATAGTCAACTGGCAGCGGAAAAACAGGGAAAACTGGACCATGTAGTGATGGTGAAGTTGAAGGACTCGCGGAACTTGGAGGGGATATGGCAGGAGAAGAAAGTAAGGTAACCAGCACGATGCTTGAGTTTCTAGCAGTGTTCAGCTTGCTACATGTAGTGTTCATATCTTTTTTCTTTTATTGTTTTTATTTTTTTTTTAAAGACAGGGCTTCTCTGTGTACCCTTGGCTGATCTCTATAGAGGACTCACTCTGTAGACCAAGCTGTCCTTGAACTCACAGAGATCTGCCTGCCTGTTCCTCCAGGATGGTGAGATTAAAGGCATGAACCACCACTGCCTGGTGTATGCTTTTCTCTTAAGAGTAAGAGGGGAGATGTTTTTTTTCCAAAGGAGATATGTTCTCATGTTGGATGTCACTGAAAATTTGAGTAAACTGAAGATCAAAAAAAGAAAAGTCAGTTAGACTTATTGATATAAAAGCCATTAATAATTGTGGAAATAGATATTCATGGCTAGAGAGACTGTCAGGCAGTTGAAGGTGCTTGCTCCCCTTGTCAAGAGTTCAGTTCTGAGAACTCATGTCAAGACCCTCATAACCACCCATAATTCCAGCTCCAGAGGCACTCATGCCTGCCATCCCAGGCACTTGCACTGATGGGCACATATCACCACCTCCTCCATACACATAATTAACAACTGCAAAAATAAAACTTTTATTAAAAAGAGTTTTAAAGAGCAGTGACAGGAAATGACTCCAAATGAAAACAGCCAACAAGAGTCTGTAGCAAAATCTCCTGAAAGTTTGACCAAGTATGGGAGGGAGAGACAACTTTTTTTAAAAAGTCAGATTAATTTTTTAATTATTATTATTATTATTATTATTATGTACATTGGTATTTTTACCTGCATGTATGTCTGTGTAAGGGTGTAGAACCCCTGAAACTTGGGTTACAGACAGTTTTGAGCTACCAGGTGGGTGCTGGGAATTGAACCTGGGCCTCTGGAAGAGCAGCCAGTACTTGTAACCACTGAGCCATCTCTCCAGCCCCTCTCTTTCCTTTCTTATATTGAACATATTTTAATGTACCTAGAGTATTTAAATGCTGATGAGAAAGTTCCGGTATGTGGAACCAACTGGAGATTTTTTTTTTTTTTAAAGTAGTTGTTTTATAAGTAGAAAAAAAAAATCCAGCAGTCAAAGTGCAGGTGTTAGAGGGAGACAGGTGTGAGGGGGAGTTATTTTGTATGTCTCTGTACAGGGGAAGGAAAAGACATCTTTAAGAGGAGGGAAAAAGGGAGGGCTAGTGTTTAGAGGTTGGAAGAGAGAGAAAACATTTGTAAGAGGTGGGTTAAAGGGAAATGAAGGAGTTGGCCAGGGAAATGGAGGAGGACTATTAAGGTGGGGGTTATCAGCTGATATTTAAAACAGTGAGGCAGTATGGGAGACTGTGATGACTTCTCAGACCAGAACCCGACTGCCTGAAACAACCTGAGACCAAATGATTTCATCCCAGTTAGGGTTTTGCTAGACATGAATTAGTACACTACAAGGGAGCTTAGGGCTTAATTCAAAGTCTGAGCGTGTTAAGCCATCACATCTCAACTACATAAATAAAGAAGTGGAGCATAAAAGGGAGGCCTATGGTCCAGTAGTAGCTGCCAATGAAGAGTCAATGGACCAGAAATCCAGGTTAAGCTAAGATTGGGCAGGGTGAAAACTGAAAAGCATATTTTGTAGACACCACACAAACGCGTAATTTTGGATGCAGGTTTAAAATGAGCCCAAGGCATCATGGGAGTTGGGTGGCTAAAGTGGAGCACAGAAAACGTCACTGGAAACAGGCCTAAGAAACAGAGGCGATCATAATTTGCAGGGATCATGTGGAAATGACCCAGGGTGGAGGCACAGCTTGGAGTAGAGAGAAAGACTAGCAGTTGGTGCAATGCAAGTGTATCCTCCGTGGAAGCGAGTGAATGGAAGGGACAGATGTATAGTGTGAGGGCAGAAAGGGGATCTGGAAGGCAAGAACTCTGTAAATGAGAGGCAGTATTTTCTGCCAAGGGTGGAAGTGATTGAGAGGCGGTGTTGGTACCTAGTGGTCACCTTTGGGTAATGACTGAGGAGTTGGGGCTGCTGAAGAGGTGGATAGAAATCCAGCTCTGTCTGCGGTGAAGACGGGGTTTGGGTGAGTGCAGAAGCTCACACCTTTCATCCCTCTGCATAAGTCAGTCTCAGCATACTGCTCCCTCTTGCCACTTTGTAATGGTTTCCTGTAGGTGTACTACAATTGATTTGCCCCAATTTCTTTTACTTTTGTTTGTAAACAGCTCTCCTTTACAGCATAGAACTTTAAAAACTAGCATAAAGAAAACTATCTGCTTCTACCTTCCACTGTGTTTGGTTTTGGAATATAATAATTCTAGGGTATAAAATTTCTCCTATTGATTTATCTGTTGGTATATTTTCCAATATCTGTCTCCCAGTATTTCAGTGGTCAAGTGAAACTTGACTTTGTAGACTTCTTTCTTTTTTTTCTTTCTTTCTTTCTTTCTTTCTTTCTTTCTTTCTTTCTTTCTTTCTTTCTTTCTTTCTTTCTTTCTTTTCACTGTGATTAGTTGCAATGAGTTTTGTATATCCGTCTGTAGGGAAAGAAGGAAGCCCCATGGGGGTGAAGTCATGAGTGACTCTGTGTTCTTGCGTGGGTTAGATATGCCTAGAGGTTGTGTCCACTGCTAGCTCTGACTGGCTTCTCACACAGAAGCCTACTGAGGACTTGCCTGCTCTCTAGCGTGAGGTGAAGCAGTGACGCCCTTATCAAAAGCTAAGCATAGGCTACAGCTTCATTCTTGGACTCCCTACAACCAGGA
Source organism: Psammomys obesus (assembly GCF_907164565.1). Classification (NCBI taxonomy): domain Eukaryota; kingdom Metazoa; phylum Chordata; class Mammalia; order Rodentia; family Muridae; genus Psammomys; species Psammomys obesus. Next base: position 16,829,885 of record NW_026596095.1, on the reverse strand, counting down.
ACTTAAATAAATCTTTCTTTACATATTACTTAGTCACGGGTGTTCCATTACAGCGGCAGCAGCAACAACCACTAGACTAAAACAGACAGGCCATTTCCCTTCATGATCTAGTTTGATGCATGACTTGGTTTGTGTTTTATTGATAAGAATTAGGTTGCCCATCTGTACCTAGTACTGAGGAAGGCTGAGAAAGTCAGTCATTATCTGTATGCCCTTTACCCAGGAGAAAAGAAAGTATTTGAGGGATACAACAAGCAGTCTACCATATCTGAGAAATGGCATGAAATCTATATGCAAAAGGAAGTCGGGACTTTATAGACACTAGTGCTGAATATGATTACAAAAGTGTGTGTTCTTTAGTTTATTGGTTATGCATGTGTGTACAGGCCAAGGGTAACTTTCAGGAATCAGTTCTTTCATTCCACCGTGGGATCTTAGGGCATCAGGCTTACATGGCAGGCACTTTTTATTCTCTGAGACATCTTATATTTTCCTACTGTGTGTAACTTCCTTTGAAAACTACTTCACGCACACACATACGCACATACACACATGCCCACGCACACACATACACACACTACACATACCTTTTTTATCTAGTAAAAGATTTCATGCATGGACACTAATATTCTGTTTTACTCTCCTCCACACCTCTGCAGGTACACAATCAATGACAGAAACCTTGGCCGGATTGTCACCATAGCTGAACCCTTCAACACTGAGGTGCAGCTCTGGCAGGTATGGAGGCAAATTTCTTTCTACTTGTCTAGGAAAGAACACACTTAAGCTCTTCTCCAATCAAATCCCAGACACAAGAAGAAAAGGAAAACCCCTTATCTAACCAGTTATACACTGCCTTTTTCCCCTGACCTAAAAAAATGATTCAAATGACAAAGAAATAATGAGGTTTAAAAAAACTGAAAAGATGTAAGGCCCGGGAAGGCTGGGACCGGTTCTCAAAAGTGTGTACGGTGCGTATTTCCCCTGGTCCAGGTGTCTGTGACTCTGGGGTAAGTTGGTTGAGATTTGAGTCCATTCAGAATTGGTAGTTTGGGATTTTTGAAACTAACCCCAAATCTCTGAAATCCCAGGGAAGGATACAGAAATGTCCATTAACGTAGGCCAAGGAGAGGTCATGAAATTCCCATATCTGTGTATTAGATATTAAAATGTTTAGATTCTTGCATATGTTTAGAAGAAGAAAATAATTTTCATTAGAAAAAAAAAGGCAGATAATACTCTTGTTGAATTGAGGGGGAGTTTGGAGGGTAGGGAAGAGTATAGAACTCTGTTGAAGACAGATTCTTCTTACGTGTCTTTAGGAAATGAACTGTAAGTATATGAAATTCTTCACACCCCTACAGTGAAAGACTGGAGCAAAACTATCATGGCACAGGCCACAATGCCCACGGGCACTTTGGGAAATGCACAGACAATAGAGAAATCCACAGACGTGAGCATACTAACCATGGCATGGTGCCCTCCTCCCCTACCATACAGCTTCTTGTGGTTAAAGAGGCCCACAGCCAAGACAAGTGATTGCTCATGTGCCTGGCAGGCTTGCTCTGAGTGCCACACCAGGAGATGTCATCATAACAAATTTCCCATCAGGAAACACAAAGCCGGTTTCCAAATGGAATTCCTGAGGAAAGTGGGCTGCAAATGACTTTCCTAAGTACTCTTCCTCTCTTTTCTAGATGCAGAGCTTTTTTGCAAGGTATCCAAATGCTGGAGCGGGAGAGAGACCCAGAGAACAAGTGTTGGAAACAGTGAAGAACAATATTGACTGGCTGAAACTAAACAGAGAGTCCATAAGCGAGTGGTTTGTTGGCTTGCTGAAGGATGACTGAGTGGCTTCATCTTAGACTATGCTGCTCCGTGGAGCCTGAGGTGCCCTGTGTTACAGGCTGCAGAGGGAGCCTTCAAAACTAGCTCTGCTTTCGCTAAGTGCTGTGTTTATGTCTTACAAAGGTTTTAAATTATTCCTCTTTGTTTTTGAAGGAAGATACTAATAGAGGATTGAATATACTCAGGGATTTCTGCTAAGTGTGCTTCCCAGGAATGCCTTTACAAACTGAAGGGTTTAATAGTCACATTAATGTCTTTAAATATCAATCCTTGTATCTTAAATCTGTGAAAATAGAACAATTTGGTCCCAGCTTTACATTTTTAGTACCAAAGAAACACCACTTAATCTTCTCTCTTGATTGATTTTTAAAGTTTAAATACCAGTACTTGCGGGACATATTGCCATCTTAATCTTTATTTTATTATTCAGAATTACATAGACCTAATATCATTTTATTCACATATGCTTCACTGATTTAAATCCTACCAAAGTAACCTTGGCTTAAGTTTTGCTCAAGGACTGAATGAATGAGCCGAAGAAACGACTGACTGACTGTTGCCTTTGCTCTTACGAAACCAATCAGACAATGCTGTATTCTTTTTTTTTAATAATAATAAATGTAAATTATTACCTTGAAAAAAAAAACATTGTTTCCCAGAGTCACCTTACTCTTGAGTGAACATGATGGCAGCATTCCCTAAATAACTTAGCACATTACAAGCATGCTTCAAGAACCTGGCCTTGGTCACGGCATGGTGCTCTTTGTCTCTCCTGATACATACAAAGTTCCCTCAAATGCTCTATGAAATTAGTGGGCATGGAGAGCTTAACTGAGCTCTATCGGTTTTATAGGGAAGAGTGAAAGTAATTGGGAACTGTCCAGGAAGGAGAGAAGATGGATTATTCTATGAAAGCAGAAGGACTTAAAATTTAGCTTTGCCCTCCCTAGCAACAAATGAAGAAACCTGAGGTTGTCTTCTGCATAGCTGCATATGTAAGGATGTGTCTTCTTATAGATGATTTTTAAACTTAATTAATTTTTTATTTATTACAATGTATTCACTTTGTATCCCAGCTTATCCCCTTCCTTGTTCTCCTCCCAATCCCACCCTCGCTCCATCATCTCCTCCCATGCCCCTCCCCCAGTCCACTGATAGGGGAGGTCCTCCTCCCTTTCCTCTGACCCTAGCCTACCAGGTCTCATCAGGACTGGCTGCATTGTCTTCCTCTGTTGTCTGGTAAGGCTGCTCCCCTTTTCAGGGAGGGGCATCAAAGAATCAGCCACTGAGTTCATGTCAGAGACAGCGCCTGTTCCCCTTACTAGGGAACCCACTTGGAGACTGAGCTGCCATGTGCTACATCTGTGCACGGATTCTTGGTTGTCTCCATGCATGGTCTTATCAACCCAAACCTATACAGAATACCACTGATTAAATTTATATACGTAGGCCAATGAGATGGCTTAGCCTGACAACCTGTCCCCAGGCTCAGCAGGGTAGAGGGAAAGAACTGACACCTGCTGGTTGTCCTCTGACCTTCACACATGTGCTGCGGTGTGTGTTGTGTGTTGGAGGAATGATTGTGTGCCCGTGATGATTAATTATAAATTAATCATAAAATTAATCATAAAAACTTTATGTGTATGACTGAATGAAAGACATCAGTTTCCTAGACGCTGGTGGCCAGGGGATGTTGATTGTGACACTTGATGCCCAATCAATCAAAACAACAGTCCAACAGGCAGAACAGACAGAATTCCTTACTTCCCATCTGTACCACTTAGGAAAATCTAAATTAACTTGGAAAATTCAGGATTGGCTTGATAAGAGTTGAGGGCACAGGTACACAATAAAAAAAAATGTCTTCCACTTTACTTACACTACATGCCCCAAGCCTGTACTTAGAATTGTCTACAATCAACCAGTAGCATTAGAAGACTAACAGGGGGAATGCCTTGGTGGGGGAGAGGATGAGGCAAATGTGTCAGAAAAGACACTGACTGGCTTCAGAACCCGCTGTTCTGTCCTTACACTCCTTTGGAACATGCCTACATATTAAATTGCCACAGATACATGTAAAATACTTATGCCCTCATGGCAATTGAGAGTGTGTCCTTTCAAGATTGGTTAGATATTGTCCATTATCACTGGGTCACCCTTTCAAACACTACACATCCCTGCTCTGCAGGGCTGGCCTCACGGCCTCACACTTCTGAGTCTTCACACAGGTTGGGCTCCACGGTTTGATGTGCACTTGTGTGAAGCTTGGAAGACAATCAGTGAAGGAGCCACTCTTTCTAAAGGAGTGAGGAGAAAGGATTGTCAAGGACAGATATGATTTGGTGACCTCTGAACTCTCACCGCCCCGTCCTTCCCTCTCACCTAACACCTCTGCGGTTCCGGGCATTATTGGCATAACACCTAATTTACTCACTTCAGGGTAATATTGGTTGTTTTTGTTTCTAGATCAGAAAGACATGAATGTGCCTTCTTAAAACAAGGGGCCTAGCACTCACCTCTGCATTCTGTCCAAGTCCCTTTAACAACAGACAACTTCTTCATTTTCTTTTTTAAATTCTTTTTCTGGCTTGCAGGCCAGAAGACAGTACCATATCTCCTTATCGATGGTCATGAGCCACCATGTGGTCCCTAGGAATTGAACTCAGGACCTCTGGAAGAGCAGCCAGTGCTCTTGATCTCTGAGACATCTCTCTAGCCCTGTTAAATTCTTTTCTGCTTGGATAACCTAGAGTATTTCTTGGGCTGATCCTGAAAGACACAAATTAGAATCATGAAATTTTATTTTATTTTGTATTTACACTGACTTAGTGCTTGCTGCTCATTGTTCTTGGCACATAAAGGTTGCAAATAGATCCCTTGTCTGGTATAGACTGATAACCAGGGGGAACCCCCCCCCCCCCACGCACAAATATTCTACTTCAGTTCTAACAAGTTTTAGAATGAGGGAGCCATGGTGGTTTGAATGAAAAATGTCACATCTTCTCAGGCGTTTGGATACTTGGTCTTCAGTTGTTGGTACCATCAGGGAAAGCTTAGAAGGTGTGGTCTTGTTGGAGCTAGGGTGTCATTGGAGGCAGGCTTTGAGAGTTTAGAGACTCAGGCCATTTTCAGTTTCCTCTTTCTGCCTTATGCTTGTGGTTCGAGATGTGAGCCCTCAGCTGCTGCTCCAGCCATTATAACTGTGGCCTGCTGCCTTCACAACACCATCTCGGACTCTAACCCCCTGGAACAGTAAACCCAAATAAACGTTTTCTTCTACAAGTTACCTTGGTCATGGTGTTTCATAACAGCAATAATAAAGTAATGAACACAGGAGCATTTGAAAACTGTGGAACAACGATTTCTCCCTGTGGTAAAGGGAAAAAGAACCAGAGCAATGCTTGACTTCTGTACCATGAAATATCTATTTATTGATCGGCATCCCTGAGAAGGCTTCAACACTGACTTCCCAGCTCTGAAAATGTAACTGTAAAGTCACCAAATGACAGGAATTTTATTCCTAGGAATAGCTCCAGGAAAAAGTGTTCATACTCAGGCAAAAACTCCTTTTTTTGTTGTTTTTTGGTTTTCAAGTCAAAGTTTTCCTCTGTAGCTTTGGCTGTCCTGGAACTTACTCTGTAGAGCAGGCTGTCCTTGAACTCACATAGGTCTGCCTGCCTCTGCTTCTGCCTCCTGAATGCTGGGATTAAAAATGTGTACTACCACTACCTGGCCAAACTCTTATACATCAGTATTCATTGAAGCATTACTCAAAATAGCCAAAAAGTGGATATTATCCCAAATGCTCATTAATTAATAAACAAAAGATAACACAGGCATAAAGTAGACTATAATTTAGCCAGAGCCTGGTCACATTATTCTGTATGTAAACCTGTAAATCTCTATATAAATTTCAGTGAAAAGCAAGACTATTATTTTCCCATCAGGGGTAAAAAGCGTACACACACATGCACACACACACACACACATGACAAATACTACAGAAAAAAATCTGGAGGCTAAAAGAAAGGGACAATAAGCATTGAAGGGAGGAAGAATGGAAGGGGGGACAGGAGAGAATTAAAAGAAGCTAAGAACACTGTTATAAAAAATTAAAAAAGAACACTGTTATAATTATCACCATATATCAGTATGTGAATATGATGAAACATTTTATTTTCCAATAATTTGTTTCCTATTAGGAAAAACACAGCCATTTTTCCCCTTCTATTTGAAAACCAAGAGAGCTAGTTTGTTGGTTTGCCTTCCACTGCTTTGACAGTAAAGTTTTAAAAAAAATTTACTTAAAAGGTGATTTATTTCGACTCCCTGTTTCTGTCCATCTGGCCTGATTGTTTGGGGGCCAGTGGAAAGCATAACAGCAAGGCAGAAAGGCTTGGCAGAGGAGGCTGCTTACCTCATTGTGGTCAGGTTAGCAAAGTTCGGGGAAGATGGCCAGGGTCCCAAGATCCTCTTCAAGGGCATGTCTCAGGGGGCTACCTCCTCCAACTCGGTCCCACTTCAAGAAGTTTCCACGTCCTCTCAATAGTATAGGACCAAGCTTTCAACACATGAGTCCATGGGGAGCATTTCAATGTCCCAACCATAACAGAGGGGGCGGGGACCGACAGCTGAGAGCAATGTTATTTCGTTATCACTAAAGCAGAGTCTGTCGATCATTGAAATTCCATGGAAAAACAAAAGAAGGAACTTTCCTCCTCTGAACTAGTAAACAGAGCACAGGAAGGCAGAAGGAAAACACAGTGAAGCAAGACAGCACATAGCCTAAAGGACTAGCTGATTCATTTAGCCATGTGTCATATTAAATCAAGTATTTTGAAATGCCCAGGGAAAATTTTTATTTTAATGACAGATACTATTTTTTTTTAAATTCTACAATGTTAACTTTTCAGTGAGAAAGAGAAAGGTTGTCAGTTGCAAAGCCAGGTTGTATTTCCCTGAATCCACACTCTTCTGGAATGTACACAGTTATCCAAGTAAACGAACATGATCTTCTACTGTTCTTATCTGCCATCAAGTCCAGGGATAAAGATGTGTGCAATATAGTTTTTTTTTTTTTTTAGCGGGGGGGGGGGGTGGTGGTGGTGGTGGTGGTGGTGGTGGCGGTGGTGGTGAAATAATAACTCTTTTCTTGTTTTCCCAGAATGTCTTGGCTAACCTTCAGTTAGAATGTCCTCTTTCAGTTTTCTCATTTGACCATTTTTCTTTCTTTCTCTCTCTTTCTCTCTTTCTTTCTTTCTTTCTTTCTTTCTTTCTTTCTTTCTTTCTTTCTTTCTTTCTTTTTTTCTTTCTTTCTTTCTCTTTCTTTTTTTTTTATTTTTGTTTTTTAAGACAGGGTTTCTCCATGTAGCCTTGGCTGTCCTGGACTCGCTTTGTACCAGGTTGGACTCGAAATCACAGAGATCTGCCCACGTCTGCCTCTGCCTCTGCCTTCCCAAGAGCTGGGATTACAGGCGTGTGCCACCGTGCCTGACAACCACTGTATTTACTGCGTCAAAAGGAAAGTTAGTGAAGGAGGACAGTGGTAGAGTGACGGGCTTACACTAGTGACAGACCAGTGCCTTTTCACGTGCATGGGTAATGTGCGCGGGACGCCATCATTATTCCACTCCACAAGGCATTCTCTCTCTTAAATCATCAGTGTCTGATTTTTTTCTTCCTTTTCTATCAGTAGAGAAATGTATCATTTTTCTTCAAAAATGAAAAATAAAACAGCAGTGTTTTCTTGAAGATCCTTTCCAGGTCTTGCTGTATCTTTACCAAACATTTTCTCTAATGAGTTGTTGACACTCACCTAAAAATCTCACTTTGATCCCATCCTAATAGGGCTTTGATCTCACTGGTCTGCTAAAACTACATTTCCTGAGGTAAGTGATCTAAAGTCAGTGCTGAATTATTGAAACAATAATTGTACAGAAAGTCAAAGCTACAGTGTGTAAATACAGAGTTAACTGATAACTGACTAATGTAAAGCCAAATTCAAAATATGAAAATGAACAAAATATATTCTTCAGAAAAGTCTTGCTATAATGTTATTTTAGTGGTAGTTTTGCCAGTTTTATGAAACCAGAGTGACTTTGAATACAGATATTCTCCCCTGTTACTTTAATAACTTGATGAAATAGAAGCCATGTTGGCAAATACTTATGAAAGTTCAAAGGCAGCTGACTAGATAGAAATCAGTCTAAAAGTTGTGCAAAGATAAGGAAGTCCCACATAAATAATTCTGCATCCATTTGCTCTAATGCACAGAACAATTAGTAAATTCCCCCAAATTATAGGACACAGAAGAGGACTTCAATTTTGTAAAAAGCTTTGCACAAACATGGTTAGGCTTCCTCCTTGGCCATTTCCCCTTAGAATAAAGAAACTAAATAACTTGATAAACAACTCTTGATAAAGCAATATGTAATCTATAATTTTAGTCAATATATCTTTGCAATTAACACTTCCAAATCAATTGAATATGTACTCTAATTGGAGGATCTTGTGTTAAAATAGTAACAATGATTATGCCTGAACAGCATGACTGATTCTCACCCAAGGAGTTAAAGGTCCAGATCTAGGGATCAATAAAGGCTCAAATAAATGTATGGTTTTGTAAAATATCTACTCAAATTATAATGAGAAATAATGTTCCAACTCTTCAAAACATTCCAACTTGAGGTTTATCGAGAAGGAAACCATAAAAGTTTAGACAAAGCATCTAATAGACTGACAGGGCCATAATTTGAGATAATTAAAAGGCTGTGATTTTGGTCTTTCTTTTAAACATAAATGATAAACTATACTCTAAATCCAACCACAGTTAGTCAATAATTGCACATAAAATATCAAAGTTTAGCTTAAACTTTGAAATCAAATGTGCACTCACAAAATTAAAGCAGAACAGAATATCACGAGATCTACATTATTTAGAACAGTTAGCCTGAGTTTATATAGCTGAGACCTAGTGTTCAACTAGAATCTGATCTTTAAACTTAATACACTAACTTCATGCTTCAAATTACTGCACCCCAGGAAATATCCTACTTCTTTTAATAATAATTTATCTATTTTAATTTTATGTGCATTGGTGTTTTGCCTGCCTGTATGTCTGTATGTTTCAGATCTTGGAGTTACAGACAGTTGCCTGCCACCATGTGGGTGCTGTGAATTGAACCCAGGTCCTGTGGAATAGCTTTCAGCACTCTTAACTGCTAAACCATCTCTCCAGCCCCTGTCCTCCATCTTGGTCTTGATTTCTAAGCTAAGATTTTTACATGGATATTTTTTATTTTTCATCTTGGTATTAAAGGGAAGAGGTACTTTATTTGGGTGTCACGAAGGAGCACAGCTTAAATATGACAAATACGTACACTTTACACCACCTAATGTGTATGCTTTTACAAGTCATGTCTTTAGACATGTTTGAGTTACATCTTTTATGTTAACCAAAGATTAAAGAGCTATAATCTTTGGGACTATATATAGTCCCAAAATACCTGAGGGGACTAATTTAACAGGAATAAAGGTTTATTTTGGCTCCTGATTACAGAGGCCTCAGTGTCCAACCACTTGGCTTCATTGCTTCTGGCTCCAAGCATGGCAAGGCAGAATGTCAGAGCTGATAGCATAAAGTCAATCTCTTTGTGATGGATACTGATGATGGGTGGTGCCTATATGGTCCGAATACTTGCCCAAATCCCACCAGCTGGCACCCAAGCCTTGAGCACTTGGCCCTTTGGGGAACATTTCATATCCAAATTGTAAAATTTCTCCCAAGGTTCATGTCCATCTCAATGCAGAAATGTATCTATTCTTTCTCCAAGAGACCCCAAACCTAAACGATTCCAATATTGTTTTAACGTCCAAATACAAGGTCTCTGTCAAGACTCAAGTGAAGTTCTAAGCTGTGAGTCTCTGTAACATTAAAAAAATTATATACACCCAAAGTATGCTGTCAAAGAGAAAGTGTTCTCATTCCAAAAGGGAACAACTAGATTATGAAAAAGAAAGATGAGATCAAATCCAGGCTGAAACACAAAGGGACAAACGTTAAATCCTACAGTCTAGTACCTGGAGCACACAGTAGCATGATGTGTGCTTCAAAGGACTTGACAGTTCTAACACTCCAGGTTTTCTCTTACACTTTATTCTCCCTGGCTATGTTTTCCTTGGCAGACAGTCCACATCCCTGGCATTTCTATTTCCTTGGGGTCTCCATTCTATCTTTGTCTTAATTCTAATCACTTCCTGGGTCACCCTTTTTGGGCTACTCAAAGGAATCCTGGCCTTGACCTACATTGCCTGTCCTTCCTTTGAAAACTAGGTGGAAGTCCGAATGACTCCACAACTTTTGAGTTCTTCATATCAGCAAAGTTAGTATCGCATGAATAATGACAAGATCTATTATCAGCTCCAGCAATAAATAGATTTACTTGAATCACGGCTTTCGTGACCTCTGAATACCCAGGCAGCTGAACATGGTGAAATGAATCCTGAGGAAACAACTTGTTAGCCATGACCATTCAAGCTGGGTACCCAAAAGACACTCTGTTCTCAAGGGAAAGTCTTTCAGCGACTTTATTCTTTAATATCCTTGAGATGAACATAGATTCTTCAGACTTTTCTGCTTTAATTTTTGCTCCCAGTTCTCATTTTAAACCTGGGTAGAGCAACTAAGTATAATCATGCAACACCCTGAATGCTGGGCTATCTCCGAATACATTCCACAGATGACCATAGTGCCCCATCCCTCCCTCTCCTTTTTTCCTTTGAGGGAAGGGCTCTATGTAACACCGGTGGTCCTGGAACTTGGTATGTGAACCAGACTGGGTCTCAGAGTCAGAGCTCTCCCTCTGCCTTTTATGAAAGTGTTGGGATTAAAGGCATGTGCTGCCAAACCCAGCTGATGATCACATTTTGAAGCTCAGTCTCCCAAACAGTCTTAGAGCACCAAGACAATTTAGACAAATTGACACAACACAACATGCATGGCTCCTAACTTAGCTCCCAACAGTCTTTATCCTCATCAAAACGTCATGAGTACCGTTTTCACTGTCTCTATTTCTGTTGGCATTCTGGTCTTCTGAAAAATCCATCAGAACTGTCTTCTTAGCTCTGATTACAGCATTCTAGGGCTCCACTAGTTCACACCTCCAACGTTTTCCAAATTCCTCCCACAAACCAGTAGCAAAGGCTTTGAACCCTTGATGATCTTGTAGTCACATCAATGTCCCCACTTGACCATGCCAAATTTCTAGGCTACTCAGACTTTTATTGCTATGACAAAATACGAGAATGAAATAATTTAAAAGGAGGAAGTATTTTTTGTGTTTATGTTTTTTTGAGACAGGGTTGCTCTGTGTAGCCTTGCCTGTCCTGGACTCGGAAATACTTATTTTGATTTATGGTTTCAGACCATGTTTCCATGCATGGTGAAATAGAATGTTATGTGCTATAAAATATGAAGTGGCTTACTGCAGAGTGGACAGCAGGAGGGTGTGGGAGAAGGAGCAACATATTCTTGAAAGGCCTGCCCCACTGTGACCTGTTTCTTCTGACTAGGATTCATCTCCCAGGAACGCAATCAAATACTGAATCAATTAATGGATGAATCCACAGGTGAAGATAAAGCCCTCAGGAATTCCTAGCATTTACTCTCTGCCTGTCAAGCATTTATATTTGGGCCTTTGTGGGAAAACTCTTCATATCTAAATGACAGCCTTTGTTTTGGTAACTTCTAGTCCTTTACAAACCTGACAGTAACAGGACAAAGAAATTATAAAATATTAGTGCAAGGGTATAGCTATCCATAAAGAAAACTCAACAACTAGAGTGGTATTCAGGCTTTTTATAGACAGTAAATTGGATTTTCATTTGTTTCTTGTTTTCTTTTTTCAAGTTTTCTAGACTATTGGTACAAATGCTGTGAGTCCCTAGGAAACTCTCTGGGAAAATTTCTCCTTTTAAAAATTTCTCCACAAGTATTAGTAGTGAGTTAATTCCTAGTTCCTATGGTGTCCTTAAACATAGGGCACCTGGATCTGGAGAGTTAACTTAGTGGATAGCAGTGCTTTCTGTGAAGCCACGAGGACAGGAGTTCAAGTACAAGTACCCATGTAACAAACAGGGCACTCCATCCACATTGACAATCCCAGCTCTGAGAGATTCAGAGACAGGAGGATGGTTGTGACTTGCTGGCTTCCAGCTTGGCCAAGAAAACATGAGCCTCAGACTTAAGGAGAGATCTTGCCTCAAAGAAATAAGCAGAGAGTAATAAGAGAGCACATCCAATGCCCTCTTCTGGCCTCTGTGCACACACAGACATAAACAGAAAAACACACCCTCCTCCCAGATGTTTACAGCCTCAAACTATTGCCTACGGAAGCCTCCTACCAAGACTGGCTATCTCTTCCCCCACGCTGAAAATAATAAATATGCTGAAGTTCCAGGTTGCAGGGGTAACATTTGGAGAATCCCATCCGATCCCAAGTTCACTGTATAGGTATCTGTGTTTCTGTCCTTTCTTTTTTCTCTCAGTCCCCCTAATCAGTATTTCAGGATCCAAGACCAGAAGGATGGGCAGTAAGGAGGCTGTAAGTGATCTATGCAAGTGTGTAGTTTTTTCTTTCTTTCTTTCCTTCTTTCTTTCCTTCTTTCTTTCTTTCTTTCTTTCTTTCTTTCTTTCTTTCTTTCTTTCTTTCTTTCTTTCCTTCCTTCCTTCCTTCCTTCCTTCCTTCCTTCCTTCCTTCCTTCCTTTCTTTTTCTTTCTTTCTTATAACAGGGTATCTCTCTCTACAGTCCTGGGTGTCCTGGAACTTGCTATGTAGACCAGGCTAGCCTCACAAAGATCTGCCTGCCTTTGCCTCCCAAATGCATGGCAGGATTAAAGAAATGCACCATTACACCTAACTAAAGTACACAGCTCTTTAACACCCCATAAACACACATGCAAATGATTTTTACCAAACAGATTATGATATATTTTATTAGACTGTCATAAACATTAAATCCTGACACAGAAAACATCTAGCACAGGGCTTCAGAGGCAGCTCAGTGGTTAAGAGCCAGACAGCCTGCAGAGGACCTGAATTTGGTTCCCAGCACCCACATGGCGTCTCGCAATCCTCTTTCTCTCCAGTTACAGGGGATCTGACACTCTTTTCCAGCCTTTGCAGGCATTAGGCACACAAACGATGCACAGTCATACACAGGCAAAGCAAACTTTCACACACATAAAACAGACACATCTGAAAACGGTGCACGTGTAAGTCTCATGTGCTCGATTAGCAGTTTGCCATCTGACACGGAGGGGTGGGTCTCACTTGTCAGAACGCAATATGCTTTTAATAAGAGGGGACGTCGCCATCAGCTCCCGAAACTCTTCATAAATCTTGACCTTGTGTCATCTGGCGTTTGCTTGTTTGAGATCTAATTATATCATGGCTTTTGAAAAAAAAAGAAATTCTTTCTCAATACTCCTTATATTACTAAAAGGGGACTGCGGTAAAGAGCCGCCATTTAATCCACGGGAATGGTTTGTAAGAAAAGCTACAGACACGGTGCATCTCGATCGTGAACTCTGCCTCTTACGCAAGAGGGTTTCTTTCTAACAGCACAATGAAAACTTAGCAATAGAGGACTCAGACATTCCAGGTACATATACTACACTACTTTGGAATACAGACGCACTAAAGCAAAAGTAAGAATTAATCGCTGGTATGAACTAAAGAAAGGAGAAAGAAAGACAGCAAGGGAGGGGAGAGGGGAAGGGAGGGCAGGGAGGGAGGAAGGGGAAGAAAGAAAGGAAAAATGGAAGGCTGTCTGTGGGGGCGAAACATCGCCGTGTGAACTGAAAACTAGCACCACTTCCAGACTCTTCCAGTTCCTAGCTGGGGGAGGGAGGGTCTCTTCTTCCTACATTAGCCCTCGTATTAAGACTTCAGAGCAGCCTCTAGTGGCAGATTAAGGACTTTACAGTGACCTTGCCAAACCCAAATGCAGTCTACTTCTTTTACTACTGAGCAAGCGCTGAGCCAAAACAGCTCAGCAGTCTTGGCAGCTACACATTCAACTGTCCTTAATACTTACTTCTGTTTGGATTTGTGCGCGCAGTGCCAAAGCTCCCAATGCGTTACAGATGGAGGCGGACCCTGTGGTCTCTAAGCTGAAGCGTGGTGAACGACTGTTTTACTTTAAGGAACAAAGACTGCACGAAGACAGACGGAACTTGACCATCTTTAACACGAAGCCCTCTCCCCAGTGCCTTTCTGTCTCCTTGAAGTTTTTGTAGGAGAAACTCAGGGAGGAAGGGGCCAGCCTGGTGTTTACTGTCTCCTTCTCTACCGGAGAAACCCGTAGTAAAGAAGAGCTTCTTCTGGTCGGATACCCACGGGGGCTCTAGGGTGTGTGTGTGGGGGGGGTGTGTCAGAAGGGGTCTCCCCTCTGGGCTCCATCCCATCCCTTTCTTAGGACGGACACTGCACAGGCACAAGGCCGGGAAAAGCATGGGGCAAAGATAAAATGCACCCGGGATGGCGCTGCGCCGGCACCCCCACGGTCCAGGGAGCAAGACTAGGGGCTAAATGGGCCATTGCTGGGAGGTGGAGGACTGTGGCTGCGCATCCCTTCCCTAAGGAAGCCGTTCGGAGGAGGCCAGAGGCCAGGGGAGGTGGGACACTTTGCTGTCTACTAACGTGGTTTCAGTTTCCTGGTACCGTCCTCTATGGAAACAAATGTCGCTGGACACTCTTCCAGCTTCCTGAGGAAGCTCGGGCAGCCCTTGTTGAGCGATGAGGAAGAGCATTTTATTTATTCCTTCATTTTCAATTTTAGAACTGGTGAGAAGCCATGGTTTGGGGTGACAGACTCGAGGGAAGAGAAATGCAGGCATACGGATTGAGAAAAATACCTTTCTGACATACTGACACTGTTTTGAAAGGATGACCCTCAGGGAAGTTTCCTGATTATCTCTACTCTTTGTTTGACAACTTCACACACCTAAAGAATGAGCCTTGGTTATTATTTGGCAATCCCCCATGGCCCTCTGCCACCCCAGTCCTCTCCCACTGAAACCCTTCTCCTAACAAATTCTTTTGTTCTGGGTGAAGAATAGAACGCTGCTACCTTTCTCTGTATAATTAATCTAAACATGCAATTTAATTTCTCCTCGTGTCTTATACAGGTGCTTTCAAATTAACTTTCATTTTAGTTTTTGTTGTATTTTATTAATTTTTTCCTTCGTCAGGAGTGCTGCAATGATGAATTCATATTTGCTGAGCACCTGGGTATAAAAACAACATGAGAAATGATGGAATTAGTCTATTACTATTGATGCAGGAAAACATTCAGGGAATGGTAACCCCATGCCATCTGCTGCTTTAACTGAATTGATTCTTGGCAACTGGCTTTGCCTACTTTGTCCAAATGGTATAATTTGAAGGAAAGTCTCATGATTGATTTAGTCTTTCTTTTCACTATTATTATTACAATCATCACATCTAATCACATAAATGGACATATTTGTATTTCCATGTTACCTTCCCATTGATTTAAAATAAATTGTTTTCAAGCCTGCACTCAGAAATTGAGGGTTAAGCCATTTTCTTCCCTTT
Source organism: Psammomys obesus (assembly GCF_907164565.1). NCBI lineage: Eukaryota > Metazoa > Chordata > Mammalia > Rodentia > Muridae > Psammomys > Psammomys obesus. The sequence goes on along the minus strand of NW_026596095.1, from coordinate 16,814,418 downwards.
GTAGAAGCCCTACTGCTCAGGTATTGTAATAGAAATGAAAATAAAGCTCCAGAAAATTTCAAGTATTTTTACCCTGGCTATTGGTTACACAGCCTTTCTGGCTCATGGACAGGGACAGGCTTTAAATATTAAGACAATTGCCTTAATTCGCCTCTTTACTTCCCTACTGTCCACTGAACACAGCTCTCAGAATCACATGGTACTGATTGTGTTTCAAGAGTAATCTCGAGAGTTTTAGTAATAAATTATTTTGTCAACACAGAGCTTTTAAAAGTAATGTTCTGAAATAGCCAGCAAGCAGCTCTAATCAATCATGAGAAACTTTTCAATGTTCAAGCACAGAAAACATTAAAACTTAATATTGCAGAAGCAGGCCAGACCACTATCATCAACAAAATCATCCTCATCATTTATGTAACATATTAAATGGCTCAGCGCAGAAGTCCAGCAAGCAGAGTAGTGCCGGAGCTCCCTGAAGGCGGCCATTCTTTTTAGTAAACTGGTGTCAGCTCTTATGCTTCTTAACCCTAAGGTAGGCCTACTAGACATTTAAGATAATTTGAGAAAACAAATATGCAGGGTTTGTGAGTGAGATGTGCAATGAGGTTTTCTTTGGCCACTTGAAGAGAAAAAAGCTTGGAAACAATTCAGAAGCAGGTTCAAGGTCCATCTTTTGGACCCCCACCCCCAACCCCATTGCCATTGTGTCTGACTTGTTCACACATCTGCACTTTTTAGATAAGACATGGCTGCCAATTAAAACCGGTGGAATATCTAACCCAGGAAAAGCCCTACCACGACGATCGTGCTAGCCATGGCTAGTTTCCAGGTATCTGCTTATAAATGAGAACAAACACAGATGTACTTGAATAAGGCAATGAGAGCAGCCTGTGCTCAGACTCCTGCCCGTCTCTGCTGCATACTCCTATCCTTAGCTGTTTGTGACTTAAATCTCAACAATTCATTTGGTTTGTGCACTGTTTGATATACTTCATTGCCCTGGGTTTGAGCCATGAAAGTATGTTTTAAGCAAAAGTTAATATGGGATTGATAAATGGCCTTCCTACAGCTGTGCCTACCTGTGTTAAGCTGTCATTACTTATTCACTGTTAATACTTAAAAGTATAGATTTTGCCCTGTGAAATGAAATTTGAGCTACCATGGGACGAATGCCAAATTTCATAAAGGATGCTCCATTTTCCAAAATGGCAATTTTAGTCTTTTTCCCCTCTCAGACAAGGTTTCTCAGTGTAGCCCTGGCTGTCCTTGTAATCACTCTGTAGCCCAGGCTGGCCCCCGATTCAGAGATCCACCTGCCTCTGTCTCCCAAGTACTCAGATTAAGGACATACGCCACCATGTCCATCCTGAAAATCTAGTTTTATTCTTGAACTGATTCACCCAAAACATATGCAGTGAATACCCACCCAACAGAGTTCCACTAGGATCTAAGGAAGTAATAGGTACTCCTTCAGTAGACCCATGATTTAATGGTTCTTTACGATTTAATGACTTTTAAAGTAAAATTATTTTCTAGTAATTAATTATGTTTATGTGAAAAAATAGCAGTGATTTTAGGAGCTTTTTCAGGTGTCTTACTGAAAGGGGTGGCATTTCTTATTCTTCTTGGTCCCTGGGAAATCTTAATAAAGACTGAGAATTTAAGGACCATCTTAGAGTCTTGCGACCCATGCAGCATTCTTTAGATCTGAGTTGCCAAATCGATCAGATCTTTTTTTACTCGTTATTTATATATGAATGGGCTACAAGTCACCAAACATTTAAACACACACACACACACACCCCGAGTGAGGGGGGATAATAAAACAATCTGAATGCACTAATGGTTTTGAGCCTGTTCTTCTGAATGGAGAAAGAGACTGCTGCCGACAGGCAAGTCTTCGGCACCAGCACATCCAGGTGAAATCTCTTTTTTCTCCTTATGTTGGGGGGTCAGTCTGATGCTTGTATTTTGACCCTCAACATCTGGTTACTGCGTGGATACACCTATCTTTGTTGTGTCAACCTGCCTAAGACATTATTCCTAATTGGTTGATTAAAAGGCCTGAAACCTGGGCAGGGCAGAATTCGGTAGGCATGGCTAAGGTTCCTGGGCTTTGGGAACAGGAGAATCATGAGACAGATGGATGGACAAGAAGAGAGGAGGAAAGAGGACTCCACGATGGGTTAGTGTAGAGAAGGAACCATGTGGGCTGAGAGGAAGGACTCCAATAATGTCATGGAAAGGCCCCTATGAAGAATACAAGCAAGTATTTGTAAGATTATGGATGGAAGGTAGCCCAGATAGGAATGGTTAAGGCAGATGGCATTGGATGGGGGCAAGGAGGTGAATAATGAGGTTATTGAGACAATGTAGGTAAAATATATGCCCAGCCCAAGGTAAATAAGGTAATTAAAAAATTTTAAAGGTGTCTGTGTCTTTTTAATTGTGACAGCCTATTAAATAATACTGCATTGGGCAAATAATAATAAACAGCCCAACACCCATTTTATTTACAGCAACATCTCTACTTGTAAAATACTATACAATCCTGTAGTTCTGCACACTGAGTAAAGCACAGACTTTTACAAAATTTCATAATCTAGCAAAGTCTCTGGAATGATATTCCAGCCTATGGAGATGTATACTCTTTATTGCACTGATTGTAAGATTTCCAATTTTTCATTCCATGATTAAAAGTATAAATAGAACCCTAAAGGAAAAATCATGACTAAAACATATTGGGTCTGAGGATTATACATATTACAGATTAGTTAATTTTCTTCTATCAGACCCTAAAATTTTACTTCCAGTGATGTTTAAAACGGTTCTACAAGCCACTAACAATAAGATATTCTCCTAATGCAAATAACTTTCTGACACAGTAGGAGAAATAAAAGCCATTTACTTTACGTTTTAAGTTTCATTCTCTTTAAATATTATGGGGACAAGTGTTTATGACTGAAAATAAGTACAAAGCAAAGAAATATACAATCCTGTTCAAAGCTGTTCTGGCAATATTGTGCTTAATTTATACATCAGTGTCCTTAAAATGAAACATTCAGACATATTTAACAGCAGCGCCTTTAGAAAGAAAGGACATTAACCTTCTAAGACAAGAATTAAAATATATTAATATTTTGTTGGGTTTAATGTTCCGAAGTAGGCATACATAGCCACCTGATGTGAATACTCTTGCTCTTATTTTAATTATTTTATTATAAGTTTTCCAGGTTCTAAATCCAGACCAATTTATTTTGTGGAAACACTGAATTTATTTGTAAGGCACATTGAAAATGAGGGGTGCCAGGCACAGTGGCGCATGCCTATAATTCCAGCACTCAAGGAGGCAGAGGCAGAGGCAGAGGCAGAGGCAGAGGCAGAGGCAGAGGC
>NW_026596095.1:16683852-16811015 GCF_907164565.1 Psammomys obesus | reverse complement strand
GAGGCAGAGGCAGAGGCAGAGGCAGAGGCAGAGGCAGAGGCAGAGGCAGAGGCAGAGGCAGAGGCAGAGGCAGAGGCAGAGGCAGAGGCAGAGGCAGACAGATCTCTGTAAGTTCAAGGCCAGCCTGGTCTACAGAGCTAGTTTCAGGACAGTCAAGGCTATCCCAAAGAAACCCTGTTGTCTTGAACCGCCCCTCCCAAAACAACTAAAAAAACAAACAAAAAAGAACTTCGAACAACCATCACCAATATTGACAAATAGTAACTACAAATTTCACTTCAGAACACTTATACATTTATGCACAATTTTTTAAACATTTTAAAATTTTTAGTCTATAATCTGTAGTGATGATCCAAAAATAACTCCAAGGCCCTCACCTGGGAGAGCAGTAAGAAAAGATTTGAGAGGCAGTGAGATGGCTCAGGGGCTTAAGGTGCTTGCCATTAACCCACAGGACCTGCGCTCCATCTCTGAAACCTATGGCGAAGGAGAGAATTGTAAAAGTATAAAGAGAGAGAAGGAGCTAGGGAAGAAAGGAAAAGGGGAAATTTGAACATAAGATTTTCTCCAAGAAATCAACTGGGCTTTTTATACAGGCCAGCTCCTTTTGGGCAAGAGCTCAGAACAGTGATGTCAAAAGAACAAAAAAAGCCACTTCACAATTCACATTTTGGACCGGTATTTGAATACATACTTTCTAGAAAAATGTGGCTGACATCTCAGTAAAATTTAGATATGAAACTTTAAAATCATTTTGCAATAATCAGACTCTTTATCTTCAAATAATAATAGATAACAATAACAAATCAAGATTTTTATAATAGTCATAGATTTTCATCAATATTAATTCCAACTAATGGACTGCAAAATAGAAAAGATTCTTAACTTTAGAGACAATTAGCCAAAAAAAAAAAAGCTTATGGTTTTCTTTCTATATTTCTCTTTAAAGGGCTATCACATCAAGCCAAATCCAGTCAAGTACTTCAGATAAATCCTTGTTCTTATAACTGTCAATATCATTTTACAATAATTTCTAGCTTGGTTCTAAGATGAAGGATGTTAATTCATCCTTCATTACTTTCAATTACTGTTTTTTTTTTTTTTACTAGAAATAAACTGTAGAATATGAGACCCCCACACACCCAAACTGTGAATGTTACCTTGAGAATGGAGAATATTCAATATTCCCTGTGTCATCTGTGTCATCAGTAATGAGGAGACATTGGTTAGCTGACTGATAGTTTATCACTTACATCTTTGGTACATGAAAGACTCTCTGCACAGCCCTCCAACAGTGGGAAATAAGAGGAGGCAAGCGGCCTACATCTACCTTCTTTGGACTTGCCAATATGCACATTAATCTTCAATCTTATAAGTTCTTCTAAACCACAGGTTTGTGCTTTAATATGAAGACAAAGATGAACATGAGTCTCAGCTTCAGAAAGTACGCCTCTCATAGAGAAGCCACCTTTTCTGGTTTTAATATTTCTATATAACAAGGTGAATGGGAGCGTCCTTTGCTGTGTGTCTAGATATCTGTGTATCTAGGAAACACTAGCGTATACCAATTATCTGACGAAAGTCCACAGTGTCACACAAGGCGGTACTTCTCTGATGTGAGAGAGGTTCTATAAATCTGGTTGTTGTATTCACTAAACAAATGGGCTGGATTAGAAAGCAACTTTACAGCAGTTTTTTTTTAAGTTCCAGTTGAGGATTACTTGGTATACATATTTTACAGGTGGTAACTCAGCCTGTGTTGTAACTCTTTCAGAGAGGAAGCCGTTATTTTGCTAGATGATCTGAAGTATCAAAAAAATGATTCCACATGCCTGGTTGAAATCACTTTATCGCTTTCAGCCTTTGGTTCTTTAGGATATGGGATGCATGGGAAACATCTATCCCATCTAACTTGAACTGCTGGCTTAAACACATACAGGTGGTCATGACACTGTTAAATCTACTCAGAGACAAACACGAGCGGTTGTAATGAGCATTCCACATGTTACACACGTGATCCTCAACCTCCAACAGGGTTGCGTATCACTGAACATACCACACGCTGACAATATGAGTCAGCCATGCATTTAATGCAGCCAGCTCCCCGGCCATGCAAACTCAACCACACCACACACAAGGAAGTAGCAGCAGCTGCCCCTACTGACTACGGGGTTGGTATAGTCTGTATTTTGAGGATTCACCATTCTGATAGTCCCTTGGTGCTTTCCGTGTTTTTGAACAGTATCTTCCAGAGTGTAAGAATCAAAGTTTCCAATGCATCTCATCTGTTTAGGTCTAGAAGTGGACGATTACCATAGATAACTTAGGAAGTCTTCAACGGATGCAGCCAAAACACATTGAACATTTTTAAGCAATTATGTCATACTCCAGCCACATACTGAGGGTGCAGTTCATTGCATTAGTTACCTATTGCTGCATAACAAATTACCTCAACACTCAATAGCTAAAAATGACAACAAACATTTATTACCTTACATGGTTTCTGTGGCTTAGGAATTTGGACCCAGCTTAGCTGAGTGATTCTGGATCCATGTCTCTCATGAAATCTAAGTTAAAATCCTCAGCTGCAGTTAAAATCCAAGAGCTGGTGTGGGGCTGGAGGCTTTCTTCTAAGATAGCTTGCTCACATGACTTTCTGATTCATGCTAGCTTAGATCCTTACCACACAGACTTCACAGGACTGAGGGTCGGTTGACGGATCCTTAGGACATGGCGTGACAGCTGGCTTTCTTCAGAGTAGGTGATCCAACAGAAGAAAATAAAGAAGCCACAGCATCTTTTATGCTCTAATACTGGAAGCCACAAAATGGAAATGTCCTTTCCATTTTCCATATCATGGGTTTTATCTACGGTGGGAGAAGGCTACACGGGAGCATGAGGAGGGAAAAGTATTTGGGGGCCATCTTGCTCACTCACATAAGCGTTAAGCCTATATTCCCTCTATCACCACCACCACCCATGTGGGAAATATCTCTACATCCTCTCAAGGCACCCAAATGCCTCATCCCATTAGCAAGAGCATCCTAAAGTCTAGAATCTTGCATACCAACCAGGTCTAAACGCAGAGGAAACTTTGTCAGTGTGGCTTCTTGACCTGAAGACCTGAGAACTGAAGAGATAAGATCCCCCTCCACACACACACCTTGCTCCACATATATAACACACAACAATAGGCTAGAATTGCAGTAACCAGTATACGCATTCTCATTCAAAGCACAGTGAACACGGGGCATGCTGGAGTCACTGGTTCATAGAAATTCTGGAATCTAGCTGGGCAGATCCCGGAAGTTCTTCATGCGTGCTCATTCCTGCTGCCTGGAAAAGACGATCTCTCTGTGACTCTTGGCTCTTTAGACTTCTGCTTCCCCTTTGGAAGGAACATCTTTTCCATGACATACAGCTTATTTTCCAACTCTGGCTCCTCCCTATAAGAACGCTGACAGTCCAGAAGCCTTTCTTTCTGCCCCATGACTGTTCCTTTCCATATAGCCTATCAACATTCCTGACAATTGCATACTCACAGAAACACTGGACCTCTCTAAGGTTTTAATGAAGAGTTTCATGGTCATATCCTCAGCTTCATTTTCAGACCAAGACTGTTGGGCAGTCCTGCATTGGATCTTCTTTGTTTTGGCATTGTATTCCATCTTGGAAAGCCTGGTAATTCTGAAAGTCAACAATTTCGGGTTCTGTTCTTCCATTCGTTTATCTTCCTCTTCTCACTTTTCACTATGAGCTGCAAAATAAACCAACAAACGTCCTCAAAACTCTAACTGGGAATCTTTTACCTAAACAACTGTTTTTTTTTTTTCCCTCTTTTCACTTTTTCTCCTTGTAGTGCTGGGCATGGAACCGGGGACCTTATGTGTGCCGGACAGGTCCTCTACCTTTCAGTCTTGCTTTGGCTTCTGGTGTACTTTTTGTTTTGTTCTTATTGTTTGGTTTGGTTTGGGTTTTTGAGACAGTGTCTCACTATGTTGCCCAGACTGGCCTCAAATTTTCAATCCACCTGCTTTCAAATTATGGGATGCCGAGCATACTCCATGGTACTGGGCTAACACATCTGTTTTATTGGATATAGTTTCCTACTCCATAATACCGTGGGTAACAGAGTTCTACAACCATTTCCTCCAGTCTCTATGGCCGTTCTTTTACGAGCATCTTCAGTGGCCATTAGATCTACTCAAGGAGTTCTCAGGTTGAATTAGTAATCCCTTTAATACTCGGTTTTTCCCATCTGGGTAAATCTAGCACCTCTCCCATCCACTTAGGGTTTGCTAAAATGACAGCAACCCACTTCCAGATATATTAGTTAACTATTAATATATAGCAAATTACCAAATTCCACAAGATAATAAAAAGAAGTTGCCATCTGAGCTTCTGTGAGTCCTAAGCAAGTCAGAAGTTTACCCAAGTGGTTCAGCTGCAGGGTCTTTCATGAGGTTAGCTGAATGTTGACTACTATTGTAACCATTGAAAAAGTGACTGCACGTGTGTCCTAGACACATGTTTCTTCAGTATCACCATATCCGTTAACATGTTAGAAATTGAACTGAGGACCTTGCGCATACTAAACGTGTATTCTACCCTAAAATATATGTCTGTGCCACGCTCAATGTCTTCTAGGCATGCAATCAACTCGTAATCACTGTGAGGGAGGGCTGCAGAAGACTGTCAATCACAAGAGCCAGGGATAGTTGGCACAATCGAGGAAGTGAGTGGCCAGGCTTAGTAAAATCACTGATAATTTGATTTTTAGGTGTTTTTTTTTTTTTTTTTTTTAATCAATTTAGCTTTTCCTCTTTTGGTACTTATTTTTACTGTTTAAATTTACCCTTATTTACCACTTAATTACTTTCACTGTGTGCAAGTCTGTGAAATGAACCCCAGACCCCATGCATGCAGGGCTGGTGCTCAGTCACTGACACCTTCTCAGTTGTCAATCACTAAATTCTCATCCAACTTAGTTTTATATTCCAACCCGGTCAGACTTTTTTTGAATTGTAGTTCTGCCATGTTTTAAACAATGTTCTTGAGCTTTGAACGATTGGTTAGTATGGTAAGTAATGGAGCTTAATTGCTTGCTTATTTATTTATTCATTATATTTAGTTATTTAGTTAATTATTGTATGTGCAGGGGTATATGTGTGTGCAAGTCAGAAAACATTTATGGGAGTGCGCTTACATTCTAGTGTGTCATGTATGCCGTGTGAATCCACATTATAGAGTGTCATTTATGCCGTAGCTCCAACTTTGTTAAGAATGTCAACACATTTTTGAAAGACTGGATCAGGCTGACAAAGCCCTCAAGAAGTGAGTATTGAAGATGACAAGTTTAGAGTTCTAATTTGGAAAATAAAAACATGTGATTGAATCGCTAGAGTTATACACCAAGTTATTAGTCTCTGGCAAAATTGTAAGGTGTGATAAATTCGTTAGCCTTTGCTCACTGAACTTCTTAAGAGCAGAAGCAGTGCTTTTGTTGTTATTCTTGTTTTGTCCCCATTGACCTGTACCTTCTGACTGACATATCACAGATCTTAACTCCCCACTCCTAGACCTCCTGGGATTGAACCTGTGACCCTACACAGACGAGGCAAGTGCTCTACCATGAAGCTACAGCTATTCCCGACCAATGCTTAAGTGCCCAGTTGGTCAAAAGACTATTAATAAATGATAAATATCCCTCTTTAGTCTCTTTTGTTACCCAATTTCTCCTATCATGAGGGACACTCCCTACCCAAAGCCTGTTTGTTCCCAATGCCTGCTAATCTAAAACCTGACTCTGGGGCTGGAGAGATGGCTTAGTGCTTAAGACCCCAGTTCTGCTCCCTGAGCCCTCAATGGCTGTAACTCTAGTTCCAGGGGACGCCACGCTTAGGTCTCTAAGGGTCATAAACATGACATGCATAAACTCATGTAGACACACATGAGAAAAATACACATGAAAATAATAAAATTTTTAAAATGCTCTACTCAGTTAAAATTTAACTGTCTGGAGCTGGAGGGATGGCTCTGTGGGTATATACTTGCTGCTTAAGTATAAGGGCCTGAGTTCGAGTCTCTAGCACACAGAAAGGTCAGATGTGTAGCCCCAGTGCTGGGAGAGGGACGGAGGAGATGTGCAGATCATGGTGATCGGTGGCCATTGTTTGATAGTTGAAACAATGAGACCACATTCACTGAGAGACTCTGTTGGGGGGGGGCAGGGTAGATGGTGGTTGGGGGAGAGGGAGTCATAGTCCACAGCGGTGTAAAAGTCTTCGTGGAGTAAATAACCCCTACTCGTGCAAATCACCGTAAGTAAAAGCTGTAGGGTTATCAAAGTAGGAAGGGAGTTCCCGTGACGAGGATTTGGTGGGAGGAGACAATAAGACATGAGTATGGGAGGGCAGACAGAGTAAAGTATGTTCCATACATACATTATGAAAATTTGAACTAATAAACTTAAAGACAGACAGAAAGCAATAGAGGAAGACAGAAAAAGTTGACCTCTGGCTTCTGCATGCCCATGCACAGGTACTGCCTTACACACATGAATAAGCCACAGACATGTTCTGTGTGTGTGTGTGTGTGTGTGTGTGTGTGTGTGTGTGTGTGTTACAATAATTAACTATTTTGATAGGGTATATGTTAGATAGGGTAAGAAAACTTTAAAAAAATTTGTCGTTCACACCTGGGTTCAGGTTAGATAGAGTATGAAAAGGGGTGGACTTTCTTGGCCACGCAAGATTCTCTTTCTTGAGCACCCAACTGCAAATCTACTCTTCAAATGAGTCTCTGCTCATGACCGCATCATCCAGCCAGCCACTCACATAAGCTAAGAAAGCGGAAAAGCACCCATGTGCCATCTCCGCATTACTGCTTACCTAACTCTTCTGATGGTATTTCTTTTAGTTCTCTTTTTTGTTTGTTTGTTTGTTTTCTACTGTGACCCTGGTTTAAATGACTCAGCTTACCTCTCATGGCAGGTCATCCAGCCACACAGCCTCCCCACATTAACACACAAAATCAACACTCGCCATGCTTCCCAGAAACCTCAATCCCCACTCCTCACCAGTTCTGTGACGGACTGCCAGAGGAGTTTAGGTTTCAGTGCCCGCCACATTTTAGCCACAGTTTAGCTTTCCAAAGTTATCTTCCACCACCTCCCCACACCATATTATTTTTGGTTCACCAAATTCATCCTACACACCACCAAGTCTCTGTTTCACATTTTTTCTCCTCTGCCTCAAATATCCTCCCTCCACTTTCATTAAATTTCTATCGGGCTTTTCATGAAAAAAATTAGAAGGACTTGAAAACAATCTTTTAGGCTAAAAGTATTATTATTTTTTAACCCCCTTGAAAGTCCGTGTTATTGTGTACCATGTCATAACTGAGCTACAGTCACTTGAACTGCACAGTTCCTCTATTTTAAGTATCTCAGGGCTTGGGTAGTCCCAGTCCATGTACATAAATTAGCACATCTGCCCCATACAGAGGTTCTTCCTGAGTTGTAGAATGAACCTCACCGAGCCTCACCTGTTGGTTTTGCATGGTGGGTAGCCATGGAGGACTGTGTGTGGTTACGAGAAAGATCTTCGGAGTCCAAAAAAGCTCCAGAGTTAAATCAAACTTTACTAGTTTAATTGAAGAATTATCTCTCTTTCGTCTCTTATGATACTAGGAGAATCATGTAGTGGCTTTTAATATATCTTTAAAATAACAATTAGATAAAAATAAAATTTATCCCTTTTATTCCACCATTTAGCAGGCAAAGAGAGGAGAAAATCTCTGAGTTCGAGTCCAGCCTGTTCTATAAAGTGAGTTCTGAGACAATCAGGGCTACGCAGAGAAACCCTATATCAAAAAAAAAAAAAAAAAGAAAGAAAGAAAGAAAGACAAGAAAGGAGAGAAAGAAGGAAGGAAGAGCAAAAAATAAAATAAATAAAAAATAAAATAAAATTAATTATTTAAAAATAAGATCAAATTATGAATCTTGAACTGCAAAATAACTAAGAAACAACTAAAAAAAATATTTCAAATATATGGGGAAGGTTAAAGATGGCAGAGCAAAGCAGAGAATCAAGATTTAAATTTTTTTGAATATTTATTTAGTTTCTTTCTTTTTATGTGTTGAGTGCTTTACCTACATGCATATTTGTGTGCCATCTAGGCCTGGAGTCTTCAGAGGCCAGAAGGGGTATCGGATCCTCTGAAACTGGAGTTTAGATTTTTGTGAGCCAGATGTAGGTGCTGGGAACCAAATGCAGACCCTCTGCAAACAGAGCTCTTAGCCACTGGGCCCAAGCCCCAAGGTTTTTCTTTAAATAAGCATGAAGAAATTTAATTTTTTTTTTTTTTTTGGAGCTGTGTTTGGTGGTACATGCTCATAATCCTAGCCCTACAGGAGGTTCAAGCAGGACAATCGAGAACTTAAGACCACGTGCAGCTACATAGTGGGTTCAAGGCTAAACACGAGACCCTCTAGGGACATGGTGACCTGGTGGAGACCAGGAGCATTTGCAGGAGTCTGTTCTTTCCTTTACCAGGTAGGTCCCTGGGCTCAGGCTTGATCACAAATACCTTCATCCTCAGAGCCATCTTACCACCCCAACTTCCAATTTCTTATACAAACCTTTAGCATAGTCTTAGCTACAGAGTATGATGAGAATTCCTTACATTTTTCCGATTCGAACCATCCAATTTAGCTATTATTTTTCCTAAGAGTTTGCATCTTAAATTCGAAATAAAGGTGTTTAAATACTAAAGGTTGTGGGATGTCTAGGCAGCTCTAGAGCTCAGCCACAGGACAAAGGTTGTGCCAGACCACCCACACCCAAAGTGGGCCTTTATGTCCCTCCTTGCCAGTATTGTTTCAAGGCCACACCAAAGCTGGAATTAATACTACAACATGGCTGTGCTTCTAAACATAGGTCTGGATGTACAGGTTTGTACATCCATCAGCTTCTTCAGAGGATGAAAATTTCCCATGAGGAAAGCTAGAGTTTCAGGGTATGTCATGCTAATTAGTTATAGTTAATTCAGAGTTTGGGTTCATTTTTTTTTAAAAATAACCTTTCCCCAAAATGTCTTTAGAACCAAGTTCTCCAAGCTGTAGCTTTGTACAGCATTTGCATTTGAAATCATATTTCAAGTTCCTTGGGGTAAATTTTTCATAAAACACCAGAAAAGACACTTAAGCAATGGGATGAACCCAGAAAAGGTGTGGAAACATGCAGAGGACCTTCACCTATGATTTTTCCAGTTTTGTAAAGGATACTATTCAGTTTGTTTCATTTTAAAGACACTATCTTATCTCTAATTAGATACAGTTTGAAAATCTAGTGTCTTGAACTAAGGCAGAACAGATGGTTTTGGAAGTGCTGGAAATATAATAGACCTTCAACAAATGTTACAGCAAAGGCAGAAAAAAATCACAAAACCAAACAAAAATAGCTTAACAGGTGTTTGATATGTGTGTATATGTATGTGTATATATATGTGTGTGTGTGTGTGTGTGTGTGTGTTTGTATGTGTATGTGTGTGGACATTTGTGGGGGGGTGTATGTGTATATGTATGTATGTTTGCGTGTGTTTGCATGTGTTTGTGTTGTGTGTGTCTGTTTGGAGGAGTCTGGGAGGATGTGTGTGTGGGTACAGCCCTTCCTTTTCATCCGCTTAACACCACCCAGGCAGTGTCAGCTGACCCTAGTCAGAGGGTCGCTAGAAGATAGTTCATCTGCCTACCATTGAACCTCTGAGGATCCAAGCAGATAGTGTCAAATTTTGATTCCAAAAGTGTCTTCTTCTCTCTAAAAGAGAGAGCTCCATGAGGATGGGTAAAGCCTCTGTGTCAACTGAAACAGGGACTCTGTGGTCCTACCTCAGGCAAATATATATGAGCCTAAGTAGAAGGATTTCAGGAAGAGCACATCTTTGAGGCACTGCGCGCATCCTATCGGCACCATTCCCCAACTCCCAGCATCCTCTCTTCCTCAGTTGCTCATTTATGCTTCTCTCTAGCTCAGCTCTCTGTCCTACAAGATCCTCAAGTCTTCTTCCCTGATTTTGCCAGCATGGTAAGGCACTCCATAGCTCCAGCTACTGCTGCATTCTGTCAGTCCCTTCTTCTGCAATGTCCTCTGAGCCCTGGAGGGCACAAGAATTGCTTGAGATTAGGAGTTTAAGGCCATTCTGGGCAATGTAAGAGATAGTCTTGTCAATTATGAAATAAAGACATCTTCTTAAGGCTTGCTTTTGTTTTCCACAAAATGTCACCGTTAAAAAAAGTCACTGTTCTCTGCCTCCTGACATTGATTTTATATTTCTTTTGTGTCATTCACTTTTCCTGCACAATATCACTAAATCCTCCTCCATTTCAATTCCATTTGAGATATTTTTAATGTGTTTTGATATGCTTCCTTGACATATTTTTACATGTGGTTACTTGAGTACATTGACTTATTTCTAATTTCCCTAAAATGCTTTTAAAGTAATATTTTAAAAAAAACCCTACCATGTGTAAAGGAGATTGTAATAGATTAAAAGTAATGGCAATTTTACTACAAAAGGTAGATATACAGTGTAATATACTCTTACAACATAACAAGTTATTTCAAAATACAACATTCTAAAACAAAGTTGTTATCTCATTATCTCACCCAGTGTGTGTGTGTGTGTGTGTGCGTGCGTGTGCTTGTGTGTGTTTGTATATGTGTATGTGTGTGAACTTGCTCCGTATCCCAGCAGACCTTGAGTTTGCAATACCCCTGCCTTAATGTCTTCATTAGCTGGGATTACAAGCCTATCCTATCAGGTTTGCCTAATCTAGTTCTTTAATCCTTCTGTTTTGCCTTTTTTTTTTTACTAGCATATATAAATCACACATAATAAAGGGTTTCATTATGACATCTTCACATATGTATATAATATTTTTGATTATAATAGTCCCCATAGTCCCTTTTGTCCCCTTCCACTCCCAATGATGCCATTCCTCTTTTTAATTAGTCCCCTTTCTGCTTTAATTTCTTTCTTTCTTTTTTGGAGGTTTGAGACGGGGACTCAGTGATGTTAGCTAATGTTGTTTAAGGGGGCCTCAAAGAGAGGCTATTTATAGTAGCATGGGCAACTGGCCGCTACACTACTGAAGAATGTGTCTTTCCATCCCCCAGTAACCATTTCTCTCTATAAATCCTCAGAGAAGCACATGGTCTCATGAGTCCTGCCTCAGGCTGAAGGGCCAACTCTTTGTTGAGGGTAAGCGTAGCCTCCGTTAGCTCATGAGTACAAAGGTCATGGCATGTTCTGGAGTATTCTACAACAATCTATTGCTTCCTCCGGCTCTTACATTCTTTCAAGGCCCCTCTCCCCCTTCCATAATGTCCTCTGGGCCTCAGAGGGGGCAGTACAGACATCTGCTTTAGGACTAAGCATTCAACAGCCTTAGACTAGTTATATGTCTCTGCAATAGCCATCACTCACTCCAAAAAGAAGTTTCTCTCTCCAAAGCTGACATCAGTACTATAAACATAAATATTTAGAGGACAATTTGACTAGCGTCTCATGTCCATTTAGCAAAACAACAGCAATAGCTTTCTCACCAGGGCCTATGACCTCCCCTGTCATGGGCTTTTCACAAACTTTACCACGCCAAACAACAATTTCTTTCTCTAGGCCTTGAATCCGGATAGAAAGTTGATGCTTACTCTCATTTACATGATCCAGTGTTTTATAGCCAGGAATTGGGGAGTTGTTTGAGCTGGGTTTCTGAGGAGAGTCGAGTCAAGCTGTTGATGATGGCAACAAATATTCAAGGAGCTGCATGCAGACTCTGGTCTCTAGCTCAGTCAGGTAGTTTGTTGTATGAGTTTTCCTGGGGAGACAGGAACATGGGTAACAGATTACTTGGGTGAAGGGTTATTTATAATAGCCTTTCTGTCTGTGCACTGTGGTTTTGATATTCTGAACATCACAGAAAAGGTATAAGATGAATATGTGGGAGTAGTGGAGGAGCCCAACAGAGACATTCTAAACTTAATCATTCAGTTTATACGCTTCAAAAGTTCTAACTTCGAGAAATTGCTTTGATATGATCAAATCGTATTTTAATGGTTAACTTGACACAATCTGAATCACCTGGGAAGGGAGTTAAATGAGGGTGGCCTGGGGCATGTGTGTGGGATGGTCTTGATTATGTTAACTGGATGAGAAGACTCCTCCACTGTAGGTAGCAGAATTCCCTAGGCAGGGTATCTCAAGTTGTGTAGAAATGAAGAAAGGGAACTGAGTGCAAGTGTGCATGCATTAATTCATTGCTCCCTGCTCTTGACCGTGTGGCCAGTTCTCTCAAGGACTCAGCACTGTGACTTCTCTACTATGACGGTCTATGACCTAGAAAACTATAAGACAAAATAAATCCCTTCTCCTCTAACTTGGTTTCGTCAGTTATTTTGCCATAGCAACAACACCATGAAAGCACAAAGGAGAGGTGGTCTGGTTCAACCTATTGCCAGGGTGTTAGGGAGTCTTTTCCCAGAGTTGGGATAAGCAAGCTAAGATCTTCAGATAGCCTTAAGTATGGACAGTGTAGATAGGGGAGGAGGAGCAAGAGAGCAGGGCAGCTGTGATATACAAAATCAAGGTGAAAGATAACTTGATCATATGCTAGATAACTGATTGTTATGCATGTGTGTGCATAGATAATTATATGTATTCATGGATATACATAGATGAATAGATGATAGATAGATAGCTCTTTTGTAATAATGTCAGGGAAAGTATACTGATTTTCCAATTAAATTTGAATTATCACATGTTAAAATGTCTTGAGAATCTGTGTGCACTGCCTTACTCTAAGAAATGTGTGTTGAAATACACAAGAAAAAGTAACATTTCGTATTCGACCCAGTCATTTCATCACTGTTCATCTCAGAAGACAGGTAGGTGCTATTATTTTCACGTCACTTTTAGCATCATTTTTCTTTTAATTAATAAGTGGCATTTTCCAGTCATATAATCAAAAGGTAATGCAGAGGAACAGTAACATTTTCAGGCCATGAAGACTGCTTAGTGCCTGACTTTAGTCCTGAACTTGACAAGTATTAAGAGAAACAGTTTAAAGAGAAAATATGTATTAGCTCATGGCTTTGGAGGTCAGCTGGTTGCAGTGCTAAGCCATGGCGAGGTAGACCACTTCCTGAGAGAGAGAGAGAGAGAGAGAGAGAGAGAGAGAGAGAGAGAGAGAAATGGATGAATGGGCAGATAGGCAGACAGATAAATAGATGATAGATAGATAGATAGATAGATAGATAGATAGATAGATGTAGATAGACAGAGATGAGAGAGACACACACACAGAGAAAGAGAGAAAGAATGTCCACCCTTTTTAACTCCCTTTTATTTCATCTGAGTCTTCAATATATTGAGTGTGGCCATCAAGCAGGATAGGCCTTTCTCTCTTGTTAATCTTCTCAAGAAACACCCTTTTGTACATGTATTTTATTCATGCACTGGGAATTTCTTTGTTCAATCATGTTGGCCATCACTAAGTCCTATTCTAGGCATGAATCTACCATTGATTAACCAAGCAATCTGAGGCAACTTAGTCTTCAGCACCAGTCCATCCAATAAGAAAATAATGGTATGAGCTTCACAGATTACTTTTTTTTTCTGTTTTTCTAATGACTTTCTTCTTGGTTTTTGACTCTCTAGCCACTGACTCCTCTCAGAGTCCTGTAAGAAACCTCATGACCGAGAGAGCCATTCTTAGGTCTGAGGCACTTCACTGTAATTCTTTGTAAGTCTGGACCCCATCATTTACTTGTTTGTTTACATGCGTATTTTGTTCACTTATTTAGTGAAAATGTGTTTTTTTTTTCCAAATATGTATCAAGAGTTAGTAAAGTTTCATATATATTTCAGCAAAGTTTCTATTGCTTCTGGAGAGGTGAGCTGTTCATTGTTCATGCTAACTTCTGGAAAGTGAAATGCATATGATAATTGGTCCAAGGAGCATCTTGCCACCAGTAAGAAAAACAAAAATAAGTGAGGGAGCAGGGCATGGTGGTATACTTTTTTAATCTCTCTCGGGAGTCAGAGGCAGGCTGGTCTCTGTGAACTAAAGGTCAGCTATTCTATACAGCAAGTTCCAAGACAGCCGGTGCTTACAGAGAGAGACTGTAGGTCAAACAAAGAACAACAGAATACATATTTATATCAGCAAAAATTAAAATATTATTTGTTTAGTCTGCAACTTTAATCAAAGCCTGCTTGAGTAAAATATCTTTGTTGTTCTTTTCATTTTCGCCAGTATTTTTAACCACACAGATTTCCTTGTCTCTAATCATAAAAATTAAAAATGAAGGTCTGGGAACATAGCTCAGTGAAAGAGCCTTCATCTAACACATAAAAGGAATCAAGGCTTAGGGGATGGAGAGATGGCTCAGCTCAATTTAAGAGAACTGGCTTCTCTTCTAGATAAGGTCCTGAGTTAAGTTCCCAGCAACCACACAGTGGCTCACAACCATCTGTAATAGAATCTGATTCCCTCTTCTAGTGTGCATGAAGACAGGGCACTCATATATGTAAAATAAATAAATTAATCTTGAGAGAGAGAGAGAGAGAGAGAGAGAAAGAGAGAAAACAAGGCTCATTCAAAACACTGAGGACAAAAAAGAACTACGGATAGAAAGACCAATTTTGTTGATGGTATTATCTTTATACTCTTGACAATCATCATGTTGATACTCTTGATCACTGTGTTGATACTATCGTAAACAGTAAAATAATTTCAAAGATTGTATATTATTATGCTTTACTAGACAAGCTGTCGCAGATAGGCTGGGCAATGTCTGTCTCATCTTCTCCTCACTTTATATACACACAGTATCAGTTTCTTTGTCTCTGTCTCTCCCACCCCAATATCTCCCTTCCCTCTCATTTTGAGGCATGGTCTGATTTTATAGCCAATGCTGGGTTTGACTTTGTAGCAACACTCCTGCCTCAGCCTCCCAAGTCCTGCGATTACAAACACGAGCCCCCATGCCCAGCTGTAACTTTTATCCCCACTTACTTGCCGTACCTACTTCCCAAGGTAACTTTTCTTTTTCTTTTTAATAATTTTTATATTTTAATACTAATCACACTTTATTTGCTTTGTATCCCAGCTGTAGCCCCCTCCCTCATTCCCTCTCTCATCTCCTCCCTTCCCCTTTCCAAGTCCACTGATAGGTGAGATCCTCCTCCCCTTCCATCTGACCCTCGCTTATCAGGTATCTTCAGGACTGGCTGCAATGTCCTCCTCTGTGGCCTAGCAAGGCTGCTCCTCCCTTGATGTGTGTGTGTGTGTGTGTGTGTGTGTGTGTGAGGTCAAAGAGCCAGCCATTGAGTTCATGTTAGAAATAGTCCTTGTTCCCCTTACTAGGGTATCCACTTGGATACTGAGCTACCATGGGCTACATCCGAGCAGGAGTTCTAGGTTATATCCATACATGGTCCTTGGTTAGAGAAACAGTCTCATAGAAGACCCCTGTGCCCTGATATATTTGGTTCTTGCGGAGCTCCTGTCCTCTCCAGGTCCAAGGTAACTTTTCAAGAAATGTCTTTATAGACAAAGTCAACATGCTGTCATTTTTCTAGCATCTTATGAACCTAGACCATGACTCATCATCTTAGAGACAATCTGACGTCATGAGGATGATGAAAAGATTAAGGTGAAACTTCCGCAGTTTGCTCTTACAATGTCTGGTTTGCTGAGAAAAAGCTTAAAAATTAATTAGAATTAATCTGAGATTTAATTCATGTCAACCAAATAGATTTTAATGTCTTTGATGTTTTATTCTGTACACAAAGGTTTTAATTATACCATTTGATCAATAGGCATTTATTGAACATCTACTATCTTATCAAGTATTGTGTCAAGTTCCAACAAACAGCTAAAAAATGACCTCTAAAGTCTTAGCTCGTAATACAATGCCCTATATAGGAATCACCAAAGGAGTTACTCTGGTAAAAGGTGGTTTTGAGGCATGAGAACAGTAACTGTCCAGAAACTAAGTTGAAGAAAAGAAAAAAAAAAAAAGGATGGTGGGACCAATTTAAACTGACATCAGCTGAGACTTTGGAAGGAGCTAGAAGAGCAAAGAGGAGGTCAGAAGAGAGGGTGATGGGACAGCTCGTGTGTGGCGGAAGGGTATCTTGCAGAGCCGTTCTAAGGGGCTACAGCATGAAAATGAAAGGATTTGCCAATCACAGAAGGAAGAAAAAGCACCACGAAGTAAGCGCTGCTTATCCGATAAGCATACACTACCACAAACCAAGGGCCTTCCTCCAGGAAAGCAGAGAGAGGAACTGATTAGCACACCAGCTCAATAAAGGTCTGCTGTGTGTTTTCCTGAAAGACACTCAGATGATCCAAGTCTACAGGCGGTAGTTTCCAGGGAGGAAACCTCCAAGGCAAGACAGGAAACTGAGGATGGGAGATGGCTCAGTCAACAAAAGTGCTCTTCTTGCAAGTGGGAGAACCTGGGCTGCACACTCGGAACCTGGGTAAAATGCAGGGGTGCAGAACGAGGGAGGTGGAGACAGGTGAGTACCTGGGGCTATCTACCCAGGTACTTGCTTACTGGGAGTTTCAAGCTCATGGAAGACCCTGTCTAGAAATTAAGTTAGCTGGAACAGAAGAGATGGCTCTATGGTAAGGCGCTTGAGGCCCAATAATGAAGCCTGACCACCTCCGGTTGATTCTCAGAATCCACCAAAAGGGAAAAAGAGAAAAGGAGAGAACTGAGTCCAAAAAGTTGTTCTCTTTCTCTACATACAAGACATGACATGCATGGTTGCAGACATCCTAGTAATATATATATTTTTAAATAAGTCGGATAAGCAAGGTTTAATGTGAGGATGCTGGGACAGTTTCCAGAGGATTTTCCTAATGTTCCTCCTGCTGTGTGTGCCCTGGCCATGTCTATAAGGGACATGCAGAGAGATAGGAGACTCTGTAGATTTCCATGCACTGTTACTGAGCCTCTCCTTTTTTACTGAAAAGGATTTCCCAGTTTGGCACATTCTACTTAAGACCACTGCTGATTATGGAGACCAAATAATTTTACCCAGAATGCAGATGGAGGAAGCACGTCTTAGTATTACCAACAGAGACTCTTATAGACTGCTCACATACAGAACCAAACTATCTGGGCACAGGGGTCTTTTTTTTGAAACTGATAATCCAACCAAAGACCATTCATGGATACAACCAAGAACCTCTGCTCAGTGTAGCCCATGGCAGCTCAGTATCCAAGTGGGTTCCCTAGTAAGGGGAACAGGGACTGTCTCTGACATGAACTCAGTGGCTGGCTCTTTGACCTCCCCACCCCACGAGGGAGGAGCAGCCTTGCCAGGCCATAAGAAGAAGATAATGCAGCCAGTCCTGATGAGACCTGATAAGCTAGGGTCAGATGGAAGGGGAGGAGGACATCCCTTGTCAGTGGACTTGGAGAGGGGCATGGGAGAAGATGAGGGAGGGAGGATGGGATTGGGAAGGAATGAGGGAGGAGGCTACAGCTGGGACACAAATGTGAATAAACTGTAATTAATATAAAAATAAAAATTTAATTAAAAAATTAAAACAAAATAAGTTGGGTGGTTTTCCTAAATGGTCCATCTTAAGTTGTCCTCTGGCCCCCACACAAATGCGCACATATGTGCAATGATACACACAAACACATTCTTCTTTGTTGTTGTTGTTGCTGTTTTAAATAAAAAGGTAAATAAAGGCAGATGTCCCCCTTTGATAGTCACTCCAAAGGCCTCACTGTCCCCTGAAAGGACTGTAGCCATGGCACCTCAGGAGATCCAGCAAGCAAGGGAGCTTCACTGAAGAACATCCACGGTCTCTCTTGAGCTCTTAAAAGGTAAGGGTAGCGTGTGCAGTGCCTGCCCGCCCAGAAACGTCTGTAGTTCCCATGAGCATCCCATGGTCTTACAGGTTGGCTTTCATTTGCACGAAACAGGTTTTCATATAGAAGAAAAACGGAGAACTGAAACGAAGCCAATGCCTAATTTAAAAGAGGGCACAAGCAATGGATAAACCAAGGTTCTGAGGAGATCCCACTGGGCTCAAATAGGGAAGAAAGAAGTGAAGGAACTTGGAAACAAAGCAAAGGTAAATGTGCAGATGGATGAATTTTTGTTTTCCTTCTCCATGATGTTGTATCAGTAACTGTTCTCTGGGGGAGAGTTTTGTGTAGATGAAGATCCAGCAGAGCCTGGGGCTGCCAGGCTGCTCCTGGAACTGTGGCCAGGTCTTCTCTGTACCTCCATGGTTGCACCCCACCCAGATTCCTTTCTTGTCAAACTTGTTTTCTGTCACCCAAGCCCTCTAGTCTGTGACCTATCAGTCAAACCCTCTGTTACCCAGGACACAAATAGATCGAGAGTGTCAGATAACATGGTAGTTTGGTAAGGAAGAAGATAGTTTGAGGCTATTATACGCTTCATAATTCCCCTTCTCTAGTCACCAGGTACCTTTAAGAGCAAATGCCCTTCCCAACCTGCTTCTGAGTCTCGGATTCACTCTGAGAAGGGCAAGCAACCGAGTGCATGATTCATGCCTCTTTTAATGTATTTGCTTTGAAGTGTTCATTGTCTCTCTGGAGCAAACCGGGTGGAACATTTGAGTCGATTCTATTTTTCTTGGGGAAGTGGTGTAACACGAATTGGATGGTGACAAAGTTGGGCTGTCACTGCTGTACTGGAGTGACACAGAACACCGTGTGCAATGAGGTAAGAACAGTGACAGGCCATGAAAGGTCGAGATTAAGTGCGTAACCACATCTTAAACTCAAGCCATGTTCCCTAAGAACCGACTGAATGGTGACATCCGATTAATACTTGTACACAGAACTCATCACAGGCTTCATGAGGACACCTGCTGAGTCTTTGAAAAGCCCTGTTCACTAGTCGTCTCTGTTGCCAGCCTCTAAACCTTTCCAGAAATACTTAGGGTCACTAACTCTACAGGCTGTGAACACAGTGAAGAAGTAGCTGCCTTTGAGGAAGTTAAGAGGGGCTCTGAGGATATGCAGTAGTGCAGTGTTCAAACCAGACAGGCACACCTCCAAAGCCACTTTTATTTTGGACCCTCTAAGTACAAAGACTTAGGTAAATACTCTCAGTGAGAACGAGGCTGCTTTAGTGAGCTGGTCAGAGTCAGGGTCCAAGTTGGGGAGAATGGTGGTTGCCACCTGCCAGGGCAAAGGTGCTGAACAATTAGTTACTCTAAGTCAGGCACTGCATTTAAATCAAACCAGTATTTTGTAGGAGGGATGATTCAATTTTCTTCAGAGGCCGGGACATTTTCCTGCAGCTGTTGGCAATGCCTGCGAGCTTCATGATGCTTTACATCTTTCTCTAGTGTGCCTCCACCTTTTCCCTCTTTGAGTGGGAGGATAAGAGAGGATCAGGCTGAGGGAGAACCAGAGAAAGAAACCAAAGTCACCGTCCTACTCAGGAATTTTCCAAGCCAGCGCCTACCGCTAGTGTTTTCCAGGTAAGGGCACAGAAGTTAGAAAGCACAGAGCAACTTAGTCTTTCAGTTGCTGTTTTAGGGAAGTAAATTCCGTGTGCCTACCTCCTAAGCCCCTGTAGAACATTGTTACTTTTTAGTTAATAGAAATAATAGCTCAGAGTGAGAAAAAGAAGAAGCCTGAGGCAGGGGGCGAGGAGGGGTGGTTTCTTGAGTTCCTAAGGCCAGGGAACTCAGTCCAGGCCCGCCCTATCAGGTTGTAGCCGGCTACCCACCGCGGCTGACCTCTGCTCTCTAGGCTCAGGCTCCTGACTCTGCCTGCCACCCGCCCAGCCTCCCAGCTATGCCGGAGGCGACCCCCGGGCTTTCCTCATTCACCCTGAGGCCAGTGGGTCCTCTTGGGTTTAAGGCTGTTTCCACTAATTCTTAGGAGAGGTGAAATGCTGTCCCAGACCTTTTGCTTGTGTAGGAAACCTTCAGTTAACCCCCACCCCCAGTTAACCCCAAAGGGGAAAGACTGGCTGTCCAGTATCTGTTCCTGGCCATTTGCAGCAGAAGGATCTACGAGGAGAAGCCGCGAGTGGAGTGGGTACAGGGGACAGGCCAGATCTTCCCTGGACGCAGCTGGCTATAGGTCTTCCCTCTTGGGATCGGATAGATGATTCATTTTTATATGTAATGTTTTACCTCACTCTATAGCTCTGGCCGGTTAATATTCAACCCCTGAGTTTGAGGCATCTTGAAGGAGGCAGGCAGGAGTGACCCACTCAAGGTATATGGCCGCTCAGGAGCGAAGACGCAGAGGCCAGGAGAGGGTGAGAAGGGCTGTGAAGGGGAAGAGGGCCCCTCCTGCCCGGGACTGCAGATTCTGGGATAGCTGCTACAGGGTTGCCCTGAGCCGGGCCAAGGCTGCTGACGGTAGGGTGGGGGCGGGGGAGGGAAGGGGGCTTTCAGTCCCTGCAGGGCCACTCAGGGGCACAAGGCCACCTCCACAGGGCCCGCCCACCTCCACAGCTGGACCCTTCGTCCATCTGAAATGCCCCAGCCAAGTCTTGGACCCCGGATCCGGGACTACAGGCTGCGGGCGGGCCCAGGCCGGCCGTGGCAGGGGAGTAGGTCTAGCTGCCGGTTAGGTCAGATTAGGTTATGTTGGGGGTGGCGGGGGGGGGGGGGGCAAGGAAACCGTGCTGAGATCCAGCAGAGCGAACTTGGGCGTGCATAAATGTGGTCCTCGGGGTTCCATGTTCTCCTACTGTATCAGAAAATATGATTAGATTAAAGGGAGGTCCTCCGTCGTACCCACTGCCCCTTGCTCTTACGTCCGGCCAAAACACAAAAAACAAAAACAAAAACAATAGGTGGTGGGGAGAGGACCCAAACAAACCAGGATGTGAAGATAAAGCAGATGTCGGAATCTGTGGACAGCCACAGAGCTCGCCACCGGGGCTAGGGTCCCTAGGAGGAGCTGCCGGCCTTGAGGGCACGCTCAGGTGGAGCCGCGGAGGAACCGAAGAGCCAAGCTCTGTGGGCCGGGCGGAACGGAACTCAAGGATCCAAAAGGTCCTGCCCGGCTGCCCAGGGCTTGGTGTTTGGTAATTGGCAAACCTGCCCAGCTAGGCAGAAGGAGACTGAAACTTGGGAAGCTCCGTGCGGGGGAAGCTGGAGCCTGGAAGGGCAGCTCGGCAGTGGCTGACGGGATCCACCCCTTTGTCATTGAAACAGATAAGACACAACCTCATCAGATAAGATCGACTCCCTTCATTTCTGGATTTCAGCAGGGACCCGGAGGCGCTGCGGTGGGTGAAGTCCAGGGAATGAACATTCGCCTCAGGCCCAGAGCCCACAGAAGGCTTTTTTTTTTTTTTAATTTATCTTTCTTTTGTTTGATATTACTTTATTTTCAAAGAAATCTGTAGCCTTGGGCTCTGGCAGGCAAAGCCCTGTCCTGGGGATGGCCTGCAGGGTCTCCACCTCTGTCCGAAGACTTCCCTTCCCCCTCCCCCGCGCCCTCACACAGCGAGGCAAAGCTTGTCAGGAAGGCAGGCGGTCAAGCAAAAGGGGGCATCAGCCTGAAGAGACGCCCGAGAAAGCCCTGCCTTTCCGTTAGGAAGAACAAGGGAGGATGCTATCAAAGTGGGGTTCCCCCGCCTTCCGTGCAGTATTAACGGTGATACCTACCTAGAGACAGTTGCCGAGGCTGTTGACAGAGGCAGAGCAGGGGAGCTGGACTGCCACCTGACCGAGTTCCGAGTTAAAATCGAAATACTGCCCTTCTGTCTCGGGCAGTTCTAGGCATGACCGTCTCAAAGTGACTCGCAGAGGGGTTCCAGTTCGAGACCACTGGGGCTGACTGAGGCTGAGACCCAACTCTGGCTGAAAGAAGCAAAGGGGGCTTTTCTACTTCTGGAACAAGAAAGCTTCGGCCGAGTGTCTAAAGAAAACAACCCTAAGACTCCACCTTGGCGCAGCAGCCCTCAGCACTGTGGACCGGCTTCTAAACTGATAGAATGAAGAATGGGAGGAAGAAAACAGCAAAGAAGATGATAAGGGGGCGCGGGGGTGGGGGAGAACCAGAAGAGAAAACTGAACGAGACCTTAAACATTTTAACCAGAGGATTAGGAGGGCTGGATAGGGAGAGATTCATCAAAATCACAAGCTCCCCTCCCCACACACACACACCCTGCTTGGGGAGAGCTAGTCTCAACTTCATTTAGCTCCCTTTTACAAAGAAAGGGGCAGAAAGGCAACCCAGCAACACAGTCACCTCAAAGTAAATACAGCCACAGGATGTTTCCTAAAAGCGCGTTTTAAATTAAAAGGAAGCTAGATGGTTCTCTTAGGTGTTCTTCAAATAAGTATCCTAAACTTCAAGTTATCTCTCCTTTTCGGACAACTGCTACAGTGCATCTCCCCAAAAGCAGTAGATTTTTTTTTGGCTTTTTTTTTTTTTTAAGAGCAATTAAGTAGAATTAACTACTTTAATGGAAGGGGTATTTTACTTCTTGCAGGACTTCCTTAGTCCACAAACAAAATCCAAAACCGACATTCGCGTAAAACATAAACGATTCAGTACAGAACAGAAATGAAGGCGTGTGTCCTGAACACAATGAATTCTACTTTCCGTCTTCTCAGATAAGAGAAATCAGCAACCAAAGGTCTCCCTTTGGGGGGTGGAGAGAGGGGGCAGGAGAAAGGAAGA
This sequence comes from Psammomys obesus, assembly GCF_907164565.1. Lineage (NCBI taxonomy): Eukaryota > Metazoa > Chordata > Mammalia > Rodentia > Muridae > Psammomys > Psammomys obesus. Next base: position 16,788,287 of record NW_026596095.1, on the reverse strand, counting down.
GGGGACAACTTTGGGGATTAACAGAAAAATCTCCCCCAGTTTCATTTACTAAGATCTGAATAGGTAAATCAGTTATGTTCACAGCGATTATTTCTAACAGTCCACTTAAAAAAAAAAAAAACCCTCTACAAACCCTCTACAATTGTTGTTTTTCGGATGAAATGAAAATACAATGGCTTGGGAGGACGGAGGAGGGAGGAAATTGTCTTTTTAAATTCCTCCTGAAAAAAAGTCAGCTACCGGAGAATCCATTTCTTTCCAGACCTGCTTGCTTCACTGCATCTACCCTGTCTCTTGCGTTTTCAGTGTGCTTGCTTACATTAACTGCAGTTCGCTGGGGGTTTATAAATCAATCAATGGGGAGTCTATATTCATAAAGACTCTGATCTGGTTACACCCTTCTCTTTCTACTCAGCTCTAAAAGAAAGAAAGAAAAAAAAAAGTTAAACCTCCCAGGCGGGACTGCCCAGCTAGCTCAGATCTCTGTTGGGCCTTGGGGAGCCGACGGACGGGTGTCGGAGACTCGTGGATTTGGATGTGGATTGCAGAACAGACCTTTGTTTTGGTCGCCGCCGTGACAGCGGGTGGGGGAGGTTGTCCTCTTCCCAGAACGCGCAGGAGTTTTATAGACTCTCCTTAAAAGGTTTGCTGCTCTCCACGGGTTAATTTATAGGGCTTTCGAGGAATAGTGGGACTTTAGAAATAGTATTTTTCCCCCCTCCCGTTAATGTGTTGTTGGAATTGTTACACTCCTCAGAGACTCCTGGTTTCAGCATCTCCCAGGGAGGTCTGGGGCGGGGAAAAACCAGGTCAGGGAGAAGCGGACTTCTCTTCTAATCAGGTTGCCTGTGGGGCTGGGGCTCGCCATCATATTCCCCTTACAATTAGTTTTATAAGTAAGCTAAGGGCATCGAATCTGAGACTTAGGAACTGGGAGGCGACGAAGGTGAACATAGGATGTATTCACCCTTCTCCCAGCATCTACCAACCTGAATCCCGTATCAGAAGAATGGTGAGTTGGGACCCTTAGAAGATTTTTTTTTTTAAATAAAATAAAAACTCAATTATACCGTAGGCATCAAGGTGGATGAAAGTTCGAGTGGGTAGCAAGCGGGTGAGCAGCACCTGGCCCTACCTACCCCACTGCGGGTCTGAGAAAGGCCTCCTTCGCTTTAAGCCGGGTTTGCCCTGGCTCTCCCTGAGGCGCGTGGCTGGGCGCCTAGGCCACTGAAGCCCCGGCTCCCTCGCCTAGCGCTCGCCATGTTTGAAGCCACCGCCGGGGGAGGTTGATCTTCATGCTATAGATTTACCTTAAAGTTTCCTTTAAGCACTTTAATACACAACTAGCTCAGAAATCATTAAGAGACCTAGAGAAGGAGGAAAAAAAATACTCTCACACTCACCAGTAATAAGTGTTGACATGCAGCAAAAAATCGATTGAGTGGAACCGAGGTGATGGAGGTGGCGATGGCTGGAGGAGGGGGACCCAGGTAGGAGCGGGAGGGGTGAGGGGGCGGGTTCCACCCGCTGGGGGACTGGGCTTGTCCTGCTCCAAGGGGAAAGAGACGTGCTGCCTGGAGGATGAGTTGGCTGTGAATCCTGGACGGAGCCGGGGACTGGAAGTCCAGAGAGCGTGGCTGAGGTCGCTGAGACAAGGCCTCTGTCCCAAGTCCCCGCCCCCCGTCTGAACCTTTCAAGTCGGGGAAGTGATAACTCTTCCGAAACCTCGACTTCCATTTGTTGTTCTGTTTTTTTGCAGATTGATTTCCTCTAAGAGGGTCCTAGTTGAGCCAACAAACTAGGCCGGGCTTCGCCTCCCCAAACAAGCGCTCCCAGGGCGCCCTGGGTCAGACCGGCCGGAGAAGCAGAACAGGCCGGCCACTCTCCTCCGCGCTTCTAGGCAGGGTCCCCAAATCTTTCACCCGGTTTGCACCCCCTCTTAGCCCTCCCCTAGCACGCCGCTGCGTGGAGAGACACCGACCGGCTCCCTCCGTCCCCCTCCCGGTTCCAGGAGGCAAAGTCCGCGCTGGGTGACGGCTTTCCTCTCCACTGCTCTCTCGAGGGAAGGGGGACGGAGGTGACCCCCGTCCAAAGGCCTGCCGTCTAACCCCCACCGCCGCGTGATCCGGCCCCAGGACGGGGGGCAGAGCTCGGAAAGGAAAGGCAAGTTAATGTGCGCCGCCGCCGAGCGCTCGATCTTTAAATCGGGCGTATTATCTGCGATCTAAGCGGCGGCGGCAGATCCTAGTCGAACAAAGACCGCGGTGTCTGAGCTCCGAGAGCTCCTAGGTAAAGTTTCGGTGAGATAAAGGGCAACTTAGAGCGTAAAAACACCGGTTTTTCTCGGCTCCAGAAGAACCAGAGGCCGCTTTTCACTCCCAGTTCCCTGGCTGCTGTTTGTCCTAGCACACTGTGGGGGGCTTGCGAGGGGGGGGGCAAGAATAACAAAAGACCTCAGCACACCCTCCCGTGACCCTCCAGGCACCGAGGCCGCGGAGTCTTAGAGAGTAAAGCCTTATTTGCTACTATTGGTTACGAAATCAAATTTCACATTTCACAAAAAGGAGCTGAAACGCTGGGCTGGAAGGAGGAGCCGGGGCTTAAAGAAGTTCTTTCAAACACTCACATGGACCTCATTCCCTGTTTGGATGTCAGAGGATGGGAGGGAGGGCCCGGGCTGTAATTCATCTTGATTTGCTTCATTGTCCTGCAGTTTGCAAACTATAATCCTGTATAATTTCAGGAACAAGCAGGTTTAGAATTAATGGGTCAATATTATTTAAAGCAAAACACAGGGAGCGTGACCTTTGCCTCAACTACATATTGCTCTACAAGACTCAGGAAACTCCACTCTAACCCCTCAACCCCTGGGCTCCTTGACACGCTGAGCCGGCTGTAGTTATTAGAAATGGTCTGTTTCTTCTAATGTCTCCAAAAGGACTTGGAAATAGTAATACAATATAAATGAAGGATCTCTCTACTTAAGCCTCAAAGATAAACGTGGAGGCCTAAATATTTTGAACTGAAGGTGTTTCCTTGTAAATTTATTATGATGTGTCCCTTCCAAGAAGTTTATGTGTATAAACTGCACGTGTAAGACACTCCCATCTTTCTGCAGAACTTTTCGATGGAGGTGTGTGTGTGTGTGTGTGTGTGTGTGTGTGTGTTTTCCCCCCTCTGACTGAGTAAGCTTCGGAATCATTCCAAGCCGGTTGGCATACTGCAAGATTTCTTTCACCTTTCTTCTTTCTCTGTTATTACTCGCTAACAACAATGGCATCTTACAGATTTAGGCCAAAACAGGCATATAACAATTTGCAGCCTCCCCACCTCCCCAGCGCCCTTCCTTTTCCCTTTTAGTTTCTGATGAATGGCTAGAATATATTTCTACTGAATTTAAATAGTGCCTTCTTATATTTGACTAGGCAGGCAGAGAAAACTGGTTTGTTTAGGAGGCAGCGACTGAGACACCCTGGCCAGGTGACAGAGAAAAAGAGAAAGAATCCAGACCCGTTTGTATGCAGTATATTTTACTCCCAAGAAATAAAACACGTATTTTTTTTCATATTTGCTGAAAAGTAAAACAATAATATCGTACGAAATGTTATACACAGAGCAGGTTGTACATAGCAGTTTCAGAAACAAGGCATCCACCAGAGAAACTACTCTAAAACTTATATTCACACGTTTTTTTTTATAATAATAATATGTTAGAAACATACAGTGTGGCATTTAGTATGTACATTCTTCTGCTCGCAAGCGGAAAATCCTAACCGATTCTGCATAACATGCTTTATTTTAAAGCCTAGCCTTTAAAAACACTGTCGTGATAGTACTAACCACCGCTTTTATAAAATTAATTTGACATTTCGATATATATACATCCTTTCAGTCATTTTTAATGTTAACAATGCTAAACTTAAAAAATAACAAGCTTATAGTAATGTTAAAATGTCATATCCAGCCAAACATTGGTTGGTGCACGCGTCCTCCAACGGTTGGAAACACTTCTAAGCGAAAGATGTCAGACACCCAGGGGCGCGCCTTTGAAATCAAAGGCGCGCCCCCTTCGAATTCAGTGGTTTCTTTTCCTCTGGCCTCCTCTTCCCTTCCTTCCTTCCTTTCTTCCTTCCCGGTAGTGCGCACGACCTTCTAGCACAAACTCTCAGTCTCTCCGGGGCGGAGCGGCCCACCGCCGACAGTCCTCGGATCCCGCGCGCGGCGGGCGCCGCTCACACCGGCCGGTCGACGGCGTACTGGCAAGCGCTCAGGTTGGAGGCCGGGTTCTGCACGCTGGCGTAGCCGAAGCTGGAGTGCTGCTTTGCTTTCAGTCTCAGGCTGGCCAGGCTCGAGTTACACGTGTCCCTGTAAACGTACGGGGGGGTCGGCGGCGCGTAGGGACAGGCGGGCGTGGGCACCGCGGAATTCAGCGACGGGCTGCTCAGGTTGTTCAAGTTGTTCAGGCTGTTGAGGCTGGAGCCCGGGACGCCGGCCACCGCGGAGGGCACCATGCTGGACGTCATGCTCATAGAAGAGATGGAGTTGGGCGGGGAGAACATGCTCTGGGAGGACAGGGGGTTGACGTTCATGGAGTTGAAGAAGGGGAAGCTCTTGGTGGACAGGGACGCCGAGGTGAGGCCCTTGGCCGCCCAGTTGTTGTAGGAGTAGCCGGGGTACATGTCGTCGTAAGGCTGCATGAGCCCGTTGAACTGCGGGCCGAAGCCGTTCTTGCACAGCTCGGCCTGCTGGTTGCGTTCTCGCTTTCTCCACTTGGCCCGGCGGTTCTTGAACCAGACCTGGGTGGGGGCGGGGGTGGGGGAGGGGGAGAAGGGATCAGACAGGGCACACGGGAACAGTTAGTTGAAAAAGCCGCAGAACTCCGTTTTAGAAACAGCCCGCCCGGGTGGCACCGGGGCGAGCAATCACCGCACACACTCTGGCGGCCCCGGGGTCCACGCGCTCTACACTGAGCCTCTGAGAACAGCCAAACGGCCCTGGGGTCTGTGCAAGGCCTTTCGTCAAGTTCCGGGAGGCCTAGCTCGCTCCAACCTTGGGGCCTGCGCTGTGAGCTGAGCCACAGAAGCTCCAACGAACGCCCGGCGGCCCTGGGACCTCCTGATCCTCCTCCAGGGCCTCCCCCGGGGGTCCAAAAGCACTGTAAAATACACGGGACCCGTCCCGGACCTTGCAAACTTGCCTCCGTTCCGAGGCCACAGGTCCAGTGGCGAGGACCAGGGGCTGGGAGAGCACCCACTCTCCTCCCACACAGCCCCTCCCTTCCCTCCAGCACCTCCTAGCCCCCACCCCACCCCACCCCACCCCTCCCAGAACGCACTAGGACCCGAAAGCGACACCCTTCCTCCCCTAGGGAAAAACAAAACAAAACAAAACAAAACACCCTACCAAATAAAAGGCAAAAGACCACCTCTTCGTCTGCTCGCTAACCTCAGGAGCTAGGCGCCTAAACTGGGAATCCTGAACCAGCTCGTCCCTAGCAACCTCCCCCCCCCCCCCCCCCCCCCCCCCCCTTTTTTTTTTTTTTTAAATCTATATCACTCTCCTCCCACCCAAGCCTAACCAGCCTCTGGCCTCATCTTAGGACTGGACCAGTGCTGTCCCTTGGCTTTGCCTGCTACACTACTCGAGCTGGTCTGCGACCCCCCGCCCCAGCCCCCACACCGCCGCCACCCGCGTCCGGTGGCCCCGCCACAACCCCTCTTCCAATCCACACCCGGGCCCGCCGGTCGCCCGAGACAGCGGCTTTTGTGTATTGGAGCGAGGCCTGGTCCAACAGCCCAGAACTGACACCGGCGATGTTTCTCTGTCGCGCCCAGCCGTCTAATCCGCTTTTTTTTTTCTTTTTCCTTTCATTCTTGATTTCCACTTTTTTTTCCTACCCCCCCCCCCTTCCTCTTTGCACCCGATTGCTATAAAAAGCAACCCTCCCGCTCTGGGCTGGAAAAGTAAGCGCCTGGAAGGAGGCAGCCGGAGCGAGTGCCCTCTGCGGAGGGACAGGGCCGCAGGAAGGCGGGTAGGGTGGGAGGGCTCTCCCCGGGGATTTCAGTGAAAGACAAATTGTGTCTTTATTTTAATCACTTGTCCTTTCTACTGCAGGCCTTCTAAACTTTGCCCAGGCGAGGAGAGTACGTGCGAGGCCCATCGTTCCCTGATGCTAAAGACAGCGAAAGAAAGACTGACTTTGCTCAAAAGCACGCGGCCCCCTGCACGAGCGCTGGCTCCCGGGCAGTTAAAGTAAAACCACACTCCGTGCGTCCTCCCAGCTCCTTTATCAACCGGCGCTGCCCGGCCTGCGCCGCACTGCCACCCCGACAGCGTCCTCCTTCTCTTGGCTTTGGGAACACACTTTGGTTTTTATTTTTGTTGCTGTCTGCCGGTTTCCTTGTTTTTATTTTGGCCTCTCCTCCCCCTTGCTTTCTTTCTTCCGCAGAGAACCTTGTTTTCTAAAACAGCGGTCTCTGGAGTCTGCTGGGTTCGGCTCTTCTCTCTCAGAGTCTTAACAACCTTGGACATTCCAACGGACCGGCGTTAAACCAGGATCCTTCCACTGGGTAATTTATTTAAGCTCATTTTCTTTTCTTTTCTTTTTTTTCTTGCCGGTCCATAAAGGGGCAGATTTGCTACAAAGTAAAGGTAAGCTCTCTTTATAAATCTTTGGCTATAATTAAGCGAGGGGTGTGAGTACAGCCTTCAAAGAGCTGAACTTCCTCGAGAAGATAAATAAACCAAATTGAAACGTCTTTCTTTTCTCCTTTCTTACTAAAAGCTCCAGCAGAATAGTCGTTTCCTCCAGGGCTTCCAAAACTAGGCAGTGGAGTGTGTGTGTGTGAAGAGAGAGAGAGAGAGAGATCTGAATGGCTGAAAAACTCGCCAGGCAAAAGACCCATGAGCAACTTAAGGGGAGAAAAAGGCTGGGCCCGGCTGGGCGCGAAGGTTCTCCAGTGAGGCCAAACCCTTGCGTGTGTCTGGAGGGTTTTCTTGTTCTAGGAGCACAGGTTGGAGCCTGTTCACAGCTCCTGGCGGGGAGGGATTTTATTGGCGCTTGTCTGGCGACGGCAAGCCGGGAACACAATGCCCTTTGCTGAGGAATGCCCGCGCAGCTCAGCTTGGGAGGGCGCCGGGTGGCCGGGCAGAGGGCTGGTGCGGCTCTACGCGCCTGCGCCAGGCGGCCAGCTCCGCCTGGGGACCCGGAGCGTGCCACCTCGGGCACACTGGCCGCCTGGCAGCCTCAGGCTTCTTCCTCGCGCACGGCAGCTTCCCTCTCGCGCCCTTCAGGGGCGACGCTGCCTCCTCCCCACCCATCACTTCTCGCTGCCCCCACCCCCAGCCCCAGCCCCGACCTGAAGCGTCTGAAGCTTGGCGAGGCCTCCCCCTCTCGAGCCCCTGGTTTTCCCAGACCGGGTGCAGGCTCCTACCCGGACTCGGGCTTCCGTGAGGTTGGTCCACACGGCGATTTCCTCTCGAGTGGACATGTCCGGGTAGCGATTCCTCTGGAAAGTGGCCTCCAGCTCCTGCAGCTGCTGGCTCGTGAAATGAGTCCGCTGCCGCCGCTGCCGCTTCTTCTTGGACGGGTCCTCGGCGCCCACGTCCTCATTCTTTCCCTGCTGGCCCTTATCTTTCTCTGAGAAAAGAAAAAAAAAAAAAAAAAAAAAAAAAAAAAAGGGCAAAAACAAAAAGAAACGCACAGTTTCGGTCAGATTCAAATCCGCGAAAAACAAAACAAAACAAAAAACAAACGCCACCTCCCAACCCGACCGAGCGGCCGAGGCCGGGGAGAGGCCGGGGCTGGCTGGGGACCCGGCTGCGCGCGGCGCCCGCGTCCCTCCGGGAGCGCCGCGTGGGGGGGGGGGGTGAGCGGTCAAAGTGTGGGTGTGCGCGCCCCACTTCCTCCCCTCCCCCGGCGCCGCACGCTTTATTTACACGTTTATTTCGCCCAGGCGGCGCACTCAATTTTTTTTTTTTTTATAGCCTCCGCTCGCAAGTACAGAAACATCCTCGAGAAACACATCTTCCAAACACGCGCGTGTTTGGCAGACAGCTCCCCCCTCCCCCCAAAACCTCAGGTTTCCACGCGCGTTTGGAAGGCCAAAGTGAGTGGATGTCAGGATCCAGGATAGGGAGCTCTTCTCCCCGGGGCGGGGAGGTGTACCTCGCTGCCAGGGGCCTCTCTAAAGTGCTTTTGAAAATACAGCTTAAAAGGATCGAATCCCCCCCCCCCCCCGGAGGTAAAAGCCGACGAGAGAACCGGGGGTTGGGGGCCGAGTCGGGGCGGCCTCCGAACATCCGAGGCGTCTGTGCCCCAAGAAACTCGGGTCGGTGGCTGGTGAGGGGGTGACTAGGGCCGCCGGACCCGAGACGGTGGGGGACCAAAGGGAAGGGACGGGGTCTCGAGAATCCAGGCTCCAGGAAGTTCAGCGCCCGGGCTGCTCGAGCGACCACTCCCACCACGCCTCCCCCAGGAGGGGCGACCTCCTCGGGGGAGGGGGGTCCAGCGGGCCGGGGGGCGCCAAGGGGCTGCGCTCAGACGTCCGAGGTGGCGGTGGTGGGGGACAGCGCGGCGCCTTACCTGCGGCCTCGGGGCTGGAGGTGTCGGAGATGGTGTGCACCTCCAGCCTGTGTTTGGACGAGTCCAGGGAGCGGGGCTGCCCGGGAGCCAGCACCGAAGCCATGGCTAACGCCTGGGGATGGTGACAGAAGGGCGACGAGGCGGCCGACAGCTTGGTCCCGGCTGCTCGGTGCTCCAGGGGCAGCGGCCCTTTCATGCAGTTCATGGACGGGGGGAGCGCGGCGCCCCACGAGTCCCAGGGCTACCGCCGCTGCCAGCCGAGCCCCGGAGGCCGCCGGTTCTGGGGAGCGCCCTAGGCGCCGAGTGTCCCCGTGTCAGCCGAGAGCGCACAGCCAGGGGACGCTGACTCCGGCCGGGTCCTCGAGCCCGAGCCACCCCCCGGCTCCTCTAAGCTGCAGGCTCCGGCCAAAAAAAAAAAAAAAAGAGTCCCGAGGCCGACGGAGACTTGGGGACGCGGGCGGGACCGAGCCGCCGCAGGCCTCTGCGGGGAGCCGACTTCCAGGATCCGAAGCGAAACAAGAATGGGCAAAGACCCTTCTCCTGCCTCCCTCCCTCTCTCCCTCCCCCGGATCCCCCTCCAATAAGGACGGCACCGGGCGCGCTCTGCCCGCCCCCCGCGCCGCAGCCCTTGACAGCGAAGTGTCAAGAGTGACAGGGACAGGTAGCTGATATCGGATCCCCCCCCTCCCGCGCGGCGGCTGCGACTGCCACGGCCACGGGCGCGGGCCTCGCCGGGCGCACCTTCGGCGGAGCGCACACACCCCCCTGGGGCCCCGCGGAGCTGGAGCCGGGCCCCGCCGCAGCTCGGCTCCGGACGGCCCCGGGCGAGCGAGCGAGCGAGCGACAGGCTAGCTCTGCGGCTCGGCGCTTCCCTGTTGGCCTAACATCTTAAAACCAGAGGCGGGCTTCCTGGTGGCGAGACGTCACTCGGCGGCGGCCCTTCCCCAGCTCTCCCCGCCCTCCGCCTCCTCCCAGACCCTTCCCGGGGCTCGGAGTGACGTGGCTCCACACCAATCGCGAGGCCCCGAGCCCGCGCCGGAGGGCTGGTTCTGTCTGCACCTATCAGCGGTGTGAGGCCCAGCGGTGCCCACCCGGTCTACACGGGCGCGCTCCTGGGAATTCAGCTCCCGCCCAACCAAAGGCGATCCGCCTTTTGGGTTAGGGCTGGAAGGTGGAGGGTCAGGAGGCTTGGGGTCGGAGGGTTCGGGAAGAGAAGAAGGAAAGTCCAGGTCCGAAGGGTGTACGGTTCAGCAAGCACCCCGTTCCCCTCCTTCTGTGCCTCACCGCGGTCATTTCTAAGAGCGGAGTTTCCCCACGCTCGGGGCCCAGACAGAAAGGGGATCTGCTGCCTAGGGCTGTGAAGTTAGAAAACAGCAGCAAATCGCCTTTCTCGTCTTAACTCCGCCGCCCTCGCCCCTTTCGCCTGTCAGGTGAACGTCGCGCTAATCTGAGGAAGCTTTACTTTAATTGCAAAGGAGACAGAGTCTTGAAAAGGCAGGCTAATAAATTAGAAATCGAGAAGAAAATGGACCCGTCAAAAGAAAATTACCTTGACTTTAGTCGAACAACTGCTTGGTGGTTCGCTCTGGATTTATACATGAATAAAAAAGTCGCCTCAAATCACGTCCTCTGTAATGCTTATTAGTCCCCAGACAGAAAACTCACAATAGAGTAGAAACCCTAACCCAGCGTTTTCGAAATGCCGAAAGCTTATCCATTCTACTTAACGTTGATTAAGACACATCCTAGATCTTTCAAATTCCTTGTTCACTGTATTAAGCTCGTTCTAGCCAGAGAGAGCTATGCTTTAAATTCGACTCTCTTGTTTACTTTATTATCAATCAGATTCAAATCCAGGCTTTAGCCGGTAGAATCAACAACCTTGAGCTAATTATATAGAAAATATGCCTTAATGAATTTCCATACAATTAAGAACGTTGCCAAATGACCAATTTCAAGGATGCTTTTTAACAGTCATTTTCTTTTCCTAGGGAGCTCAAGGCTGTCTTGAATCATTAAAGCACAAGTAGACAGAGACAGGAGGTTTGCAGTAAGGGGAGTGTGTGTGTGAGTGGGGCCTAGACGACTGCCCAAGTAGAAAAGGCAACGTCTTTTTCATCTGCAGGAAACAAAACAGATCTCCAGTGGAGGCAGCAGCACCGTGCAGCATTATTTCAAAGGAAATTTAAGTTCCAAAGATGTAAATTCAAACACATTAAAAATAATTTTCTAAGTCCTTTGTGGGCCTGGAGAGGAGGATTCCACTCCTTGTTAAAGCTCTTACCTAGCACTCAGGGGGTTCTGGGTTTGAGATCTGGCAACACACACACACACACACACACACACTCCTTCTGTGGCCCACTAGCCCCCAACCCCCATAGGTCGGCTGAAGGGCACAAAGTGATCTCCTCCCTTCCCTGGTTTTCTGCATTTGCGATTGTTTCACTGTGGATTTAGTGTCATCTTCCCTGAATGTAATTTGTTTGACGTTATAGTCAATGATTTGCAACACCAGTATAAGAGATCTTCAGCAAACTCCCTCCTAGCTCTTATTCACAGGACTGGGGAACTTAACCTGGCACTGAGCAACTGAGGCTGGCTACAGATGCAGTTATAACATCTGTCTGTCTTTTTACCCTTACTCCCCCCCCCAGTGCCATCAATAATTCCTTCCATCTTGAATATACAAAGGACCAAATGAAAATTATTTCCAATCTCTTCATGCCACTGTCATTCCACTTTAAACATTTAGATATTTAGACATTCAGAATTTAGACATTTCTTCGTAAGTTTTAGGTCAGCGCTCTTAGTTTTAACCTTTCATTCCATCTCATCCCATTCTACACACGTAAACAGGCACACACCTGCTCACAGCCTTAACTGAGGCTCATAGATCCAGCTATATTAGGTCCTGCAACCTTATCACTAAATTATACACATTACACCAGCAGGCTATTGGTAAAGAAGGTTAAATTAATTTACATTCTACTCATTATCTGGTGCTTAAATGGCTCGTTTTATCCCTGAGATTTGGCGGGCGAATCTCCTTCTCAGACCCCACAGCGTTTCACTGAAGACAACGTTCTTACATTTGTAGTGGTTTTTAATCTGATAAGACTCTAATTTGCTTAAGTCTCTTAAATAAGGGTTTTAAATGTTTCTAGCCATTTTCTTATTGAATTTTCTCTAATTCCCTCAAGATCATAAAGTATATGTGTAAAGTAAATATTTTCTCCCGTGCACTTGCCAGCCAATGACCTATAACTAAGTCAATACGAATCCAGATCTTTTCTGCCCAGTGCATTTACTAATCATAGTCTAGTTTCTTCTCCTAAACCCCAGCATAATGTGGGCATCACAATAGCACAGCACAGCACATAAGGCTTCATTTCATGGTAGTCTCCATTGCAACAAAGAATGAAAGATTCTCTACTCTTGCAGGCATACTCTTCTTTGCCTCATGATTTGAATCCTGGAGTGGCAAAATAGTTGTTGTTAACGATAATGGTGATAATTTATTTGTTTGTTTTGAGGCTAGAGGCCTTTTTCAAAACTTACTTCTCTGCAAAACTGAGAAGTTGCAGGGAGTCATATAGATTTTCAAGGTCACCTCTCATTCACCCCAGAGACTCTCAGCGTAAGCGCTGGTGGTTCCACTCTTGTAGTAGAACATTCCGTATGTAAACACACACACAGGGAGGGCCTCATACAGACCCCTGAATGGATGGAAAACCCAAGGGTAAATGGTAGCTCCTGTAGTGCCAAACTATGGGAGATTTTGGAAAGACACCCACCGGTACACGGACCGCCAAGTCTGAACAGATAAAAACTTAGATTGTGTAGAACCACTGAGGTCAAGAGAATAAAGACATCCATCCAATATGCTGACTATCATAAAAACAGAATCGCTTATCATTGATGTGTGTGCATAAACATATTTGATCGAACTCGCGCGCGCACACACACAACTGAATCAAATATATCTTCTAAAATATTTTTCACAGTCAACTGACCCTCTCCTGCTTGCTTTACACATGCCGAGCTGTGTCCTGATGGACTTCAGCCCTTTAAGGACCAAAAGGGTTCATGCCAGAGCAGGGTGCAGAGGTGTGTGATAGGGACCAAGAAATACTGAAGACTAAACGGTAGAGACCAGGTTTAGAGTTCTAATCAACTACTTAAGATTTGTGGAGAGTCACGGGTGACAGATGATGAAGGGGTTCTAAATCAAATCAGAGAGTTCATTACCACTGCCAACCCAAGTGGATTCTTCTTGTTTGACTCCAGAAAGGATGGTGACTTCAGCCACCATCAGAGAAGTCTGTTCAAGGTTAAGTGAGGGGAGGCCTGGGCGCCTCAATGGATTTCCCCTCCCCCTTATTCCTTCAAAGAAAGACCCTCTGGAAGGGAAATATGTGACATAGGGTCAGGCATGTTTTGAGCTGGTATTTGCCACCGATTACAGGTCTTAAAGTCTTATTTAATTTCACACTCTTTAGCGTTAGTTGAGCAAACCCCCTCCAGCCATCCCTGTGAACAGTAGGTCCGAGCAATGCCTTTTGGTAGGGGCAGAGTCTGGGCTAGGAACCAATCAATCAATCACTCCTCAAATTTTGTAAAGATTCTGCCCTCAGAACTCACCTAGAAGATGGCACAATGGGAGGTCTCCCTGAGCTGTCAGGCCAAAAAGGGGTGTGTGTGTGTGTGTGTGTGTGTATGTGTGTGTGTGTTGCATAGGCCCCGGTGGCTCAAGGCTGAGGCCTGGCCAGGACTTATTTGGACGTGGGTGTTGTGAGGCAAAGAGGTCAGGGGAGACTTGGCACCACATCCAGAGAAGTGGCCTCTTATTCCCACTTTCTACTGTCTGGGCACAAACCAGGCTTGAAAACACCTGCCCTGCACACACACTCATGAAAGGGACCACTGCTCCCAAACTAAAAGCTTCACTGTAGATGATTTTTCTTGTTGTTCCCTAAATGTAACGAAACATTGGGGGTTTGTTAAAGGGTCAGATTCTGTTCTGTATCAGAAGCCAGAGAATAGCTAACACTCAGCCCCTGCAGCCCATAGAAACACGCCCCTGTTTCTGCCCTACGAGCTCTAGTGTAATTGCTCAACCTTTTGAAGGAGATTTGGGGGACAACCTAGGGAGTATTAGGGTACCAGGGAGAGGCATCTGCCACTGCCCAGGGAGGAAAGAGGGAAGGGCTGGGGGTGCAGAAGGAAGGTGCTGACACTAGTAACCCAAAAGCAGCTAATGTCCCCCTCACATATTTGCACCTGAGCACGGCAGGTTCACCGGACGCTCATTCATTTGATTTCTGGAAAGCATTAATTTACTGAGCCACGAGATCGGTTTAGTTAAATGTGACTTCGTGGTGTGGAGAAGACAGGGAAAAAGAAAGGAAAAGAGGGACGGTGAGACATGAGAGGAGCAGAAAGCTGAGGAAAAAAAGCAAGGGCAGGGAGAGAATGAAAAATGAAAATAAATATAGATATCCGGGTTTGGAGAGAAGAAGGTGCAAGGGGCTAACTGAAGTCACTTAAAAAAATAATTGGATTAAGTCAATCCTCTCTCTCCAGCTCATGTTCACCTCCTTTTCCTATTTCTCTCACTCTCCCTTCTTTCTGTTTTTTCTCTCCCAGACATGCTGGTAGCTAACATTCGGCATTAGTTGCCATGGTGACCATAAATCACATAAATCCAAAAATACCCACCTATAATCTGAGATGAAGCTTTTATTTCCCTAGCGAAATAATATTTTAAAAGCTGTCAGCTGACACACACACACACACACACACACACAAAAAAAATAATAAAATAAAATGTATATAAAAAAGAGGAACCCACTCCATTGTAGTAACCTTGGTAATGTATTACTCTAAAGGTTTAAATTAAAATGTCAGCATGTCCAAAGCACACTGGGAAAGTCTGGGGCACTCTTCATGTCAGACCCTCACAAAGACGTTGACTCAACCACTGCTCCTGACGGTTCTTCGACACACCTGCACTCTCCGTGCCTGTGTTTGCCCCGGGATTTTATTCAACTTTAGCAGTTGAGGTGGGGGTGGGGAGACGGACTGTAAGCACTGGTTTGTAAAAGGAGTGTCCTGGGTCTCAAAGAAGCCTGGTCCAGTGGTGAGGATTTTAAAGGACCTTTTGTGGGCGGGTGATCTTCGGATGGCTACTTAGATGGGGACGTCCTGAAGAAGTTAAGAAGAGAGAGAGAAGGGCTGGAGTGAGAAGGGCTGCCTTCTGGAGAGCTGAGTGTCCATCAAGTGCTGTGGTTAGAGAAGCCCAGGAAGGGTGGGTCTCGTCTTCTACCCCTGCCTCCTTTCCCCTGGGAAGAAAGTTTCCCACTGGGAGTCCCTAGGGAGGGGCCTGTGGTTGCTGTCGGGGCCTTTTGTCTTCTAACTTGGGCTGTTGTCTTTTGCCTATCTTGGATTACAGGGCATTCGCCTAGATGAAGAGCCATTAATTACCCATTCAGTCAATATTAGGAAGACGACAAAGCTTTTTACATAGGATTAAGAAGACATCAGATTGTTCCATTAGTATATTCCTGCTCACGAATAAGCTTTCGTTATACATTTCCTTTTCCCCGGAGTCGCTCTAACAACCGCTGCATATATTAACAGCAGTCTGCGAGGAGGAGCAGCCTAGGCGACCTAAAGAAACTTTGAGGGAGAGTGGAGGCGGTTGGGAGGAACGCCACCTGCAAACAAGGCTTGCCACCGATCGTCAGGGACTGGCAACCTGGACATCTGGTACCATTTCCCACCGGGATTGGGGGTTGGAAGCCACAGGCAGGGAGGCAGCTTCTGCCAGTCAACTGCAGGTTTAGTGGTGGTGGAGGTGGTGTCAGCCGGGAAAAGAAAATAGATAACTGTCACCGCCCAGATCTCTTTGCTTTTTCAAGCTTCAAATCTCCTTCAGCTAGCACCTGCACCTTGCCTCCTCGTCACGGACAAGATCTCTCCAGTTTCCCACGCAACCTCCCCCCCCCAAGGGCTCAGATCCCTGCCCCAGGCACCCCCACTTTTGCATTTTGCTCCAGAAGGTTTGAGTGGCTCTTGTTAGAAGGTCTCTCACTTAAGGGAAAGCGGATCATTAGCTTTTGTGGGTGACTTAGGAGTCCACGTAGCTCGAGCTACGCCAACATTTTCTGGTTAAGTGAATGGGAACCCAAGAAGGAAACTGAGCCCCTCGGGGGCCAGAGGCTTACCCGCACCCTCCGAAGGGGACTGAGCTGCCACTGAGGCAGAAGGTGTGTGTGTGTGGCGGGGTGGTGGTGGTGGTGGTGGTGGTGGTGGTGGTGGTGGTGGTCCCAGGGTGTCTGGAGGACCTTGGAGTTTCCTTCCGAGGTAGGAAAAAAATCTGGGACGTGGTGTGATCGAAATACTTTCAGACCAGCCATTCTGTCGAAGCTATTTAAAAATTAATGGCGTGGAAAGCGGGCGAAGTACTGGCCGTCTGTCACGGGGCTTTGAGGCCCGGCGGGCAGCGCCACGGCCTTTCTGCACGCTGTTCCCTTCCTGAAGGTCAAGACCATTTTAAGAGTTCCTAAAAACCGTAGCTCTGAGAAGTCTTCAGCTGGCCTTTGCTCCTTTCTAAAGGACCGGCCCAAATGCCCCCTTCTCCTGGTGCTGGGCCACGATTCCATTAACTCTCTCAGTCCCTACACTGCCTTCAGTTTCAAGATTTGAGTCCTGGTGGAGGGTGTAAGGAGCCTGGCTTAGCTCTTATGCCGAGCTAGGGTACTCCTGAAGGAGTGCGCAGCCGCAGGTATTTGAGACAGAAAAGCTAGGCGCCATCACTGCGTCCTACGGCTCCCCCTGTGACACTTAAAAAAAATATATATATATATATATTTTTCATATATATATATATATGAAACCTTAAAAGGGCAGAAAGTAAATCCCAGTCAGAAGTTTGTGTATTCCGTAAATTATTATATTTTTAATAATCCCTAAAAGGTACTTAACTCTGGTGACCTTCCTGAAGTGATTAAGGGCTTTTGCTCACTCGTCTATGACATTTTATTTTGATTTATCAATCGACTGAAAAATAAAACAGTAAAATCAAGGTTTTCAGTATCTCTGCTCATCACATGCCTCTTTTAAATTAATGCCATTAAACACGTTTGGACAACATTTTTTTTTTCCTTCGGTCCAAAAGATAGAAACACAGACCTTTTGTCAATGTAGGGGGAGACCCTTTCATAAGCGCTCTAAAACAATTCGTCCTGCAGGTAAATCTACAATCTCTCATCTGTCTCTGTCTCTGCTCACCCCCCCCCCCCACACACACACACAACAGATTTTCTTTTTCCTTTCTTTCTCCTATTATCAAAAGCTAATGCCAGGGCACTTGGCAGCGGGAACTCAACTCCACAGGCTCTTAGACACACATTGCCTACCTACAAGGAAAGACCTTATCCCATCGCGGACTCCTTGACTGGGTCCTGCATCTATTAGCTCAAAAAACAAAACAAAAACAAAGAACAACAACAACAACAAAACAGGCCACCTGGCCTCAGAAACAATTCTTTGGGTCAACGAAGTAAGGGGAAGGGTCAAGACCTCGGGTCACAGGCCACAAGATGTACCGAGCCCTCCTCTGGGAGGCTGCCGGCCCGCCCCCTGCGAAGCCAGATTTGGGCTTTCCAGGTCTGGTCAGGGCCGAGGCCCAGCCTGCACAAAGCTTTCTCCCAGGGAGTCGTCGTCGCTGCTCTTGATTTTTAACCATATCCCAAACATTCTCCGGTCTAATAATTTATTTTTACGACCGATTATCAAACAGAAGAAGAATTTAACACAATCTTAATGACAGAAATCACCAGACATTATCTCTGCATTGCCCCCATTTAACCCCTTGGGGTTAATCCCGGACAAGTGAGCGTTTAACCGGCCCAGCAGGACGACTAAGGAAGTGTTCAGGGCCGGGCGGGGAAAGCCGCAGCTCGTTCTAGATGTTTTGTTTCAACAAATGATGCTTTTCGCTCGGATGCACGCAGAAAGCCTTTGTTGTTGGTGTTTTTTTTCCCCTTAGTAATAATTTTTTGTTTGCTCGACAGGGGTTCCGAATTACTCACCTTGGCACACGTTACATTTGTGTGTGGGGCTAGGGGCCGCGGGTGGTGGGGAGTTTTATCTCCTCACACAATCAAAGGTCAACAACCCCCTAAGGTTGGGCACTTACTCGGTATGGAGCCTGGAAACCCGGAGGATAGTAAAACAAAACAAAACAGCAAAGAAAACCAAAACGTAAATAAGGATTTTACATGTATTCCAAAGAAAGGCCTCTCCATCTCTCGTGGGCGCGCGCGCGCGCGCGCACACACACACACACACACACACACACACACACACACACACACACACACATTATTTAAGGACAAGTTTCAATTTCATCAAGGCCTTGGCTGTGCGTGGAAGACCTTTTAACCTTTCGCACAAGCCAACGGACGGTTCTGGGACGAAACCAGCCAATCCAGGAACCGCGTTATCCCAGCCCAAGGCCTAGCAGCCAGGGCAGGCAGCAAGGGCTGGCGGACAGGAGCTGGAGCTCACGAGCCCTGCGGACCTGGTGCGCTGCGCGCAGCTGCTGTCTCCGGCTCTTCGGAAATATTGCCCAAATCCAGACCCTCCGAAAAGAGTCCCCGACGCAACTTTCCAGCGTTTGCCAGAAGCGTTAAACTCCGCACCCACCAGCCCCGGTGGGGCAGTGGCTCCGAGCCTCAGGGACCCCGTGGGCCCTGGCGGGGCCGCATGCAGTGGGAGCTGGCGAGCAACAGAGGTCGCTGTTGGACCACTTTGTAGGGCCAGACGGAGCGGCGGCGGTAGGCCCGGGCGTGCGCAGGGGATCAGACCACAGGGGGAGAGGAAAGGGAGAGGTGTTGGGTCTCAGGAGTGCAGTATAATTTGTGGAAAGGAATTAAAGTCCCCCGGACGGCTGCTCCGCGTTCTCCCCGGCGGCCAGCCGTCTGGGTCCTGCAGCGGGGACCCCGGCTCCGGCGGCTCCGCCCGCCCGGGCTTGGCCGGAGGCCCCCAGTCCCGGAGGCGGGAGCCCGGCGCGCGGCCTGCGCCTCCCTCCCCCCCTTACCATTGGCGCCGGGATGCTGCCGCGGGAACGGCTTGCTGCTGGCTGCCTCTTTCCGGCTCTCGGGAGAGTCTGTGAACTCGACCTTTCTGATTTCGGTGTCTTTGGAGAAGAGACATTCAACGGCCGCCGGCTGCACGCCTGGGCCGCGAGCGCGCCCCGCCCCACGCGCGGTTGGCAGGGGGTGCCAAAGGGCGGCGGAAAGGCGCCCCCGGGACAGAGCCAGGGTTAGGGGGGCGAGGCGGGACGGAGGAGAAAAAGGGGACAGAGAGCAGAGACCCCGTTAGAGGAAGGACGGGCCGCGTGCCCAGCCCCCGGGCCCCTGGCCACCCAGTGCAGCCGGTGATCTGTCCCCGTGCCACCGGACGGGCAGCCTGGAAGAGGGTCAGGGCGGGCCTCGCCGGTCCACCTGAGTCCAAACCTCCCGTAAAGGGCAAGGCCGCGGCTGCCCTACTCTGATTTTTTTTTTTTTTCCATGAGGCCTCCCGGAGGAAGCTCCAGCTTCTGCGAGCCTCGCTGGGCGAGCCGGCGCCTCCTCCTCTCCTCTCTCGCTTAGCGCGGTCTCCCTTCCAGGGACCCGGGCGCGAGGAGTGGGCTCTTACCTAGTTGCACGCACGCCGAAACCAGTTTGCGACAGTTGGTCTCCATCCCCCGTTATCTGCAAAAGAGAACAGAGGCGCGGCTTTGAGTTGCTGCTGCGGCCGGAGCAGGACGATCAGCTCCGGCGGCTAGCCGCCTGCTAGGGGCTGGCGTTTGGGCAGGCTTCTCTCCTGGAGCGGAGGGAGCAGCATCCTTCCAGCCTCGGATCCAGGACTCCCGCCGATGTTTACCTGGAGGGATTTTACGTCCCCAGCTGAAGGGGAGGAAAGGCCCAGGGGTTAGGAGGCCAATAAAACCGCGGGCTTCTGGAGGAGCTGCGGAGGACTACGTTCAAGGGCGACTAGGCCAGGGAGCAACCTTAAGCTTGTACACAATTTGGGGATGGGTAGAAGTGGGACTTCTCCTCAGAAAGATCACCATTCAATACGGTGTCAGTCAATCTGAGCTCAGCAAACATTTGCAGAAGGCCAGAAACAGCTTGCCCGGCTCCACAAAGCCACTTTTCCCCTCTGTTTTCTGTGATTCTGAAAGGAAAAGACAAGGTGCCCCGAGAGCGAGCTGAATTAGGGCCTCTCCTCCACCAGGAGCGGCGTTTCCATATTTAGCCACTCTTTTCCCTGGAGATGCTCACCCGGCCATGTATTTACCCTAAAGTATGATTTAAGATCGTAGAGCTGAGAACGCGCAACGGGCTGAGCGAGACAGGAGACCCGGGCAAGCCTTTGTGGAGGGGCCGCCAAGTCCAAAGAAACAGCAGTGGGGAGGCTGCTCCTCCAGTTCCTGCCTATCCTTTTCAAATTTCCAACCGCAGCTCAGACAGCCAAGCTTTTGACGGGGGCCCCTTTTCTTTGCCACAGGCAAACCGGGAGAGGTGGGTGGCGGAGGGCTAGATGGAGTGGTCGCTTTCAAGACAAGAAAGGGAAGAAGGCGGTGGGTTTCTCAGGCCCTTGAATCTTCGGTCTTGCTAACTGTGCTGCGCCTGATACCCGGAGAGTCCCTTTCCCTTAGAGCCTAGGACTGGAGGTGGGAGCCGGCTTTGCCAGGCTGGTGGGCCGCATTTTGGCCTGAGGTGCATTTCCAAGCTCCTCAGCCTCTCCTGGAGCAACCCAAGCTCCAGGGGCATTCTAGCCAAGGACGCGCTGCCTGGAGGAGGGGCCTCCCGGTGTGGACGCCTGGGGAATCCGAGATTGGGGGGCCCGTACGCGGTTCCCCCACCAACTAGTGAGTACCCGGTGGGGACTCTGCGGATCCTCGTGGGCCCGTGGGCCCAGAAGTAGCAGTTTGGCGGCTCCAGATTTAGCGATTCTGCAGTAAAATCACAGGATTAGTCCCTGATTGAGATGTCTGTTCGGGAGATATTACAAAATTCATTATCACAGCTTTCTACTAACTCGATATGAAGTAACACAGATGGGATTTTATTAGTCCAGACTTCAAATGTTTACTTATGATAATTTCGGGGGAAATTTGCATGTCATCATCATTTCGATAATCTTTTTTTTTTTTATATGTCTGAACTGGCTGCATTATTAGCCAGTAGCCACAGCGTTGCAGATGGCAACTGCAAATAGTTTTATTTATTTTCTTTTAAAGGACTGAAATATATATAAGAGAAAGACCTTCTCACGGGCTGTAAAGTCTGTTACTGCACATCCCCCACCCCCACGCTCTGGTGCTGAACATCGAACAAAGCAATAGGAAGCCAGAAAACCTTCAAGAACGGATGGACTCCAGCCCAAGGAATGAAAAGAAGCTCAAGATATGGTCCTTCGCTCTTGGCTACATGTCCTTGTGACTCTGAGGCGCGTTTTGCAGCGATATGAATCCTGAGACTTTGATTCCATGCTCCATATAATGACCAGGCCTAATAAGTGAGTTCTGTCTACCTAACTGAGATTTCTTTCCCCCTTTAAAGAGAGATCTTCAAGTCTTATCTGCTGATACTTAAACGTGCCCCATCAAGGCAGCTAATAGGTGACAAATTTCACTGCTAGATTACAACACTGGTTTGGGTGGCTAATCTCGACATTTTAGATAGGAGATGTTTCCTGATTTGAAGTTATCCTCACGCCAAAAGTTTCCACGCTGGTTGGAATGTATATGCCAAGCCATCCGGCTAGGGCCAGCTTCCAGTCCATATTGTGATTGTGTTAATAAAGCACCACACAGCAATTAGCATGCATGATACCACCCTAGCCAGGCAGGCAGGCAAGCCCTAAGAAATAGAGCAGCTTGCTTAAAAAAAAAATCTGACACAAGCAACACAAGAATGGAATCATAGAAGAAACCATGGTTCTAATCATTCCAAAACAAAAGAAAACAAAAACACAAAAAACCCAAAACCTTTCCCATTTCACCCCTTTCCATCTACCTCCTCATCCAATAACAGAACCATTCATGGAAAGCTGAAGAAAAAAAAAAAAAAAAAGGACGGGACATATGTTTTAAATGAACTAAATTGGGGTGATTAGGCAGTAAATTAATTTGCAGTGGGCAATCATTTAAGGAAATTAAGATACCATTTTAACACAGCTCCGTGTTTTACCACGAGCAAGCTTTCTTTAAAGCTCCGTGGAATGTGTGCTTCTGGAGCCTGTTAGAAGGCAGCCCTGCTCAACTTACAGGACAAAACAGAACGATAACTTAAGCCTAGTTTTGCTGAGGCAAAGCGAAACATTCCATAAGTGAAGTGGCTACTTAAAAAAAAAACAAAACAACAACCTAAACTTTGATTATTGGAGTACTGTGCTCATTTTCAACCCCACCAACCGAAAGCAAAGGCTCAGTTCATTTTGGTGATGAGCTTTGTTTCTCTGAAATTATTGGTATGTGCTTTTTAGGTGGTCAAAACATCTTTAGTTGTGATTAATGGTCTGAAAAGGATGCAGAGATCACTTAAAATCAGATTATTTGCTTGTTAGCTAGTTTAGAATGTAGGAGTACCTATTAATGTAATTCAGATTAGCAAAAGTTCCTCCTCCCTCGTTTTAATTTGCCTCAATAAAATACAGAATAAAAAAAAACACAAGAGAATAAAAACAAAAAAGTGCCAGCTTCTTGGGCGAGTTTGATTTCTAAATTGTTTAGGAACGGTCATTCAATTGGAGTAAAAGGACCGTATTTCCTCCGGCTTGGAGTCGCATGTTTTGACTTAGTTACCAGTTGCAAAACAGTTGCGCCTCTGCCTCCGTTTAAAATGCATCCCTTGCAGTACAAGATTGGAGCTGACTGCTGATCAATTTAAAGGATTTATAATCCGAAGTAATTGTGTGGGCTTGGCATCCAGGCCTGGCTCCCAGGTAATTCGCTTGGGCCTGAGAGGTCACTGACTGCCAGTTAAGATGGAATCTTTTCTCTCTCTCTCTCTCTCTCTCTCTCTCTCTCTCTCTCTCTCTCTCTTCTTTGCAGTGGGTAATGATGGGAAGGGGCTAATCGATTCCAGTAGCAGAAACTTCGTAGCGAGGGGGCCCTTTATCTTGGGTCGGCTAATCCTCGGCCGGCCGGAGGCTTTCTCCCTATCCCATTGGCATCGAAATTTCAGGGAAGATGCCTCGCTCTAAATGCCAGCCATGTCTGGCTTCCACTCGACTCCAGCGCCCGGCAGGATTGTCCTGGCGTCTGCGGTTGAGGACCAGAGGATCAGGGGCTCTGCAGGATCTATTGGGGCAACTGCGCTACCTCGGGGGCAAAGCGGCCGGGAGAGCCACAAATCACAGCCGGCGGAGGTCCTTCGAAGTGGAACAAATTTCCAGACTCGCATTATCTCACAGCTCCGTGGGGGAGACAGGGCCTCCACTTACCGGCTACCGGAGCGAGCGGCTGTCTCCGCGTCCCGCCGCTTCCCAGGGTGACTGCCAGGCGGCGGAGGGCTCGGGCCGCGCAGCCGGCTCCGGGGAGCGGGCCCTGGGGAGGTGGAGGGGGGACCTCGGGGATCCTCAGGGTGCCAAGTTCCGAGAGGGTCTCCGCGGGGAGCCGCGAGAGCTAGCGGGCGCCGGCGGCCGTCTCCGTCGGCTGCTCTCCGGCTTTCTCTGCGGGTCTCGCGCGCTCTCTCCCCTCCCTCGCTCTCATCCCTCTCTCTTCCCTCCGCTCCGACTCCGTGTGCGGAGTGACGTGACGTCAGCAGAGATTCCACCAAACTCCAGTGCACAGTGGCGCGCGGGCGGGCGGGCGGGCGGGCGGCCGAGCCTGCTGTAACGCTGGGCGATCACGGAGCGAGCACGACGCTTGGGCCACTGTGGGGGGTGGGGAGGGGTGGGGGAGCGTACCGGGGCGACCGAGGGGACGCGGGATGACGAGGGCTGGCAAGTGAAGTCCTTGGGGGTGGGGCTGCGGCCCGGGACAGGACCCCGGAGGGAGGCAGCGAGGGAGCCGGCGGGAGGCTTCCAAGGGAGCTGGCCCTGTGGCCGGGACCAGCACTCTAACTGGGGAGGGGGTGGGGTGGGGGATGAGGACGGGATGGAGGGCGAGGAAAAAAAAAAATGGTGCGTCAAACCCCAGGGCCCTTCTAAATCTAAGTGGGAGGGCCGGAGCCCGGGGAGACAGAAACCGATTCTCGAGGAGCAAAATCACGAGGAGGGGGCACGGAAAGTGGTCCACGGAAGGAAACAAAGGGCAGCGTGCCCTGGTTTGACACCGGTGAGGCTTCTGGAGGGTGGGTGTGAGTGCGCGCGCGTGCCCGACCTCCTTTCAGGCCTTTCGGGGCAGAGGAGACCTGATTACAGCGCGGCTGACTCCAGAGAGAGGTCCACGGAGGGCAGACTGGAAGTGGGCGGATGGATGGGGTGTCGAGGGAGATGGTGACTGTGGAGAAGTATCAAAAGCAGGGTGATCTAGTAGCAGCGAGTGGGAGGGCCACGGGGGAGGGGAGGATGGGGGAGAGAGAGAGAGAGAGAGAGAGAGAGAGAGAGAGAGAACCAGAGGAAGGCCTAGACTATAGCTAGGGCAGACTGGGAGCCAGTGTCTTGAGGTCAAGGCGGGCGGATCCCAGCGTTTGGAGAGTAAAAAGCGCAGGTACACAGGGCCACACACCGACCAGTTGGTGTGCAGAGATGGGGCTCTCCTGCTCAAGTCTGGCGCACCCCCAGAGTCTAGAATTTCCTCTTCTGTACCTACAACTCAACAAGGTCACCCCGGGTCACGGATATCTCATTTTTTAAAATGACGAGGTTAAGGTTCCTGACTGAGAGTGGTATTAAATTGCACGGGACTGGGGGTGGGAAAGGAGGAGAAAGTTTCCCCCACGTGAGCGTTTGCCCTTAAAAGTCTAGAGCCTGGAAGGTCGGAGTGGCCATTTGCACTCTGAAACTGTCTCCTCCATCTAATTCCCCAGTTCCCGATTTCCTTACTCAGTCTGTGTTTTGGTAATGAACGGGATATTTTGGCCGGGTCTTGCCTTTGGGTGGAAGGACTACTTACAATGACTATATATAAATACGATTCGCCTGGAGGATCAGGTGTGAAGGCGTCCTCCAGGCACATGGGACAAAGTTCTTCGGATCTTCACGACATCTGTCAATATACGTTTTAGAAAAAAAAAAAAAATCAGAAAACAGCCGTACGTCATGGGTTGGCGTTTTCTCACCAGTGTTAATCCTTGCTTGGGAACACAACCCAATCAGACCTGCCATTAAAACTCATTTCTCCTTGGTCCCTGGTAGAAAACAAAGTTCCCTCTCAAATTTCTACTGTTCTTCTTCCTAAGTCAGCAAACCAATTCGTGTAATTTGAGGAAAAAAAATACACTGGCTCCTCCGAAGAATGTCCGTGGGTTGTGTATGTGAGGAGAGCTAACCCAAGGACCACCCCACACATGCTGAGCTTTCTCTGAATTTGGGGGGGGGGTGCTGCTTGTGTTCTATGTTTTCTTGAATGACTCGGTGTTTTCAATTCATTGGTGTTAGCAGTAAAAACAGGCAAACAAACTTGCTCAATTTGTTTTGAGTACCAAATCCCTTCACTTTGAAACAGCTAACAGTCGACAGATGGACTCATTTTATGGAAAGAGTTTGCCTCTTCTGCCTGGGAGGAAACTGATGAGAGACCTGCGTTTCTCTAACCTTGTAACTTCAACGAAAACTCCAAGCTTTCTCTTCTTACCCAATGGAAACTCAGAGCAGTGCCATTTAAAGGAAGAGAAACAGGAGAAAAACAGCCACACACTGTTTTATTTTTATTTTTTATTTCCTCATTGTTTCTGAGCCTTTTGGAGGAAAAAAAAATCAAGTGTCTTCAACAAATCCTTCAACTGGACTCTGGTCTCACCTCTCTGGAACATGTCCTGGGCAACAGCATTGTCCACAGTGGAAGGACCTGCCCATCCACTATTTCTGCTGGCTCCTCACCCTCCAAAATAATGGGCGAATGCCTCACTTCTGCCTTTTCTCCCTTTGCGTTAAAACGAGACAGTAAGAGGTGCTTACAGTAGACCAGCCTGGCCAGGAGCTCGTGGCAAGTCTGGTATACAGAAAAGTGGGAAGAATGTGAAAACCAAGCCCGGCTTGAGACCAGAGAAAGAGAAAGGAGCTGCGCTAGAGAGCCCCGCAGAGCTGCGCAGGCAACTCTTTCCCCACTTGAAGGATTCGGAGGTTTGCTAGCAGGGCTGGGGGAAGGGGCTCCGGGAAGCGAGGCGGCGGCTTCACTCTGCCCTCTCTCTCCACCGGGAATCAACCCCACCCGGCCTGGTTAACCCCAGCCCGGGCGGCTGCAGTCCCTCTGTGCTGAGCTGGGTCCTCTCAGCTTCGCCCAGCCCCAGTACAGCTGAAGTGAGCAGCTGGTGGGAAATGCAAATGGCTCCTGGAGAAATAGAAGATCCAGAATGATTCTCATTCCCTCCTCGAGTGTGGGGAAGGAGCTGGACATACGTTTCACGCTCCTAATCCTTCTTTTACATTTTTAGTCATACCCCCATTAAACAACTAATTAATGCTCAGAATCACCAGGGAATACATTAGGCATGCAGCAGGGAGGCAGGGTGCTGGGGGTGGGCAGGGTTGGGTAACGAACCTCTGAGCTGATTTAAGACGTGGATTTCAGGGTGTTTTTTTTTTTTTTTCTCCTTCTTCTTCTTCTTCTTCTTCTTTCCCTTCGTCAATGCAGCAACGCCAGTGTGGGCCACAGAGATTGTATTTTTCGAAGTAGAAGGAGTTAGTAGAGGGAGAGTCCAAGCCAAGCAGGCAATTCCCTGCTCTGGAGATGTAAACAAGATTGTAGCATCAAAGGTACTAGCTCCTGAAGGGCCAGGTCGTCTGGACTGGGAGCCTGGGCTTGGGAGACACTGACCTGTGTATCAGTGAATTTCAAGGATGTTACGCTTTTACATAAACAACTCCAGTGCGAGAGCCTGGTAATCCCTGGTTAACACACACACACACACACACACACACACACACACACACACACCACACAACACACACACTATAGAATGTCTCAGCAGTACCCGACACCCTCAAGTTTACATCCTTTCTGCTTTTCCCAAAAATCTGGACTGTATCTACAGATAACAGCCTTCCAGTAAAGCAAAGCATTGGAACATTCCCTTTAATTGTTTCTGGTGACTCGTCCGTGGTCTTATTTAGGGAGGGGATGGGAGACCAAGGAGGACACACGGCCTTAGAAGAGAGCAGCAGGGTGCTGGCTCCACAGATTCGGATGTTTTTTTTAGGGAGATTTTGAATTTTCTTCACCCCAACGATGTTTTGAACCAGTACACGTGGTTGTCAGAGCAGGGAATTAAAAAAATGGGGAGCTTACTGAAGACGAACATTTTGTGATCACAGAGGGCAAAAACCAAGGATAGAGACGGGGTGACCCCAGGCAACTCACTCATCCCAATCCGGATTTAGAAAAGGCACCCTATTCTTCTCAAGCCCGCTGTGATGGGCTGCAGGCTGCCATTTACTTCCCCCAGTCTTCAGCACTGGCGAGCAATTGCCCTGGTTCCTTTATCTGACAACAAGCAAGTATGTAAATATCCGTGGCTAGTGATGTTTAACTGCTTCCACAAATTATTGATTTGTTGGTGCTTCTGAATTTTTCCCCCCAGTCCAGATCTTGTTTCCGAATTATCTATCTGAGAGGTTCGATCAGGGTTTTTGATGCTACAGTATAGTTAATTGTTGTTTGTAAAAAGGCATTTAAGATGAACTGATTGATTTGCATATAAATTAAAATTATTATGCATTGTCTATTCCTGTTTTTTTTATAATCATTGTGAAATT
Source organism: Psammomys obesus (assembly GCF_907164565.1). NCBI lineage: Eukaryota > Metazoa > Chordata > Mammalia > Rodentia > Muridae > Psammomys > Psammomys obesus. Next base: position 16,760,785 of record NW_026596095.1, on the reverse strand, counting down.
AGTACTTAACCACTTGAGCTAAAAGAATATATAAACGTCTGTATTGACTCACTAATGAATTGCCTAATTAAAACGTCCTGGGAACGCTGTGTTAAATCTAGACAGATTAGGAGAAGGGTGGGTTTTGGAAGATAACAGATCAGCACCTAGTATTCTGAGTCGTGCAGTCCGAGCCTTAATTTTGCAGTACAGGTCTTGCTCTGCGGTTAGTGGTTTTGTATTTGTTTGTAAATTAATGAAGTGGAAAAGAGAACGCCATTGGCCGCAACGTCCCTGGCCCTTTGCTCTGCCTGGAACCCTCCAGTCCCAACCCAGAAGAGCTACTGCGGCGGAGACTCGGGCCTGCCCCGAGGTGCGGGTCTCCTCGGGTCCGCGGGCCAAACTTTCCCGGCGTTGGGGTCTGCGCGGCAGGCCGAAGAGAGCCGGAGCGCTGCTCTCCGTGCGGTCCGAGAGCTGGAGCCAGCGCGGACATTTAATAGATAAACTAACTGAGCATTCACCTTCGTCCTGAGACGGGGAATGAAAGGTAACTCATCTGAAGAGGGGGCGGTGCGAGGCGCGCTCCAGGAGTTCAGAAAAGGCTGCCGCTGGGAAATCTGTAGCCCGGGGGCTCGCCAGCCTGCATCCCCTTTCATTTCAAGCACTTATTGATTTGCTGTTGTCATCTTTGGCGACGCAGAAGGACACTTAAAAGAATTTCTGATGGGGCTCTGATCTGAGAAAGTAGGTGACCCGCCTAGGCTCCCACCAAATTGTTAATTACCACATCAACTGCTTTTTTTTTTTTTCCCCATCCCCCCCCCCTACCCTTCCGAATCCTTCCCCCATGGCAACCGAGTTTGCTCATTCTTAACTTTCTAATTATTCAGAAACTCCCTTACCTCTCGGTGGCTTCAGTACCGCGGCAGTGTTTTCCATCCGACCCCCTCTCCTTCCACGGTAGGGCCTGTCTATTGATCTCCCTGACCTTTGGCACATCTGGGCCCTCTGAAATCTCTCCATCTTTTCAGAGTTGAGGATGGAAGGCTACACCCTCTCCGCCCGTGTGCACAGACTCAGAGATATGAAGACTTACACACAGGCTGCCCTCAAACCCGAGGGGGGAAATCTAACAGATGTTAGCTTTTTCGGTTGTCTATGGAAATCTGAAATGTCTGCCTAATTTCCTGGTTTTTCTTTCTCAAAGCGGGGTGTCCCCGGCCATCCACAGTCTCTACCGAGCTGTAAATAAGGAGGGGTGGATGCAGCGTGCTGGCATTTAGGTGGAGCCGAGAACCTGTCCTCATGTTGGGGATCTTCTACCAACCCTGGCTACCATCCACACTAGGAGAGAATTCTCAGCAGGAGCCCACGGGAACCTGCGCTGTGGGGCAGCAGGTGAAGCTGCAGGCAAATGCAGATAATGTCAGGATCGTTTTACTAGAATGAAAATTATATTTCAGCTTTGTTGCCACCACTGGGTTTTTAGTATACGTAGAGCTGGGTTGGGGGGGGATGTAAACACAATTACTGATGTTAGGGAGGACACATCAGAGAGAGAGAGAGAGAGAGAGAGAGAGACAGAGAGAGAGACAGAGAGAGAGAGACCTTGGAGTCCATAACTTGGTGTTTTAACTTACTTTTTATTTAAAATTTTTTATCTTTATTATTTGAGGAGAGGAGAGAGAGAGCCGTTGAAGGCCACAGATATTGGAATTCCTGGAGCTGGAGTTAGCAGACAGCTCAGTTGTGAGCTGCTGCTGGACTTGGGTGATGGGAACTAAGCATGGGTCCTCTGGAGGATTGATATGTACTCTAAACAGAAGAGCCATCTCTCTAACGCCTGTGTTAGTTAATAACTTTGGGGATGAATTAGACATGAAATGCTGTTTATATTTTTATATAACTGCTAGATTGAGCTTGTATCAGAAATAGATACATAACATTTTTTTTAAGCTTTGATAGCAGGATCATAAAATAAAATCAAGGAGACAATCTGAACTGGTAAACCTGATGTCTGCAAACTCAGGAATGTAATACTCTTTTTGGTTGGTCTTTGTGGACTATCTCTAAAGTCTCAGAAGTCTTTATTAGGTCTGGCATTATCATTTCATTTCATATTCATTACGTGAAAATTCTACTGCTGTGCTCACTCTCAGAAGTGTATTTGTGTGTATATGAACACTCTGGTGTGAGTGTATGTGTGAGGGCCAGAAGATGCCTCAGATGTATCCCCCAGGAACACTGTCCACCTCCTATGAGACATAATCTTTCATTGGCCTGAAGCTCACAGTTAGGGTGGACTGGCTGGCCATTGAACTCCGGGGATACTCTGTGTCCAGCTTTCCTGTGCTGTGGGCCTTTTCACTTCGGTTCTGTGGATCATGTTTAGGTCCTTGCTTGTAAGTGTAAGCATTGTACCAACTAATCCATTCTCTCCAGCCCCCTATGCTGATTTTAAAATAGACAGTTCTGTCATCATTATGTTGACTTTCAAATACTAAGAGCTCTTAGTTTAATGTAAAATATCAGTTTTTACCTCCTTTGCAATTTTTATTTTAGTTCTTACAAGTAGCGTATTCTTTTTATACTTTTAGAGAAAAAATGTCACTATCGCAACATCATCATCTCCAAAAACAAATTCTTTTTTTTAATAATTTATTTCATTTTATTCTTTGTGCATTGGTATGAAGGTGTCAGAACTGCAGTTACAGACAGTTGTGAGCTGCCATGTGGTATTGGGAATTGAACCCGGGTCCCTTGGATGAGCAGGCAGTGCTCTTAACCACTGAACCATCAAAAACAAATTCTAAAGCCTATGCTGTTTTTCAGATAATACATAGATCTCAGGATGCTTCTGGTTTCTTCAAATCACCCTACAAATGTTCCTTGCAAACTTTCTTGGAATGCCAGCAATTCTTTTCTACATAGATATCGCTCTGATGGGTTCTTAGTTTCTTAGGATGGACTAAAAGCAAAGAGAGAGGAAGGGACATGAAAAATTGGCAGGCACTTCACCTAGAACAAACCCGGGTTCAGGGAGGTGACTGACTGTGGCAGACCTCACACTATGAGATCCCTTCCACCACCCACCCCCAAGATTTTGAAGGCCTGGGCAGGTGATTCCTTCCTGTGCTCTTCACCCTGTGATCATACAGGGACTCTAATTTAGTGATGTTTTGTAGTCATTGTTTTCAAATTTATACTCTTCCATGGTTAGCATTTAGGTGAAAGCTTTTGAAGGGAAGCTGGATATGCAGGAGAGATGCGGACCACTCCAGACTCAACAGCACCCATCCTAAGACATATTTACACTGCTTGTCAAATGTGGCACCATTTCTTCAAGCCTTCTCTGCTGAGCTTCATTCAGACCATGGAGAAAGCTAAGAAGATACATCACCTGACTCTTTTTTGTGCAGCTGTTCCATAGGCTTGAAAGAGACCTTCTTAGAGGGAAAGAGGAGACTGATGAAACAGAAATTTAGAAAAACAACACCCCTCCTTGAGGCTATAGGGACAGTAACATTTGACCAGAGGGAAGAGGCCTCTTTTGCAGTATAGAGCAAGAGGCACAGGGGGTCTCTGTGATGTGCTTCAGGAGCTGTAATCCGTGTTAGTGGGGGAGCTTGGTGAGATACTGAGGCTCCTGTCAACCATCCCATTAAGCTCATTGATCCACTAAGCTGGAATTGAATGGAATTGTTTCTTTGGTGTGAGGTAACCCCTACTACCTAGAGTGACGAGAAACAGACTCCTAGAAAAAGTAAGGTAACTATATTAAGCATAACATCTGTTGAGAACAATGTGAAATCAGCCAGCCATATATATATACATGTATATATATGTATGTATGTTTACTCATACACACATTTATATATGTGTGTGTGTCCAGTAACTGCAGTTGGTGGTAAAGTACTTACTTATTTAGCCGTTGTGATAAACAGCTAATTGTTGACCACGTTTCCTCCTTACACCAACACTGCATAGTGGAGAGCATGATTTTAAATGTGGACAATGAGGTCTGCAGTGATTATGCCTCCCACCCATGATTGTCCAGCCGGTTAAATCACAAACTTGTAACCACGTGGAGCAGTAAGAAATTACGTAGGCCACAAAGTTGGCAAGTGGCACAGTGGATATTTGAATATAGGCTTACTTATGTCCGTGCTGAACTTAAAGTAGTCAGACGTGGAAAAACAGAGTCCACTAGGGTTAAGAAACATAGAAAATTAATTTGGAACATTTCAAGGAAAAAAAAAAAAGAAGGAAAGAAAACTGCAGACAAGAGAAAGTAAAAACAAAATGGAACAAAAACAAAAACTCAACCTATTAAGCAAACAAAGCCAGTCCCCTCCAAAACCACAGACTAAATCAGCAATTGAACAAACAAACAAGCCCCTTGGAATGGGTAAAATGAGAACTGTAAATGTTAGAAAGGAAAAAAGGAGAAGTGAGCATCCAAAAGAGGAGAAAGAAAGCCAGGCTTCATTTATTTGTTCCTCGGTTGTTTATTGTGCGAAATGTAATTTCAGGGCTATTTCCAAGCCGTAGGAAAACTAATACACAGATTGTCAGGTTACCATGAAAGTAGTATAAAATTTGTAGTAATCTGCTTTATAAGTGACTGCGTCTCATAGGATTCAACGGAGAGTAAAGTCTCTGAACTGGGTTTCAATGGTTTTCTGTTGGGACTGAAGGGAAGGGGCAGAACTGGGTAACAAGGGCTTGTATATTTGCTGGAACGCGTAGGAGAGTGGGGAGTGAAATCTAGAAAAACCTGTTAGGAGTCTGGCTACCTACCTGGAGGATGATTCCAAGCTGAAGGAAGAAATGAGATATCAACTTCCCTGCCTAGTTTGAATGTTTATTACTGTTGGTCATATGGCAGGATAAATGGAATGACTTTGTGTGTTGAAGAAGAAATCTTGGGTGAGGGTTGTCAGGAGACACACGTAGAAGGAAGACAACGTTCCCAAGGATACAGTCTTAGGGGAGCTGCTGGACCACTGAGTTACCAGTCTATTTCACCGAAAGCTGGTTTACTGACAGGCAAGTAGTCTTCTACAAGGGTCATGTCATTACAAAAAGCCATTGAATGAGCCACAAGGTTAATCCCCATTTAAATTTATCCAATTATTGAAAATGACCCCAAACTGGATCCTTTTTGCTCCAGTATAGGCTAAAGAGAAGTGCAGGCTAAAGAGAGTAGAAGGAGGAATCACTTGTCCCACCTTTGGCAAACAGGCGCTGGGCTCATATCATGGAAAAGGGTTAATGAATTCAAGGGGGATCTCAGCATGTGATATTCCAGGAGCCTGAGGCTAACAGCCCCAGACTGCTAAGGTATTTTTAAAACTAAGGTTTGAAGGTGCCTCCTACCTTATTTCCTACATTGGGACTTGTGGCCACAGAAATCAAGGCCTGGACAGGACATAGACAAGCCCCTCTTCCTCAGCTTACATTTCAATTATTTCTAGGGAGAACTTCAGCTTCCTAAGGTCCTTTGTTAATATATATTCTGATACTTCCTAATTTGATGGATACACTCCATCCAGCCACTGAACTCCAATTACAAAATAAATGGCCTCACATCAAATAGTTCTATTGGACAGTGGGCACAGTTCCTAAGGACCTCAAATACTTTAAGCATCCTTTGCCATTTCCTTCAAAGTTCTATGAAAACATTATTAACCTCATTTAACAGACGGGAAACTATTTCACAGAAATTTAAAGAGAGCTTCCCCCACTTACATAGTACGATTCTAGAAGAACTAAATTAAAAAAAAAACAAAAACAATACATTCCAGATTCAGGTCTATGCTCACAGACACATCACTTCTTGCCTCAGGTACACACCTTTTGGTTGTGACTCTATTTGTCCTCCTGTTTGCCAGTGAGTCATTTATCTTTTAATCCTTCACTTCATCTCCTGGCCAGTGTCCTAATGCACCGTACGTTAGCTACTGTTGATAAAATTTCACTCTTACCACGAGTGCTACTTGAGTAGATTGAGGGGTTTTTCATATTTTCAGGTATCACAAGTGAGAAATGCTGCCGCTGACACCGCCACTACTGTTGAGCTGTCTCGGGTTTGTTCTTGGCCGGGAGCTGTGAGCTGTGAGCACGTGGGGATCCCTCACTCATTAGGACTTTGGGTGCTTGTTCAGTGTTGGAAGGAAGCTGGATTCCCTGCTGGCATCACAATGAGCTTATGCCATCTCCTTTCTGTTAAGTTGTGCCTCTTGCAAAGGTGTCTTTGGGGTGTTTTGTACTCTTAACTTCAAGAAACTCATAATTCACTGAAAAGTATTTATGTTTCTCAAGAGAAAATCTAGGAGTAATCATGGAACAGGTATGATTTCCTGTGTTCTGTCTCTCACTTTTTTCTTTCTTTCAAATTCATCTATTCCTGAAACTTTGTTGGGTTTTGTTTGTTTGTGTTGATAGAGGGTCTTCCACATAGCTGTCCTAGAACTCACTATGTAAACCATAGTGGCCTTGAGTTAATATATATATGTATATATATATACATTGAATATGATTTCTAAGCAAAAGCAATAGGATTGACATCAGAAATGCAAGCTCACATACCTATTCTCAGCATTTGGGAAGTTGTGAATTCAACGACAGCCTGGGCCATTGCAACTAGTTACATTTCTTTCTGTTGTGATAACATACCTTGTCAAAAGATTCAAGGAAGAAAGGGTTTATTTCAGCTCACGGTTTAAGAATGCTGTCCATTACATCAGGGAGGTTCTGGCGGCTGCAGCAGGAGGTAGCTTGTCACGTTGTGTCTACCTCCCGGAAGCAGTGAATGCTGGGTACTCAGGCTCAGCTGGCATCCTCCTTTCTGTTCAGCCCACCATCCTTTAGGATGAGCCTTTCCACCTCAGTTAGATATCTATCTATCTATCTATCTATCTATCTATCTATCTATCTATCTATCATCTATTTACCTAGTGTGCGCATGTACACATGACACAGGGAATGTTGGAGTGTTGGGAGGCCAGAGGACAACTTGCAATAGTCACTTCTATCGAGTCTGTCCTAGAATCAGACTCAAGCAATCTGGCTTGGTGGTAGGCTCCCTTATTTGCTGAGTTACCTCACAAGCCCTCATAATAGCGTGTTTGAGAACATTATCTCACTCTTATGTGGATTCTAAACAGAGTCGATTTCATAGAAACAAACCCTGATGTGAGAATGGAGGGTAGACAAGGTGATTAGGAGTATGGGGGAAAGGAGCATGTCAGTTGAAGGATATTAATTAGATGGAACAAGTAACTTCAACAGACTTAAGTGTATGGCATGGTGAGCAGGGGTAATGACAGCACACTGTATTCTATTCTATTCTATTCTATTCTATTCTATTCTATTCTATTCTATTCTATTCTATTCTATTCTATTCTATTCTATTCTATTCTACTCTACTTTATTCTATATTATTCTATTCTGTTCTGTTCTATTGTTCTATTCTATTTTTCCTTTTTTTTGGGGGGGGGAGTGGGAGGATTTGAGAAAGGGTTTTTCCATGTGTAGCCCTGGCTGTCCTGGATCTCGATTTGTAGACCAGGCTGGCTCTGAACTCAGAGATTTGCCCACCTCTGCCTCCCAAATCCTGGGATTAAAGGCATGCACCACCCTTGCCAGCAACATTTTATTCTTGAAAAAAAAATAATAAATGAGAATGGATATTTAAAATGTCTAACCACCAAACCTGATTACTACATGGTATTGCATTTGTAATCTCCTGCATATAACCATTCCACAATGTATGTTTACTTCAAAATGTGGTATTGCATATGGTCAATATATATTTATATCTATCTGTCTGTCAATCCTTTTCTTGTCAATTAAAAATAATGTATCTTTTAGTCATGTTTTGCTCTGGTACTTTCTTCTGTAGTCTTCAGAAATATCACCTGTTTGTCTCATAGATATAGTCACCAACATCTTGTATTATCTTTATTACTCAACAGAGAGAGTAGCTAAAAGATATTTTTAATCATATGCAAATGGTCACAGAAAGCAAAAGAGAAGCAGATTATTCAACTGATATCCTAGAATTCAGGATAGCAGAAAGACGAGAATGGGTTTACCATGACTTTAGACCCTTTTGAATCTTCAGTTTCCTGGACTGACCTTAGAGTCACGCTTTCAAACCAGACGATCGCTCTGAATTACAAGTGATGCTAACTTCTTACCTCCCCATCAATTTGTTACAAGCAACATTTCATACTGTGAAAAATACCGTGACTTAGCCTAAGTGCTTCTCCTGGCCTAGCTTTTTCTTTTCGCTCCTTTCAGGAAGTTGGAAAAAGTGGTCAACCTCATCATTTGCATACCCATCCTAAGATTATTTCACTGAAAAGCTGCAAGGCAGTCAGTGAGGTGGTCAAACTGGTAAGGATGAAGAACAGCTTAGAGCCCACCCTGCCCTGTTTGTTTGCTTGTTTGTTTTGTTTTTAATTACCAAAGCAACAGTCGGGATCTCCAAAGGGTGTGTGTGTGTGGTTATGAGGATTACCCCAAAAGGGGCTTGTCACAGAACTTTAGCAATCATATAAAACACAAAGGATGAGAGCCTGGCCAGGATAGAGGGACTTCAAGGTCACTATCTGGAGGCTGAGGTAGATGCTGTGGAACCTTCTAATTATACACCCTCCCCCCCACTGTCAACCATGTACAAGAGGCTCGCTCAACATCAACAACCAGTTTATGGATATTGCTTGTTGGTAGGGCAGTGTTCAGTGTCTGCCTGAGAGATAAAAAGACCAGAGTGGAACTAAAGGGCAAGGAGAAAGTAAAAGCCACTCCCTCCTCTTTTATATGTGTGACTAACAATATCTTAACTTTGACAAGAGGCGAAGACTTCCTGATCTGGTTAACATTCCTTAATTTGAATTAATTCGTCTCTGATTTCCTGTATCAGGACGTAAGCAAATACCCGAAAATGGATATGAATCAAAGTTTTTATTTTATTTACTTCTTTTTGATCTAAGTGGATGGGTATTTTGCCTGAATGTATGGGTGTGCACCACCAGTGTAGCTGGTGCCCGTGGAGATCAGAAGAGGGTGTCAGGGTCCCAGAACTGGAGTTTCAGATGATAGTGAGCCACCATGTAGGTGCTAGGCAATGAGCCCTGCCTAAACTTTTAAATGTTAGAGGACACAGACCCAGATGCCAGAGGGGACTGAGACATGAGAGCTGTGTGTCCTCTCCTAACGTTAGGCTTTGGTCAGCAAACATTGCTATTGATTTGAAGGATACCTCAGTGTTCCTGAGATGGTTGTGGTTGTCACCATCATTTGGAAAATTTTTTTGAGTCTACCATTTTTATCATATCTGGAAAATATTTTAATTCATATATACACAAAACAGAAACAAATTGCAGCCTTGTCGTGGAGTGTTTACCTAGGGGGTCTGATCCCCAGCCCTGTGAGACAGAAAAACTAATATACTCATAAACACATGCATGCCGAGTTGAGCTATTGAAGGGGGTTAAATCAAGTCTGTCTATCAGACACGGAAGTGAAGTGATTAGATCTTGTTTTGTTCCACAAGCAGGGGTTTGTTTCATTTTAACTTTTCACTCATTTCAGAAAAACAAAAAAGACAGTTTAAAGTGTTATTAACATGTCTCACTGTCTCCTCTCTCTCTCTATTTGTGCAGTCGTCACAATAGGAGGTCCAGGTGAAGCGTTATGATTTCAAATAGGGCGCCCGTAAAATGTGTGTATAAATATTTATGTCTATACACCTACATTATATATCAACATTTCCCTTACGTTCTACCTGCTTATAATTTTAACAACAAAAGCCAAAAATAGAAATTGAATTATTACTTAATAATCTAGAAGGGACAGCCCTACAACTCATATAGAGAACTCATACAAATTCTTTTAAAACTCTAATATTTTAAAAAGTAAAGATCTTGTCTCATTCCTTAATAAGTTTGTGTAAATCTGGTTTAAAGTTTAGGACAACATTTACCTGCAGAGGATGCCATGTAGAGGAAGGCTGAAATGTGATAAAAATCACTTAACATTTTTACAAAGCACTCAGTGGCGTGTTGAGTTTTGGAGGAGTCCAGCGAACCAGTTCCAATCCTGCCAGCATCTCCTGTCCCTAATCTCTTCATTCATAGAGATGATTTCCCTATAATTGTGGTAGCTAGTTAGAATATATTTAATAAAGGATTGACTCTCAATTTGAATAAGAGTAAAGTCTCCATGGTAAGGTTCCTAGTACGAGTTATGAGGGAGCCTTCCGGTTTTCCTCCCCAAGAATACCTTGGCATAGTTACACATAATTAATAAAGTATACTGCATTCTCCAAAGCTGGCTCTTCTTTGGAGTGGTTTTGGTAAGAGTTAATGAAACCTCCTGTCTCAGGCCAATTAAAAAAAAACCAAAAACCAAAAACCAAAAAACTCCACCAAGGCTGAATGGTTAATAAAATGATAGATTGAAGTATTTTTTTCCTGCAACCACTGGATCACTAGATTGTTTTGGCCTGGAAAAGTAAAAATACCCCCCCCCCGTGTTTGTGTGTGTGTGTGTGTGTGTGTGTTCATGCAGAGATCAGAGGGCAACCACCAGGGTCATTCTCTGCTTCCACTGTGTAGGTTCTGGGAATGGAACTCATGTTGTCTGGCTCGGCAGCAAGTACTTTTTCATGTACCATTTCACCGGCCCCTAGTCAAGATCAGGTTCCCATCACCCGCATGGTGCTTCACATCTACCTGCAGCGCTTGTCACAAACAGTTCTATGCCCTCTTCTGAACTCCAAGGGCACCAGGAACACATGCAGTACACATACATACATGTGGGCAAAACACTCCTATACAGAAAACAAGATAATATGAATAAAATGAAAAAGTCCAATTGTCTATGTTTTAAAGGTTCTCAAAAATAGCTGTATAACAACTGTATAACAACTTACAGCATGTATTTCCATATGCTATTTAGCCAAACTTGAAAAATATTGTTCAATAAGTTCTTTAATTTTGTCATCTCTTCCTCCCCATCCCCCTCCCTTCTCTCTCTCTGTTCCTCTCTCCTTCCTTCCCTCCTTTCCTCCCTCCCTCCATCCCTCTCTGCCACCCCTTCTCCCTCTCTGCCTCTCTCCCTCCCTTCTTTTCTCCCTTTCTCCTTCTTTGCCTCTTCCCTTCCCTTCATCTTGCTAGACTTTCATGCATCTGAGCCTGGCTTCAAACTCACTATAGAGCCAGGAATGATCCATACAAGTAGTTTCACACATAATAGTGACTGAAAAATTTGGATAAGAAAAAAAAAAAACAAACCTCAAATATTAAAACAGAAATTCATTTCAGAAATTATCCATCATTCATTTTTATATTTTGGGGGGCATAAGAAGTGATCGTAAACAAGTGATTGTGGAAATGATTCCTCCTTCTCAAGGGCATGACCTTACCCATCATTTTATTTAAATCACCTGTGAGTTTAAGTGAGCTACTAGCCCTGAGTCTGTCTTTTGTTAGAAAAAAAATTTTTTTTTGCATTCCTTTTGCTACTTCCTCTCGAAGTTGTCTGGCTTCCAATCCTCTTGAGTCAAATGAGGGACATTATTTTATTTCCGTAGACTTCAGAGTAAACTTCTGAACCTCCACTCCCAGCCTCTCTTGTCTTTGTGCTCATACACTTAATTAAGCACTTTATGTTAGAGATCACATAACTAAAAGGCTAGTTTAGGCAACATCTTGCTATGAATAGTTTGTGTTTGACCAAGAAACACCTGTAAGTGACAAGTTCTCTGCCTGGAAGGGTTGGGTTCAGGAGGGAAAAGAAGAGAACAGGAAAGCAGGTGAAAAGTGAACTTCAACATTTTGTAACTTGGCTTAAGGTCAGGTCTGTTTACCTTCCGCTGGGCAGGGCAAACTGGAGGAATGAGCACGTGGCGGGCAGCTGCTGCTCAATGGGCGCCTGCCTGTCGTCTTCATTGTTCCCTATGGAATTTTCCAGGCTGGTGGTTTTCCCACTTTCCTGATGAGTATATAGGTTCTAGAAAGTGTTGTGTGTGCATTCAAACTCATGTGCGTACTGTCTGAGTGCGTACGTGTTTGTGTGTATGCATGCACTCACAGGTGTGCATGTAGAGGGCCAAGGTTGATATTGGGTGTCTTTCTCCATCATTTTCCAGCTTTTACTATTATTATTGTTTATTATATATGTATTTAAAGAAAGTCTTTCAATGGACCTGGAGCTTCCTGCTTCTGCAAGACTAGCTAGCTGGTAGTTAAGTTTCATCTTCCTGTCTCGTCCTCCGCTGTGCTACAATTACAGATGTGCAACTTCATTCCTGCCTGTTTACGTGGTTGCTGGGGACGGAACAGGAAGTAAAGCCTGGGATGTCAACGTGCTAGGTAAGGACTGCACCACAAAGTTACCTCCTCAGCCATGATCTCATAGAGTTAGCGTTGATCTCAGCTCGAACTGAAACCAGAATTTATTTTCTCATGCTGTTCCCGTAGCAGAGTTCAGAACCTAGAATGCATCAAGCCAACACGAGCTATAGCAGACACCTCCCCTGCTTCACATTAGTCATGCTGTGGTCTGTCCTTCCTTCTCTCTCGCTCCCTTTTTGATAGACTACTTTGTACATATAAAATTTGCTCAGTGTTGTTGTTCTTAGCAGCACGCAAGGTTGTGAGGAGGAATGTTTTAGTTCATGCAATGGTTTACTCGTGGACATACTGAGGTCTCCTACTTTGGAAGGAAAAAAGAGCGCATTCAGCAGTGTTTGCGGGATGAAAGACTGGCTGTGATAACATTATTTCTGTCTGTTTTCTAACTGTGCAGATGCTGGTCTTTAAAATATGCTTGGAATTTTCTGGAGACTCATGATGCCTAAGTTGGAAGGGTACTGAAGAAACATCCGAGAAGCTCGTGTTTGTAGATAAGAGGCCTTGAAGGGCTCAGTGAGTCAACCAGCATCAGAAGGCGCCTGCTGCGCTTTGTGGGCTACTTTTGAGGGATCCCAGTGCAGCCTGTCTCAGCATTTTTCTCTCCCGAGTTCAATGGGTCAGGGCTCTGAAAAAGTACTGCTTCCTTACATGTGGCCTCTTCCTGGGCTTCCTCTTCAAATGAGATGTGCTGAGATGCCCGGTACCCTCCCCAATTCTCTAGAACCCGTGAATGTCAACTTACATGAAGGAGAATCTTTATAGATGTAATGACATTAAGGTTTTCAAAGTAAAAATAGCATCTTGCGTTACTTGGATGAGCCCTGACTCCAGAGAAAAATGTCCTCAGAGCCAAAAGGCAGAGGAGACATGAGACTTCCTTGAGAAGGTGATAGGAAGACAGAGGCGGAGCTTAGAGGATGTGCTAGCCAGGAGCCTCCTCGGAAGCAGAAGCGAAGTAATGATTCCAGAGGCTGGAAGGAAAAGAGCCTCCCCTGAAGCCCCTAGGAATGGGGCCTGCTAACATCTGAATCTGTGACCTCTGGCCTCCCAATATTTGAGAGAATACGTTTCTATTGTTTAAATATCCAGACTTGCGATCACTTCTTACAGCAGCCACAGGAAACTGGCCACTGATAGGAAAGGGAAAACTCAGACTACGCAAGCTTTGACCGTTTCTAATTTCACAGTCTTTAGAGAGAGTGCATTTCTGTGGTTGAAGAGCTTCAGGGACACACAAAGGTTTTGGTTATGATCATTAGAAAAACGACCTTTTAGCAAATCACAATCACAACAACAACAAGAATCTCCTAAAGGAAGGCTTGAGACTAGTGTGTCAGCTAAAATGAAGGAGAACAGAGAGGCAGACCATCCCTGTTCTTGCCCACACTCTCCCGCTGGCTGCCTCCTCCTCCTCTCTGAGCTGTCTCAGCCAGCTGCACACCACGGAACACTCCGGTCTTTCTTCTAACCTCCTCTAACCTCTGACTCATTCCCCCAGCCTCTTCTGAATGCTCACCCCCACCTTCAAATTAATATATAGCAAAGAGGTGAGTGCCGACTGTAACTCATTGTCACCCTGCCTTAGCCAGACTCAGATCTTTCAGCTGAGATGGGAAGGGAAGCCAGTGAGGGTTTGTGCGGGGATTCTACACGAGTCGAAAGAACAGAAATGTTGGAGATGACGGAGAAGCAGTCCTGCTCTTCCTGCTGTGCTGGGTCAAGGCCAGCCCAGTTTGTGAGCAGCTGCATGTGCAAATGTTTTCCCATAGCTCTAGATGTATGATGAGTAGAGACCCTCAGCATAGAAGAAAAAAATGAGCTCGTTTCCTCAGGTGTGGCTTTCTCCTGAATTTCTGCCAGTGAGAAAAATCCTACTTGCTTCCTAATGAGCCTCCCACTTGGATATGGCTTTCTTTCCTTCATTCAAATACTTCACTTTTCTGTGCCTCAAACATACAATAGGCACAATGATGGTGCTTCCATCATGACCTTGCTGTGAGCCTAAGTGGGTGAATCTGAATAAACTTTCAGGGCAGTGCCCAGAGTACACTGAGACTCCTATAAATGTTAGCCACTGCTCTTTATTAGAGTGAAACCCCTTTTCTTGCTCTGGCTTCTATGAGGAGAGGCCATTCCTAGGGCTGCCAAACCTTTTGACTCATTCCCTAGCCTTCACTGACTTGCTTCGTAGGGACAGCCAACCTCCTGACTTAGATGATTGGGGAGCTTTTTGAAAGTGCTTCAGTCTAGTCTGGATAAAATAAAGTTGTTAGTTTCCCTCAGAGCTTAAGAGCACTGGCTGTTCTTCCAGGAGATCCAGGTTCGATTGCCAGCAACCGAACAGCAGCTTACAATCACCTGTAACTTCAGCTTCACATGACTCAATGTCCCCTTTCGGCTTTTGCAGGCACCAGGCATGTGCACAGTGCACAGATGTGCAGGCAAAACCTCCATACAGATAAAACAAAAGTAATTTGTGAAAAAACTGCGCAGCCATTGTGCATATGTAAGAGGCAGGTTATGACTGTGTGTGTGTGAGAGTGTAAATCTGAATGTGTATGTATACACACAGAGTAAATGATCATGGAAGAGTAATTAACAAATCCATTATCTTAGATGTTGTCTTAACTAGGAATACTAGTGCTGTGATGAAACACCATGGCTGAAAGCAACTTGGGGAGGAAAAGGTTTATTTTGCTTACATTTCCACATCACTACTCATCGTGATGAGAGGAAGTCAGGGCAGGAAATCAAACAGGGCAGGAACCTGGAGGCAGAAGCTAATGCAGAGGCCACAGAGGGATGCTACTTACAGGCTTGCTCCCCACGGCTTGCTCAGCTTTTTTTTTTTTTTAATAAAATCCAGGCTCACTAGCCCTGGGATGGTACCGCCCACAATGGGCTGGGCTTTTCCCATCACTCACTAATTAAGAAAATGCCCTACAGGCTTGCTTGGTCACTGTTCCATTTTATGGATGCATTTTCTCAATTCCTTCCTCTCAGATGACTCAAGTTGACATAAAACTTGCCAGCACAGAGGTAGATACTTTGTGTTGGGAGCATTCAAAAGTCTCTCCTACTAGTTGTTTTGAAATCCTCACTTCGTTGTTGGCTTAAGAATCTGACTCCCCTGTACCTCTGATGAAGCAGGTGGACACACTTTTTCTCGTATTTCTTTTGAAGTGAATTATCTGTGAGGAGACCCACAGTCACTCTTTAGTTCCTACTGTTCTGCTTTCTGGGCCTGTCACCCAACTGTTCTCTAGGTCTTCCTCCTCATACCAGATCCTGGTAACCACTATTATTAAGTTTCTAGTTTTACTCCTTAGCTAGCCCTTTCTTTTATCTTCTTATTGACTCTGCTCTCATCCGGTACTCTGAGAAACATCACCATAGTTGTTATAGCCTTGGCAGAGGGAGTCTTGATTGAAGAGAAGATCCCATGTCTAAGTGGGTATTCAGATGCATTCCCTATGGAATGAGTGTTGAGGATCCAGGCTCCCCTCTTCTCTAATGTGCCACTTAAGATACCCTGTTCAAATATCTCTTTAAGTCAGCTGGTGACAAGAAAACACCCACAGGTCCTCCTTCTTCCAGCTCACACGCTCCCCTGAAAGGATCCTTCACAGATGTACCAAGAATGCCATGCTGTGGAAATGAGCAAAGCTGCACAGTACAGGGATCATAAATACAAGAGTTTTATTCCTGAGCAAGCAAAATGAAAATTCAGCAAACAAATTGAAGAATCAAGATAAAGACCCAAAAGACGAAACAGGAACTTGAACTATATAACAATGAACATAAAACCAATCCTCTCAACACCTGGCAATTATATTGGCCCAGGGGGTGAGTCAGAGTGACAAAATACACCTAGAGATAGTCGGGCAGCATTTCTGCAACCATAGAGATGCTGACATTCACCACGTGTGCTATGCACGTGCTCCGGCATGTTTTCTAATGTGTTTGCTTATGAACCATGTGGTGCTTGATACCGCTTCCTTGATTACCAACTAGGGAAAAGGATTAGCCTAGGGTTGGATCCACCAACAGTGGACAGTTCCATTTATCGCGCAATGTCTTTGATCACTTAAGGTGTGACACTTGAGTGGCTCTTCTTTTGTTGTTGTTAATGTTTTGTGTGCAACGAATCTGACTTCTAAATTATGACAGAAAAAAAATTCATGGACTGCCATTTTGGAAACATACAGGTTCTTCCATCACTGCCTGGACCCAGAGGATTTCCCTTTTCAGGGTGGTGGATGGGAGGTGGGGATTGCTGAATCGAATCTGTGATTCAGAATAAGAGGAAGCATCTCAAAAGAAGGCCAAGGGTACCTTCTTTGATTTCATTGATAAAGACGGAAGTGAGATGGTTAGGACCAGAACAAACTAAGGCCAAAAAGGAGCTCATTACTTTATGTATTAGCACAAAAGTAATCTTGTGGGTTGATAAAAAGATAAAAGGTGATCATGCAGGGCTGGCAAGATAGTTTCCAGGGTAAAGGGACTAACTCTGCAAGCTTGATGATGGACGTTAGATTCCTGGAGTCCACATAAAAGTGGAACAAGAAAATGGACTCCATAAAGTTGTCCTGTAAAATCCGTGTGCATTCTCCCCCACTACACACATTCACCACATACATACACAATTCACCCCCCCCCCCCCCCCCCCCTCCCCCCAAAACCACCCCACTCCCCCCCCCCCCCCACACACACACTTGTACACATTTACCCTTCCCACTTGCACAGACACTTACACTGTGCGTCCTCAAAAGCAGTTTAGAAAGCTGTGGCCAGTTCTGACCCACTGAAACACGCCCTTCCCTTCAACGGCTGTCCACTGTGAGGCTCAGTGGAGTATGTGTTTTTCCCACTTACATTTTATTAACTTATGTCTTCTTCTGAGGGTGAAGTTCTGAGGAACACGTGGTCCCCAGTGTTTGTGCCTCTCAGTACCTGCCAAGGGCCTTTTGAATCTTTTGAATCTGCTCTTGTTATTGACAAGGAGTTTACCTGGCACACAGGCCTTTTTTTTTTTCTTTGTTTTGTTTATTTTTAATTTGGCTTAGCTTTCTGTTTGCTACTCAAGCTGCCTTAAAACTTTAAAAAAAATATTATTTTATGCCTATGGATATTTTGCCTGCATCTGTGTCTACACACCATGTGCAAGCCTGATGCACTGTGAAGCCAGAGGAAGGCACCGGATCTTCTGGAATTAGACTTACAGATGGCTGTGAGCTGCTGTGTAGGCTCTGAGACTTGAACCCCGTGCTCTTAACCACGGGACCCTCTCTCCAGCCCGCGCTTAGGCCATCTTAATGGGGCTGCTCTCTGGCCTTGTTCCCATACAGTTCATTTCCTAGACTGAGGTTACTTCCTATGTTAAACATTTCTGGACAATGTTCTGGTATGGACTGGACTATGAGCCCTTAAGGAGTCCTTGAAGCTTTTCTCTGTCCCATCAGCTCATGTTGGTTGTCCCTGACTACTACCTACATCGGTCATACGTTGGTTAGTGTTTGTTCCTTTTTCACTGTCTGGGCTAATGAGGGGCTGCTCCACTTCTGGTGAACAGGAAGCTGCTGCACTGCCATTTCTTCCCAGCCTGTGCTTTTCCTTCTTTTGGATTTGACCCCTTGTTTGGATCTTGTTCTCTTGCTGGTGTGGTACCTTTATTCGCATAGTCTTGGGAGAAACCCCTATAAAATAATTGAATGTTGTCTCAGTAAAAGAGTAACAATGGGAGGAACTAGAAAGACTGTCAAGGCAGCCAATAATTGTAGTAACATTTAAATCGGTGGAGATGTCACAGAAGTCTATGGAAACCAAATAAACAGCACTGAGGGTAGAATAAGATGATTATAGAGCAATTATTGCCAAGTTCATTTTAAATTAGAGTAAATCCAGGTTTTCTGCAGGCTTTGAGTCTTTTCTAAACAATGAAAGATTTCAATTCTTTTATACAATGCTAAGATATGTTTTTATTATTAGGTCAGCGATCTTTTGGACTTCTTCATAGTATCTTCCAGTTCTTTGTTAATAATAAAATTCTTGGATTTTAGATGGGCAAATGTCTTCCTACGATTAGGTCTATAGTTCCCAGCTTTCTTTGCGTCTGGACTTGCCATACAACGAAATTCCAGTAGATAAGATGATGAGATGATGAGAAAATTTCCATGAAGTTTTCTTAAAGGAAAAAAAAAAAGTATTTTTTTTTAATCTTTTTAACTTTAAGGTAAAGAAATAGAGGTCATCTGGATGCAAATGAAATAGATGCTCTTTGAGTCTTCTTTTATTGGCAACGTAAATCATAAAGCTGATAATTTCAGTACAGCCTAGTAAACTTTCCTTGGGAACCATAGTTATGCTGACCATGAAAAGAACATTTCAAAATTGTTATCATCTAGAAAAACCTCATTTTCCCCCAGAGCATATTTGTTTAATTGAGACAAAAATCACTAATCCTATTCAAAGAACCAAGCCTATTATCATATCTGGAACTCATGTTCTTCATACATAGGTGAAATTTTTCTTTGGAAATTGATCAAATGATGCTCATGAATTCAAATTGAATTACCAATTTTAGTTTACAGTGGTTGTTTTCCTGGGCAGATGGATGAGGTGCCCCATTCTTGGAGAGAACTCAGTCTCTGTAATAATGAGGAGCACCAGCCATTATTTTGCAGAATGGCAAACACTGCATCGAAAACAGCCACTAAATAAACAGTAATCTGACTATTGACTTGCTAACAGGAGCATCCTGACCTGATTTCCTACCCATCAACCAGTATGAATAAGCTTTAGTCAGGTGACAATGCAGTGTATGTGTGAGTGTGTGAGTGTGTGTGTGTGAGAGAGAGCGAGAGAAAGGGAGTTTGATTTTAAAGTATATTCATTTTCTTCAACTTTCATTAGCTTATTTCATTGCTTTAGAGAGCCCCTGGCTTATAAGTATTCTGAAGGGTTAAGAAGCAGCCCTCATTCACATACCAACTGGAAGAACTTAGATTGTGATGCCTCTACCTGACCTCCAATTTTTTTTAAAGATTTATTTATTTAGTATGTATACAGATCTCATTCTAGAAGGTTGTGAGTCAAAATGTGGTTGTTGGGAATTGAACTCAGGACCTCTGGAAGAGCAGCCAGTGCTCTTAACCTCTGAACCATCTGTCCACCCTCCTCACCTCCTCTTTGTACTTCTAGATTTCAGTAGCTTCTTCATCTACTTAAGAGTGTGGCACATGGCTCTCCACATGACACATGATGAGGATAGCTCTCTAGGTAACCTCGGCCCCACCTGAAGCATGCCTGTTTTGTACTATAACTGTAAAATGAAATAATTGATCAAGATGGTAAGATCCTTGGGTGAAATTGGTAGCCTGATGTTTCCTTATTAAGTCTGTGATTTTAGTAGAAGTGAGTCATAGGAATAATGGCCTGAGATGATGAACCATTTTTTTTAATATGGAGCCATTTATTATAAAGCATAGCTTTTCTCTCTTTTTCTAAATTATTAATGTTACACATATACATTACATATACATTTATAAATACAACCTCCTGAGTCCATATACATATACATATGTTGTTCATATGTGTGTGTGTGTATGTGTGTGTGTGTGTGTATGGGTTGACCAGTTGGTTGGATAATTGATTAGGGAGATTATTCTTGGGGAAGTCTAATGAATCTCAACAACATGGCTGCCCAAAGACAACACCAGTTGACCAGGACAAAGGACATGATGTAGACAGAGGAAATCTCACAAGGCTCTGCCCCTATATGAAGAGTTGTTGGTAACACATGGCTGCTGGGAGGGGGGATGGATTTTATGGTGAAATTGGAAGGTTTTGATGACTATGTATAAAGAGCCTTGTTAACTGAGTCATGATAGCATCAAGGAATGTGTTGACATGATTAGAAGGAAACAAAAAGAAAACGTGAGGTATAAAGAACAAGCCCAGTTAAAAAGGGGAAGAGAGAGCTTCCTACACTGATCACTGAGGTAAGTCTCATTCATGTTTCTTTTATTGCAGTAGGGATTCATATTCAGGTAAGGGACAAAGTCATCTTCTGGGACTGCTGTCGGGCTGCTTAGCTAAAAGCCAGAACCTGCAGAATCCTGGAGAAAAATAAAGTCTCTTCAGGGACTGGAAACATAGCATGACTGGTGGAGCATCGGTCTAGCATGCACCAGGCCCTGGATTCAGTTATTGGCTTTTGGCCACCATGAAACAAAACAAACAGCCAAGCAAACAAACAAATGCAAAACAAACAGAAAACAATAGCAACAAAACCCAAACAAAACCCCCAAAACAAGACGACAACAACAAAACAAAACAAAAGGTAGTACAAATGTTTAGTCCCAGTACTTCAGCAGTGGAGACAGCAAGTTTAGAAGTTCACGGTCAGCCTGGGCTACCTGAAGTCAATCTTAAAACAAAATCATCAGACCTCCCCCCCGAAACAAGCAAAAATATCCCATAAATTTTCAGTCCCAGTTGGATTATATTGTTGGTCATACACATTTTTTGTATGCCATTTATTTGGCTTAAAATTTTTGTCATGTAATATATTTTGAGCATATTCTTTCCTATCCCATAACTTCTCCCAGATTTTACCCACCCAAGTTCATGTTCTTCCTCTCTAAAAGCAAAACAAAACAAAACAAAACAAAACCCAAAACAACGGTTTTTCATTGATTGATTGATTGATTGATTCACTTTACAGATTGACCGAAGCCCCCTCCCTCCTCTCTTCCAAGTCCCATGCTTATACCTACTCCCCCCATTTTACTCTCTCCTCCTTCTCAAAGAAGGGGAGGCCCCTAGGGGTACCAACACACCCTGCAATCCTCTCCCACTGAGGCCAGACAAATCCAGCCCAGCTAGGGGGAAGGGATCCAAAAGCAGGCAACATAGTCAGAGAGGGGGACTCCCTTCCCCTGCTCCAGTTGCTGGGGGACTCACAGGAAGACCAAGCTGCACTTCTGCTACATGCCTGTAGGGGGCCTAGGTCCAGCCTGAGAAGCCTCTTTGGTTGGTGGTTCAGTCTCTGTGAGCCCCCATGGGCCCAGGTTAGTTTACTTTGTAGGCCTTTTTGTGGGTGTCCTTGACACTCTGGCTCCCTTAATTCTTCCCCCAATTCTTCTGCTAAACTCATGGAGCTCGGCCTATTGTTTGTCTGGGTAAAACTCCAAATCAAAACAGACAAACAGACAAACAAAGCAAAACAAAACTCCCCAAAAGCGCACAAAAAAACAGTCTGATTTTGTTGGTCAACTACTCCTGAGCATGGGGCCTGCCCTGGAGTGTGGGTGATATACCCAGCATTATTCCACTGTAGAAAACAGATTTTATCTCTCAGCAGATACCATGTGCAAACAGTGTCTTGGATAGGATCAGGGCTTCAGACCCCTTCCCTTCTCAGAGCTGGGATTTCATAGCTTGAGCTTATTCAGGTCTAATGCATTCTCACAGTCTCTGTGAGTTCATGCGTGTGTCAGTTCTGTTACGTCTAGCTGGTGCTGTTTTCCGGTGGCTTGAATTTGTGTCTAGTTGCTGCTGTTTCCTTGGAGTCATCTGCCGCCTCCAGCTCTTACAATCTCTCTGCCTCTCCAAAGATCCTTTGGGGGAGGGAATGTGATAAAGGCATCCCATTCAGGACTGAGCGCTCCAAAGTCTGTCACTCAGTCTAGTTGTGGGTCTCTGTGTTAATCACCATCTATTACAAGAAGAAACTTCTCTGACGAGAGTTGAGCAATGTGCTATGGGCATAGCAATGCGTACAGCAATCTGTCAGCAGGAGTCATTATATTGCTATGTTCCTTTAGCAAAATAGTAACAGTAGTTTTCTCCTAGGGCCTGCAACCTGTGTGGCTTCTCATTTTGGCCACACCAGCCAGTGGAGTGGGATTCAAATCCAATCGAATAGCATACGTAAGCTTTTAGAAAGCTGTATATTACACCTAACTTGTCAACTGTCACTGGAAAAAAAAAAAGTTCGGCGCAACATCTCATACATTGAAAGATAAAGATTATACTTAATTACTGACATTTACAGTTAATATAATCCTTAGAGTGCTTGTACTAAGCGTTAAAGTTAATTTTATTCACAAACTGGGTCTCCTCAGAATTTGGATGAGAAGACTCAAGGCTAAAGGAAAGTCAAGGGCACTAAAGTAATACCGTCTCCCCCCTCCCCAAACTTTCTGAAAGCAGCCTGAAAAAAGAAGGGCATTCAGTTTCCTATAGGGCACATACCTTAGGGGCTCGTTTGGTGCACACATTACTTATTAGCAGCTCCGCAGGAGGCTCAAAGGCATACCCTCTCGTGCAGAAAATTATGTTTATTTGAATCTTTATTTGCCCAAGTCTTAAACAAGTTTTGGTTTTAGGTTTGTTCTGATTAACCTCTCATTCCATTAGCAATTAAGCCCCAGTAAGGCACGGCTTGCAACACTTGGAGAAAGTGATTTGTAGAGACCTGCTGCTTCCAAGCCGCTGACTAATGGACCAACACGATGGAGGGCATGAATGCCCCCGAGGTCAGCAATGCCCAGGTGGAAATGCCCAGCCATGAGACAAAACTTGCCTTGGCCTTTTTCCTGCCAATCTGGGGGCTAGAGATAGATGTTCAGGCTGGGTTCCCAAGAGCCCGGGCTGCCTGTGTGGGAAGCTACTGTTTTGAGGCTATAGGGCATGGGACACTGGGATGGCACAGGGAGACAGCAACTGCTGGAGGCGCCAGCCTAGGAAGCTGGCAGGACTGGAGAGAACTGGTGGGTGTGGACTAGACAGCTGGCCAAACCGAAGGAGCGGGTTTGAGAGGCGGGGGCTCGTTTTGTGGGCTGTTAGAAGCCACACAGCTAGAGTAGAAGCTGCTTCAGGGCGAGGCTCCCCCATCCAGTAGGACTTCCGGTGCGCTTGGTGTCCTGTCGCTTCACTCCTTCCTCCCTGGTTTGTGCACAAAGGCAAATCCCGTGACGCTGTTCACGGACATCCCGACATGCTTTGAGGTAAAAGTGTGCCAAGTCTCCTCACTCAGACTTGTAAGGCACATGATTTTTATGCATTTCTCCAAGGCTGCCTTAAGCACCTGCATTTTGGCAGAGACGTGTGCAATGAGAGAAGAAGGGAGGACAGAACTGTTAGCACCCTGTGACCACGGTGGTGATGAAGACCGCTGTGGTGTGAAGGCTGACAGTCCTAGTGCTACCGTCAGGAACAGCAGCTCCAGCGAGAGGATGCCATCCAGTGTTTTAAAGGGTCGACGTCTCCCTGAAGAATAAAAACGTAACAGTGTGCAGCTAAGACAGAACATTTTAAGGGGCTGGTGAGATGACCATTGAGTAAAATGCTTTCTGTGGAAGCAGGAGAAACCGACTTTGATCTCCAGCACCCACTTAGGTGTCACATTTCTATAATCCCAACTCCGGGATGAAATCGACAGGTCAGTTTTATTTTATTCTCTTAAAGTCATTTAAAAACTGTGTGTGCATACCTGCTCACCTGGAAGAGTGTGGGAAAACGCACTTGTGTGCAGAGGTGTTTTCCTCAGTTGTTTTCCATTTTGCATTTGAGAAAGGGTATCATACCGAATCGTCACCAATTTGGCTAGTCTGGCTGGCAGGTGAGCTCCTGGATGCTTGTGCCTCTGCCCTCACAGATTTGGGATTACAGAAGGACAACTCTCTGCCTGGCTTTTCATGTGGGTACTTGGGATTGAATTCAAGTTCCCATGATTTCGTAGCAGGCATGTTACTCATCAAGCTATCTCTTCAGCTCCTAGAAAATCTTTTTTTTTTTTTTTTTTTTTAAATTCCTTGCTGGACATGGTATGGTATTCAAAACAATGAACAAAGCTGTGGTTGTCTGAAGAGACGTCAGCTGTTGGGAGTCTCCTGCTATGCCTGGCCCTGTTGCATTTGTGGCAACAGTGTTAGGGGAAGCAGACGTGTCAGGAAAGCATACGGGGTGATCGGGCAGCGAGGAGACATTGTGAGAGTTCAAAGCATCAACTGTTTGCCCATCCCTGCTGAAGTATTTCCATTGTGTACCAATTTAGCAGTCCACTAGCTGAGTACTAGTATAGAAAGAGCAGGCTTGTCCTAGGCCTTTGCCTCTTTAAAGATTCCCTCAGCACTTTAGAACTGCACAGAGTTGTGCTTTTGAGCTCTCCTTTTTCTAAGTAGGCCTCACTTTGATAGCTCCCCCACCCTTCGGCACACAGAGCCTCAGTCTTGTGCCTAGGTTGGCCTCGCACTGAGAATCCTCCTGCCTCAGCCTCCCGAGTGCTGGGATTACAGGTGTGTGCTGCTATATAGCCCAGCTTGTTTGCTGGTCTCTGAGCATCTGGTTCCCTCCACGTGCCTTCCCCCAAGTATTGATATTAAGATGTTCGTTTAAAGCGTGGCCTGGAGAGTTCTCCATTTATGAGGTGACAACTTTGGGACAGTCAGGTAAACTCCCTGTGTTCTGTGGAGAATTGAAAACCAATCATGTCTGAAATGTTTTGAGATAGTCACATGATTTTTGGAAACCAAATGAAAAAAAAAAAGCAATTTTCAAATTTAAATCCTTTTATCAGAGTCTAGCTCTCCACAGAATGGGCCTGTCTGAGGAGCCAAGGGAGAGCTAACTGCCAACATGTGTTTTTGTTGAAATGTATTTGCTAATGTAAACAACTTATGCCTGCCTGTGGCACCCAAGGCTGTCGCGAGGAGCTTGCATGGTCCGCAGGGAATGCTTCTTTCGCAAAGATTAATACACGAAAATCTGCAACTCATATTTCTGTGCTCACGCGTGTCTCATGCAATTAAAGAGAAAGGAACTCATTTACATCAGGCTAGCAGTTGGAAAATTTCAACATCTGATCAATAAAAATGGAAGGAAGATAATTCGATGCAAATTGGGGGAGTGAACTGAGAACAGAAAGGAACCGGTGCTCTCTCCCTTTTGTGGAGCTGGGGAAAGAGCCCAGAGCCTGGCGCACACTGAGCTGCTGACTAGGAGAGTGCTCAGCACTCACCAGGAGGGTGCTCTATCAATGAGTTACAAACCCGGCCTTTCTCCTACATCTGTGGATTTATTTACTGAGATCCTCAATTTTTTCAAGTGTAAAGTTTGTTTGTTTATTTGTTTTGAGACAGGGTTTCTCTGTGTAGCCTTGGCTGTCCTGGGCTTGCTTTGTTGACCAAGCTGGCCTTGAACTCACAGAGATCCTCCTGCCTCTGCCTCCCCGAGTGCTGGGATTGCACTAATTGTGTGCCACCATGCCCAGCTGTTGGTTGTTTTTCTAATGTGGGAGAATAAGGTGCCAGGAGCACCTTAGGTAGCCGACAGCTCCTGAACACACACAGAATCTCCTGGGGGAAAATCAAAAGACGGCTTTTTAAATTCTAGGTCTCTGGGTTTCTAACAATTCTAGACTCTGAATTTCCAACAAGTCCCTAAGGCATGCCTCTGCTGCTGCCTTCCACACCCACACCCCTGGAAGGCAAATACTATAGACCCCTGGAGCAGAACACCTGGAGAGAGCCTTTCAGTGAGATGAAGGTTTAGAGATTCTTACTTCATGGCCTGTGATTGAGTGCTGGGAATGTCTAAAAATTTGCTAAAAATTGTCTTCCGGTAACTCTAAATGTCCATCAGCCAGTAGTGAGAAGTACAGGGCAAAGATTGATTGCTGGGATAGGATTTGTCATTGGCTAGTATTTGACTAAATAGGGAATGAAGTTGAATAGAGGGACATTGCTGGCATTGGCACATAGCCACAGAAACTTTTAGAAGCCAAATAGGTTTTTTAAATGAGTGTCACCTATATCACACGAGGCCTCCCGCATGTATAAAGCACCCCCAGACTACCCGCTTAACAGATTCTTCCATCATTGAAAATGTTAAAATGTGAATTATTTTACATCCTTGAAACAATACTAGCAAGCAAATCTCTCCATCGCTGTAGGAGTACTGCCTTCCCTCTCCTCCCACTGTGAGAGGGTGGGCTTGTCGCTTTGTTGTATGGGTTATACCAGTTTTGTGATCACAGGGTGTATAGTACCTGAAATGTTCTTTGCAGTATTTATGTTTTTCTTACTACAATTTGGGAAAAGATTTTGCACATACTCATGTTGTTGGTTTGACATGGAAGGAAAAGGTTAAAAAATGTATACCTTTATACACACACACACACACACACACACACACACACACACACACACACACACACACACGGGTGTTAACACTTGAACCACAATTCAAGCCCTTTAAAATGGTGCAGAACTCAACTTCCCACTCTTTCCTGTATGAGAAAAGATTCTGGCTTTCCCTATTCCCTGGCAGGTTTAAGTGATTTTTCTCTCTGCTGCCCCTTTACCTCCAGTTTCTGAGTGTCTTCTTTGTTTGGTCTTTTTGTTCAAAGGTCAGTTGGCTGACTGCTGGTGCTGTCCTTCGGATAATAGGTGACTGATACAGAGAAAGGGCTGAGAATGACCACAAAAAGGGTTGAGGGCACCCCCTGGAGGTGGAGACATTTTACAGAGGAGCACTGATCTGGGAGTCAATTTACAATTTGGATCCTTGCAACTTTCTCAGCTTGTGTGGTTCCAAAGTCTTGCGAAAAATCACTTAAACCTGCTAAACTTCAGGTTTTTTTTTTTCTTCTTCTTAATTTACGAAAAGGATCACACCTACCTCCTGTGAGTTTATTTCGAGGATTAAACCACAGAGCACAGATGGGGCTTTGATGGTCTTGCCCTTACTAACGCCAGAGTGCCTGGGACAGTGCCAGCTTGTAGAAGGCCAAATTAAAACAAGCTCTGTAAGCTCATAGAATAGCAAGTGAAGGGAGTGGTCCTGAGTGAGCACGCTTTCCAGCCTCAAGCTCATTCCCCGCCTTCCGTGTCCTTTTCCGGGCACAGGTCCATGGGCGCAGAGAGCATAAACCCACAGGATGAGAGCAAAAGCTGATAGGATTTCATTCTCTGTAGGAGTAAACACCTGGTGATCACAGCTCATTTCTACGATAGTCTTCAAATAAGGATTCAGAAGACCCTCTTCACGGAGACAGTATTTTCAAGGTCCCTCTCTCAGAACTGCAGAGGTCATTATGTCAGTTGAGAGAGAGGTGGTAGCTGCAGTTAGGAATTGGAGTCTTGGGTTCTATTTATTCCTGACAGGACTGTGGTACCTCATGCTTTATAAATAACCTTTATTAACTTAACTTTGGACGTGCCTCAGGTTACCGATTATAATTATGCCAAGTACTATCTTGTCCCTTGCAATAAAACCTCCCCATTTGTTACAAATGCGCACTGAAACAGTTGAGTCAGTTGGACTGAATGAAGTCGGGTAAGGTGGTGATGTTTTGTCAGGTTAGAAGACAGTGGGAATGGAAGTAAGCCAGGTTTGGCTGCAGAGCTTAGCCTTCACATGCTTGGCAAAGGATCTTCACAGAACATTTTGGTAGAAGCAGTTTTACCATGGCACACACAGTTTCTTGGTTAATGAATGCTTATTCAGTGTTGGCAGAGCCAAGGCAATGGACATAGGCATCTATTTGAAATAGGGGTAGTGCTCATTTTTAACTTTTATACTAAATTTGATGAGTGATCACTTGGCATTGATGCCCTGTGCCAAGCCGGCTTGTTGATCCAACCTTTGTTTTTGCTAAATAGTCAATATCAAGAGACAAATAATTACATCACTATGCCTTCAGATTTTCACAGAGAATTTACTTTTGAATCGATGAGACATTTCTATCTAATACATATTACTATAACATAGTGTTTTGAAAAAAACAAAGACCTCCAAAAGCGTACTTGGAAGGGAAACCTAAGACTAATTAAAGGGTTAGAATGTTTTGACTCTCCCCAAATAGGAAATATTAAAAAATTAAAAAGCTGTTTTCTCCCTCTCCACCCACACTAGTGGTCTGGATTTCCCAGACAACAAGCAACTGAGCTGTAAAGCTGGTCTTCAAATATAAACTAAAGTCCTGGACTCCATTACTGTTGCCAGAAAACTAGAGTCAGTGTTATCTCTAAGTTTGTGAAATTCAGAAAGAGCAGATCTGTGGTGGCAGGGCTGGAATTTTATAGCCTGGGTAAGGAATGCCATTGAAGTTGTCAGACTCATAAACTTCTAATGTTTAGGTCTTTGGGAGAGAGGAGCATAGGGTGATTTGGAAGTGCAGAGCTCTGCCCTCTGTTGCCCATGAGTCTCCACAATTGCAGATCAGGGTCTTCTGGCCCCAGTTCTTCTGTCTACAGGGTGCAATAATTGTGGAATTGACATATCTTCATTTAAGTTCTCAGATGACGACTTACTTCCTCCTGGGAAATTTTCATGGAACATCTGATTTCTTTTTTCTTTCTGTTTGGTTTGGCTTGGTGTTTAACTTTTTAAGAACTCATGCTCTTTCGCTGACTTCCCTACCTCTACTCCTTGCCTGAAGCTCTGTGCTAACTTACCATACGGTTTTCTGATTTATTCTCTTTCTGTTTTGCCTCTGTCTCCCTTTCTCCTAGCTTATAAATTCTACCTCAAACTGTATTACATTGCAGTGAGTTGCAGAGCTTAACCTTGTATCTAGATATAGGTACTCAGTAAGAGCTTTGTGAAAGGGAATGAAAGGATAGAAACTGTTCTTGGTCATTGAGGACAAGTTTACAGATGTAATTGTTGCGTGGTTATTATTATTTTTGCATGTGTGTGCATGTGTGGTGAGTGATACAGCCTTATTAGCATGACCCAGAAAGAAGAGAGAAGGTCATGTTGGTGAATGATTCTTTAACAGCCAAAATGATTCATGGAGGTATGCACGCTTGGAAAACATTCTCTGCTGGTGTGACAGGCAGGGCACAGCTGTCCTAGACACTATTGGCCTGCCTAGACCCACAAAAGAGGGAGGCTCTCCTCTATTCTACATTCAGCTAAGGACACATCGTGTAGGATGACATGCCAGGACACTCTAGAAGACTTTAAACCACCAGAGGCTAGCCACTCAATCATTCATACTAACAGCTAGTATGTTCTCACTGTATCTAGACATCTTTCTAAGCACTTAGATAGTTTACTAAGAGTAGAGATAGCCATGAGACTCATTTTAGAGATTTGTAAGGCATAAGGAAACGTGATGAATTGCCCAAGTTGACATAGTCAGAAAATGGAAGAAGCAAATTTCAAGTCCTTGTGGTTAGAATCTTCTTGCAATATGGACTCATGCATGATCTGCCTTTGAGAACCAGAGCAGCCTGTGCTCTTAGAGAGGCATCTGGGAAAACCAGTTGTTAGCTCAATCATTCAGCCAGCAACCCATCTTTGAGCTACAGCTTTGTGCTGTTGGGTCATCAAAATAGTGGATGTCAAGGCTGTGCCCTGTGAATCTGTCGGTCATGCAAGACAGGAACAGTCTTAGAAAATGCCTGAAGACAGGCTGTATGGGTTTGTTTGCTTAGGATGGGAGTATCATTTCTGCTTAGATTCTGAGCAGTCCTGCCCTCTTTGTGGCGAGTTTGAGGAAAACGATGTTTGTTGACTGTTGTATGTCTCAGCTGATACGTTGCTAGTTGCCAACAGCCTCTGATACTCCTTTTAGGACAAAATGTTCAAGAAGGGCCAGCTTGATCACTTTTGAGGCAGAGTAGAGATTTTTTGTGTGACCAAGAAAAGGATCAAGATGGTAAGAACAGCTTATACATAATAATCACAATAAAAGTTAACACTTGTTGAACACTTACACAGCACAGCACTGTGGAAAACCTACAACTTCTGTTGGCTCTGAGTACATATTTACCAAATTTTCTCACACTAACAATATAAGGTAGTTACAGTTCTTTCTCTCTCTCTTCCTTCTTTCCTCCCCCCCCCCCCGTGCATGTGTGCATGTATGTTTGTGTGTCAACTTCAGGAATACCTCCCATCTTCTTTACTCTGGAGCTCACCAGCCAGGGTAGCCTGTCTGGCTAGGGAGCCTCAGGGAGCCTCCTGTCTCTGATTCTCCAGGGCTGGGATTATAAATGTATGTTGCTGCTCCCAGCATTTTTATATAGTCTCTGGGAGATCAAACACTTTGCTGACTGAGCTATCTCCCCAGCCATATTTTTAAAGAACATATTCTATAAACGATAAAATGGAGGCACAGACACAGAGAGATGAAAGTGCAGCTTTGCTAACTAAAGGACAATTCTGGGCTCCCATTTACTTTGTCTTGACAGCTCTATGGTGTTACTCAGTGCTGGAGATGGTTCTACATGTTTTTTCCTATAGCAATAATGAAGTCTTCAAAACCTACTAGCTTCCACTACGGAACAAATGAGGCAAAGCTGGATTGTGTAACTTGTCAAGAAAACACATGAGTATGTCTAGTAAGAAACCTGCCTGGTGTCTCATCACCATCTTATAAAGGTTTGACACTGGAGAGCCTCTGGGTGATTTTTTTCTTGGGACTTAACCAAGACATCCAGGGTTGGGCATTCATTTGAAGCATGGCATTAATCATAATAATACCAATCTTGGAGGATTGTCCAGAGGACTACACGTGACCATTAATATGAAACATTTAGCAGAGGGCCCAGCATGTTGTAAAAGGTTCGATAAATGCTAATTTAGAATCTTACCAGTATTTATCAGTTTTCATTTACTTTGGAATTAGAGCTATCTGCAAATATTTGTTTTTAACTTACAAGTTGGGGAGTTTTCCTTTGCCTCAGTGTTCTTGGAAAATGGAGAAAAAACTAGTGGTATCAAGCTCAGAGAACTGCTGTGAAGGCCAAGAGAGATGATCTATTTAAAGAGCTGAGAACCGTGGCAAATGCTCAATTAATGTTTGCATCTATTATTAGGAGAAGTAAGGGAATGGAGTTGGGAGGGACACAAAGAATGTTTACTATGGAGACTTCATGGTGTAATTAAATATGAGTGACTCAGAGGGCATGGCCAAGAGTGGGAGCAAGAGAGCTGGCTAGGACGAACTGACCTCTTGCAGGCATCTCTCCAGGGCTGCAGAGCCTGCGCTTGGAGCCTCGCAGACATGGGTTCTACCTGATACTCTTCATGGCCCAGGCAAATTATTTAATCACCCTAAGCCTCAGATTCCTCATCTGTGCAATGGGGATACTATCCCCGCCCTCATGGAGTTGTCAAGAGGATTAACGGAGATATTGTGTGTAATTCACTTGGCACTGTGCCTGGCAAATAACCAGCTCCCAGTAAAAAGGTAACTAGCAGTTTCTAAAAGTTGTCATGGATGGCGCAAAACACAGCCCCAAGACTTACGCAATAGCCATTTCTGAGTAATTCAAAGGCTACTCCCATGTTCCTTAGCACATTTACTGTTGAGGTTGGGCAGTTTGCTGTCCTTGCTATGAGTAGGGCCTTGTAGTTACAGGACAGGGGAACTTTAGGGAACTTTATGGGAATAACTGGCAGAGTGAAATCAAATTTTTGAGATTGTTCAAGCTTTTTTTTTTTTTTTAATGAATAAGAAAATTAGATTGAAAGTATTTTAGGGCCTGGTGAAGGTTGGAAGCTCAGATGTGGTTGGAAAGAACAGAAGTCCTGTCTTGTTCTTAAACTCGGAACTCTCCACAAAATTAGAGTACATTTCTGTATTAAATTGTATTTTTGCAGCGTGTGGTGCCGAGCACAGCCCTAGAACTGGGCAGTGTGCTGATGCTGGCTGAAACTTAGGGGAGCATCTGATTTAGGCAGTTTTTAGTTATAAAATCTAATGATTGTTCTCTTCCTTGGGGACTATGTATGTGCGTACTTGAGCTCTTTAAAAAGATATGGTTATTTTCATCTTGAATAAGTAAGTTTCAGAGCAAAAAATGACCCAAGATGACAAAGTCATTCAATAAATGAGAAATGTCATTCTCCTGGTATACTAAACAACATTTTAATTGAGCAAGAACCTAGAAGTTTTAACCCAAAATTAGATAAAATTAAAAAATAGCATTGGCAGTATATTTCCTAACTAAATCAAGAAACTAAATACTCTGATCTTTTGATGGTTGCACAAAAATAACCTAACTACAACAAGTCTTTCTGCTGAAACTATCCACCAAAGGATTTACTATTAAAATGAAAGAATTTATCATTTTTCTATCTAAACTTTTTTTGATATACTATTGTCTATTTCTGTTTTAGCCCTAAAGTCACTCTAATTTATCTTCTTCAAGGAGTCACAGGTACTTGAGACCTCTGCACATAATACTGCTCTCCTAAATATCAGGAATTTTTCTTTATAAACAATTAATCATGTCTTCTAGAAATATGTGCAAACCTACTCTTCTGATGCCTTTTGTCTACCTTATAAATTATTATTTTATTTAAATTTTTGGATCCAGAATTCTGTATTACATTTTATATTTGTTTTGTAACTACATTAAAACCATCCAATAAAAAAAAAAAAAAGATATGGTTAAACCCAGATGTCCTTTCAGCTGAAGAATGGATACAGAAATTGTGGTACATTTACACAATGGAATACTACTCAGCAATAAAAAAACAAGGGAATCATGAAATTTGCAGGCAAACGGTGGGAACTAGAGAAGATCATCCTGAGTGAGGTATCCTAGAAGCAGAAAGACACACATGGCATATACTCACTTATAAGTGGGTATTAGACATATAATATAGGACAAACATACTAAAATCTGTGCACTTAAGGAAGCTGGGCAAGAAGGAGGACCTTGGGTAAGATGATCAGTCCTCACTCAGATAGGCAAACAGGGTGGACATCGGAAGAAAGAGAAAACAGGGAACAGGACAGGAGCCTACCACAGAGGCCCTCTGAAAGACTACTCAGCAGAGTATCAAAGCAGATGCTGAGACTCATAGCCAAACTTTGGGCAGAGTGCAGGGAATCTTATGAAAGAAGGGAGAGATAGAAAGGCCAGGCGGGGACAGGAGCTCCACAAGGACAGTTACAGAACTAAAAATATCTGGGCACTGGGGTCTTTTCTGAGACTGATAATCCAATCCAGGACCATGCATGGAGATAACCTAGAACCCCTGAACAGATGTAGCCCATGGCAGCTCAGTCTCCAAGTGGGTGTCCTAGTAAGAGGAACAGGGACTGTCTCTGACATGATCTCAGTGGTGGGCTCTTTGATCACCTACCCCTGAGGGGGGAGCAACCTTACCAAGCCACAGAGGAAGAAAATGCTGCCAGTCCTGATGAGACCTGATAGGCTAGGGTCAGAGGGAAGGGGAGGAGGACTTCCCCTATCAATAGACTTGGGGAGGGGCATGGGAGGAAGGATGGAATTGGGAGGGATTGAGGGAGGGTGCTACAGCTGGGATACAAAGTGAATAAATGGAAATGAATAAAAAAATAAATAAATTAAAAATTTTGTACCCCCCCCCATAAGATACTGTTAGATTAAGCGTAAATAGCTCATTGGAGACATGTAGGAGATAGAGTTGCAAAAGCAAAACCAAATCAAACAAACAAACAAACAAGCAAAAGCTAAACACAACACAGCAAAACCAAAACAAACAAGCTGCCATTATAGTCTTTTACCAGTCTCAAGAAAATGTTTTGTGTCATCACATGAAACAGAATATATTGCTTCAAATCACTTAAAAATGCTTCTCTGCAAGAGAGCTACATCTTGCTTTTTAATATATGATTCATAAAAATCTTACTCATTAGATGAGTAATTTTTAGTTTAAAAATCTCAATTCAAAAATGGAGGCTTGACTGGATGGATTATTAGTCTAGATTAAAAGAGCTGTCATCTATCAGATGGCTGCAAAGTCTAGAATTTATACCATTCTATCAAATGAATCTATGACTTAAATTTTTTTAAATTATTTTATTAATTACAGTTTATTCAGTTTATATCCCAGCTATAGCCCCCTCCCTCATTCTCTCTCAATC
Organism: Psammomys obesus; assembly: GCF_907164565.1. NCBI lineage: Eukaryota > Metazoa > Chordata > Mammalia > Rodentia > Muridae > Psammomys > Psammomys obesus. The sequence continues at coordinate 16,726,495 of NW_026596095.1, read as the reverse complement.
CCATCCTCCTTCCCTCAACTTTGCCCATGCCCTTCTCCAAGTCCACTGATAGGGGAGGTTTTCTTCCCCTTCCCTCTGACTCTAGCCTATCTGAGCAGGGGTTTTAGGTTATCTCCATGCATGGTTCTGGGTTGGAGTATCAGACTCAGAAAAAAACCCTGGGCACAGATTTTTTGGTTCTGTTGCTCTCCTTGTGGAACTCCTGTCCCCTCCTGGCCTTTCTATCTCTCCCTTCTTTCATAAGATTCCCTGCACTCTGCCCAAAGTTTGGTTATGAGTCTCAGCATCTTTTTTGATACTCTGCTGAGTAGAGTCTTTCAGAGGCCCTCTGTGGTAGGTTCCTAAGCTGTCCATCCCATTTGCCTATCTGAGTGAGGACTGATCATCTTATCCAAGGTCCTCTTTCTTGTCCAGCTTCCTTAGGTGAACATATTTTAGTATGTTTATCTGATATCATATGTCTAATATCAACTTATAAGTGAGTGTATACCATGTGTGTCTTTCTGCTTCTGGGATACCTCACTCATGATGATCTTTTCTAGTTTCCACCATTTGCTTGCAAATTTCATGATTTTCTTGTTTTTAATTACTGAGTAGTATAATGATTTCTGTATCCATTCCTCCACTGAGGGACACTGGGTTGTTTCCAGCTTCTGGCTATTATGAATAAAGGTGCTATGAACATGGTTGAGCAAATGTCCTTGCTGTATACATGAGCATATTTTGGATATGTGCCTAGGAGTGGTATAGCTGGATCTTGAAGTAGCACTACTCCTAATTGTCTGAGAAAGCACCAGTGGTTGTAGAAGTTTACATTCCCACCAGCAGTGGAGGAGGGTTCCCCTTTCTTCACATCCCTTCCAGCATGTGTTGTCACTTGAGTTTTTGATTCTGATGGGTGTAAGGTGAAATCTCAGGGTCGTTTTGATTTGCATTTCCCTGATGGCTAATGAGGTTGAACATTTCTTTAAGTATTTTTCTGCCATTCGATATTCCTCTATTGAGAATTCTCTGTTTAGCTCTGTACCCCATTTTTTAATTGGATTAATTACTTGATTTGTTGGTGTTTATCTTCTTGAGTTCTTTATATATTCTGTACATTAGCCCTGGAGCAAAACTAACCTATAGCCCTGTAGTAGAAGGGCTAATATTCTGTATATTAGCCCTCTGTCAGTTATAGGGTTGGTGAAAGCAGAGGGCACTGTCGTCAGAACAAAACGACAGCCTGTAGACTGGGAAAGAATCTAGGATTCTTATCAATGCTATTATAGCTAGGCCCAAAAGAATCCCATGAGATATTGTACATTAAAAGGGCCAAAAACAGGGAGGAGAATAAGGAAAAGTTTCTTTTTCTTCTTCTTTTCTTAATGGGTTTTCTTTTCTTGTAGTCCTGGCTGTCTTGGACTCACTTTGTAGACCACGCTGGCCTCTAACTCACAGAGATCCGCCTGCCTCTTCCTCCTGATTGCCGGGGTTACAGGCGTGTGTCACCAGGAAGTGCTTGAAAAGTCTCGTGTTATTACATTTATTTACTGTGGGTGTGCGCACGTGTGCATGTGTTGAGGTCAGAGGGCAACCTGTGGGAATCAGTTCTCTCTTCCTGCCATGTGAGTCCCGGGGACCAAACTCAGCTAGTCAGGCTTGGTAGACCAGTGCCTTTACCCACAGCGGCATCTCACCAACACTGTATTTTAAAAGTTAACTCAAAATTGCAGCCATGGCCTCCCACAACTTATCTAAACAAATCTTCATAATTTAAATGACCATTTGTAGTTTGAATTCAAGCTGGAATAGTTCTCTATTTAAAGTACTATGTTGTCTGCTTTCTGATAACTTTCCCCTGATGGGACTGCCCTTCCAGGCTGCAGGGGAGGAAGATGAACTCAATCCTCATGTGAATAGATGAGCTGGGGTGTCTGGGTATGTGGGGGCTCCCTTATTCTGAAAAATAGGGAAAAGAGGATGTTGGAGGGAGGTTGGGAATGGGAGGAGAAGAGGGAGGGGCCTACAACTGAGATATAAATTGAATAAACAAATTAATTAATAAAAAGGTAAAACCAAATAATGTATACTGTTTAGAATTAATTTTACTTGCAAAGGGGAAAAACAATCTTTTAAAATAAACATGATACCAATACAATTTTTTTGTGTGTTCCCCCCCCCCCAAAAAAAAAGCAGTGTAAAAGAGGAAAAGACAGAAGGTTCCATTCACCAGGGGTGCAGACTGCTAGCTTACTGCCAAACCACCCATCCAGAGACTCACACTTTTTCTTAGCCATAGTAGTGAATTGTGTGTGAATGTGGCTGTCTGCTAAATACTGAGTTTCTTCCCGCCTCCCCTGAAGCTGGATATGAAAGCTTTGCCAGCAAAGGGAGCAGACATGCTAAGGGCAGCTATCCATTGATGCTCTCCAGAACCCACTCTCTGTTCCTTTGCATTGTAGTTTGCTTTGAATTTTAGACAGTGACGCCTTGAGTGGCTTTGGAAGCCGCATACACAGATGGCAGAATCCCAAGAGCCCCAGTTCTTGTAATGACTGGAGCAAAACTAACCTATTGCCTAGAACCCTTGCTGTGACCTGTTACACAAGAGAGAGGCAATGTTTTCCAAGTCACAAAGTCTAGATTCCCTTTGTTGCAGCAACCTAGCCTGCCTTGATAAGGTATGACTTACCTTCTCCTGGTCACCTCAGGGTCCAAGCTGGATGCTTAGAGCCACTGTGACTCACAGCCCCAGTCAGATCCGTGCTTTTAGTCAGCAAAGAGAAAGGAGGTACAAGAACCCAGGGTGAGCTCGGAAAGGGTACACTTACCCTCTCTGTGCGCAGGTTTTGTCACGTGGTCACACCGAGCTGAAAAAGTCTGGGACACGTACTGCTTCATTTTGAGGAGCAACACACTCAGCACCAAAATTAGAATTCTGCTCCCCAAGAAGGATATTACCAAAGATGAGCAGTGCCCAGACTCTCTATCACAAATGGTCTTTTAAGTTTTTTTTTTTTTTTTCGATGAAGAGGCAAAAGGTAAATCATTTCTAATGAGAGCCTTAACCATCCGACCATAAAATGTACTAATGAGGAATACAGTCAGTCATCTTTCTTATTACAAATTGCATCTTTCACCACGCCACCCGTGTGTGTGTGTGTGTGTGTGTGTGTGTGTGTGTGTGTTGGTGAGAAGATGTGCCTGTGCGTTGGTGAGAAGATCACAGGAGGGCCTGGCAGCTGTGATATAGCCACTAAGGCCTGTGTTCTCACATGCTGCTCTTTCCTAAGGGGAAATGCGGTTCTCCCAGGATCCTGTGTCATCTTCTCTCCAGAACTGGAGATGTTACAGATGTCGCATCTTTCCGGAGACGGCCTGCCAGGGGTTCTCACTCAGCTGATGAAATATGATTCCTCACGGCTGCCTGTGGTGCTGCAGTGTGGGGCAGTTTCTCCAGGACACCTTCTCTTCTGCAGCGATTTATGTTGTTAAACCCTCAAGTAAACTCAGCCTAGGGATTTTCTGAATGGCTTCCAGGCCCATATTTAATGTTGCCTTACACAAGATGTTTGACAGCGCCTTCAGTGTAATATAACTACTGGATGGTGTGTGTACAGGCTCTGGAGAGCAATGAGGACCACAGATTTCTTGTCGCATGGAATGCCTTTTGTGCTCTTTGATGGGAGTTTTATTAATCCAAATGAATTGCATGCATACATTCAATGTCATTTTAATTGGAGCCGGGTACAATTCATTTTAACCCCGGATTTAATGCTCCTCTCTTTTATTAATGTAGTGGCTGCTGTGGGCAGGTACATGAGAGAGAACTCAGGAGTTGAGAAATGTACTCAGAAGGATCCTTTCCATTTCCTCCTATCTCAAGCGTTAAAGTGACGTAATATTCTCGCTGTACCAAAGGCTGCTCGACTTCTTAGAAGGGGTCAGGGACGATTCTTTTCCCCTGGATGGATGTCTTCCCTGCAAAACAGACAAAGTTTCTTTTGTTCACAAATCAGTTCTTGCCCTGGCGAGAGCAAGTACTTAAAAATGCCAGTCGTATATTTACTCAGAGGTGGGTCGTCTCATAGCAGACCCTTCGTCAGCCTTTGTGAGCTCGAGGCTCTCCCTCTCCGAGGAGTGGCCAGGGGCAGCGCCTCTTAGCGGGAGTGTAGATTGAACAGGATTCCCATTATGAGAATCAACTCGCAGCTGAGGGTCAGGGTGAAGGGGAGCTCTGTCCCACCTGACTCTCGGGGTCTGTGGCAGCAGCAGCTGCTTGCGCTCTGCCTCTCATTCCGTGCTGGCAGAATTTGTAGCTGAACCAGTTGAACAATGAGGTGTGTTTCTGTGGAGGAGATGAACCAATCAGAGACGGCAACTTCTGTTGAAGGAAATGTCCATCAGGGGGTCTGGGAACTACACTAACCTACGGGTAGAGAGATACAAATTTAGAGGGCAGTTTGATGCTCTGCCGGTTTAACAATGGGTTCACTCACCTGGAGCCTCTAAGCTTGTGTCCTCAGAGTGAAGTGTTATTTTTCTGCCCTTCTCTCTGCTGGTAAGAACGCGAAGGAGGGCTAGGGACAGAATATCTGTGACGGAGCCTTTTGGCACTCTAGAACTCTCATACTTGTGGGACTGCTTAGACTACCACACGAAAAAAGTAAACTTCCATTTGTTGTTGTTATTTGTAGTCTGTTTCTACGGTTAGGGTTGGGGATGGACATAGCCCTTTGTTGGTACCTTCCTAAAGCTTCTGGTGCAGTGTCAGATGCTGTTAGCCTTTGGGATAGCTGGTCTCACCCCATCATCACTGTCAGGTACTTCTGACTGAGGACTGCTCTGATTTTTTTCAGTTTTGTTTTTATTCAGCTTGAGATCTAACATAGGGAAAAGCTCAGTCTAGACATTGAGTGGAGTATGGGAGGCACTGAAAATCAGATTTACATGCATCATCTCTAGATGATGCAATTGAATATATCTGATCTCTCTAACCAAAAGCCTGTTTGGGTGTTTATGCTTTAATTCAGAGGTCATGTCTTGATCGAAGAGTACTGGTTAGGACTGTCAGAACTGCAGAGCTGATAATCCTGGGCATGCGATTTACTAGCGTGGCTCAACTCCTTAGTCAGAGTGGGATTTGGATATTCCCTCCCCTGCTCCCTGCCCAGTGTCTCCAAATAAAACACCAAACCAACCGACCAACCAACGAACCAGCCAACCAACCAACCAACCAACCAACCAACCAGTAACTAGTCCTTCCTTCCTTCCTTCCTTCCTTCCTTCCTTCCTTCCTTCCTTCCTTCCTTCCTTCCTTCCTTCCTTCCTTTCTTCCTTCCTCCTCCCTCCCTCCCTTTCCCTCTTCTCTCTCTTTGACACATGTATGCACATGTGTGTGTGTCTGCGTGTATGGTATATGCAAGTATGCTCATATGTAGAGGTCAGGTATCTTTTTTTGTCACTTTTTTTCATCTTATTTATTTTTTTAGACAGGGTCTCTCTCTGAATCTGGAGCTCAAGGATTGGCTAGACTGGCTGATCACCAAACTTTCAAGATCTTCCTGTCTCTACATGCTTTAAAAGCTACCTGGCTTTAAAAATATACAGACTGGGTGAGGAGCCCCGAAGATGGCACCTGTAGACTCTTCACACTGTTGCTGGTCCATGGCACATCATTGTCCTCAGAGCTCACACAGTCTTTTCCATGGTCCCGGTGTCTGGGAACCTCCCAGGCACGCCAGAGTGTCCATGGGATTACAGTTGTCCAGGAGTTGTCCATGGGGTGATGTCATCGCCCCATCCCCTGACCCGGGAGGCTGCTACACACAGGAGCTCTTCCTGCTGCTGCTACAGTAAAAAATGTCCAGTCCTTGGTAACTGGAGAAGTCATCTTTGTGTCTCTGCCCATTTGATTACGTCTTTGGGAGTCAGTCACGGATAATAAATCTCTTTCAAATATTAAAAAAATAAATATAATAAAATAAAAAATATATACAGACTGTTTAAATTAACTCTTTTTTTTTGACTATATTCCTTTTATTGGACATAGACTATATGATTGTGAGTTCTGCCAGCTTTTTTTTTTTTATTTTTTTTTTATTTTTTTTTAAATCTTTTATTTTTTTTTATTAATTACACTTTATTCATTTTGTATCCCCCCATGAGCCCCTCCCTCCTCCCCTGCCGATCCCACCCTCCCTCCCCTTTCTGCATGCATGCCACTCCCCAAGTCCACTGATAGGGGAGGTCCTCCTCTCCTTCTTTCTGATCTTAGTCTATCAGTTCTCATCAAAAGTGGCTGCATTGTCCTCTACTGTGGCCTGGTAAGGCTGCTTCCCCCTCGGGGAAGTGATCAACGAGCAGGCCAATCAGATTATGTCAGAGGCAGTCCCTCTTCCCATTACTATGTAACCCACTTGGACACTGAACTGCCATGGGCTACACCTGTGCAGGGGTTCCAGGTCATCTCCACAAATAGTCCTTGGTTGGAGTATGAGTCTCTGGGAAGTTCCCTGTGTTCAAATTAATCTGGCGCTTTCTCAGACAACTAGGAATAGCGCTTCCTCAAGATCCAGCCATACCACTCCTAGGCATATACCCAAAAGAGGCGCAAGTACACAACAAGGACATTTGTTCAACCATGTTTGTAGCAGCTTTATTTGTAATAGCCAGAAGCTGGAAACAACCCAGATGCCCCTCAACTGAAGAATGGATGCAGAAACTGTGGTACATCTATACAATGGAGTATTACTCAGCAATGAAAAATAAGGAAATCATGAAATTTGCAGGTAAATGGTGGGACCTGGAAAGGATCATCCTGAGTGAGTTGACCCAGAAGCAAAAAGACACTCACGGTATATACTCACTCATATAAACATACAATATAGAATAAACCCACTAAAAGCTGTACATCTAAACAAACTAAGCAAAAGAGAGGACCCTAACTAAAATGTTCAATCCCCATCCTGAAAGGCAAAGAGGATGTACATCAGAAGAAAACGAAAATAGGAAACAACCTCGGAACCCGCTACAGAGGGCCTCTGAAAGCCAGAAGAAAACAGGAAACAACCTTGAAACCTGCCACAGAGGGCCTCTGAAAGCTTCTGCAGTATAGACTGTCAAAGCAGATGCTGAGCCTGATGGCCAACTGATGGGCAGAGTGAATGGAATTTTATGTAAAAGTGGGAAATAGTAAGAGCTGGAGGGAACGGGAACTCCACAAGCAGAGCAACAGAACAAGATAATTAAATTAACTCTTTTTGAGAATTTTGTTCATGCATTCAATACATTTTGATTATATCCATCCCATTTCTCTCCTTAACTCCTCCAAGATTCACTCTCTATTCCTTCCTAATTTTGTGTCTTCTTAATAACCCACTGTTGCTGGAAGTAAATGGTATTGGGCTAGTAATGTTTATTATTAGCCCTATAGTTCATACGGCAGTATTATTTAACCTGCTATCACAACCAAATAAAACACAAACACTTGTTAGATTTTCTAATGGCCTTGTAACCCCTTGGGCTGGGCACATAATTCCACCTATGCTTTCTTAATATTTCCCAGCCCTCCCTCCATGCTACCACCTTAACTATTCCTATCTGGCCCATCTCCCAGAGAGTTTTGGGTGACTGTTCAGGCAGCAATCTGTCTCTGTCAATTTTTTATTTTTTGGAAGCTGCTAGCATGCACTTTCTATTTACTCAAGTAATTGATTTTATTCTTTCTTAAGTGTCTGATGGGATTGAAGACCAGATAGTTATAGTTTTATAATTAATCTTAGTTGCTTAAGAATAAAAAAAAAGATATTTTAGGTCTAAATAGTTGTTTTTAGGTTGATAAATATAAACTGTAAAAAAAGTAACTTAGGTACAAAACTTTAGACCCTCACAAATAGGATGGATATTTTCTTCAAAATTGCCAAACACATTTAAACTAGACATTATGTATATGAATCTTACCTATTGGCTTTTGTAATTGTTTCATAATTGTTCTTATTATACATAATTAAAAATAGGTTTTTAAATTAAATGAAGAGGGGAAATTGTTGGATTATGGTCTAGTGTGTTGTATTTGTTAATTACTTGCCCCCTGGGATTCTTATTGTTTATAAGCAAACTGTCCTGTAGCCCAAGTATTGCTGTTTAACCTCGCTTAAGAAATAATACCTGATTGGCTGATGAAAAGGTCTAAACCTGGGCAGGGCAGAATGAAGTAAGTGTGGCCAAAGTTTGAGGGCTTTGGGCGAGGAGCATCCTGGGAAGGAGACAGACAGGAAGAGGAGGGAAGATGGCGGACACCACGATGGATTAACATGGAAGGAACCATGTGGGCGGGCAGAAAGGACTCTGAGAATGGCATGGAGAGAAACATCAAGAGGAAAAGTATAAGCAAGTATCCATAAGATTATGGGTGGAAAGTATCCCAGATAGGAATGTGTAAGGCAGATGGAATGGGATGGAGATAATGGAAGGTAGCTTGGGAGGTAATATCTGCCATGCCCAAGGTGAAATATGGCAAATCTAAAAATCTAACTCTGTTTTATTTGCTGTTTAACCTTGTCTAAGAAATAATCCCTAATTAGCTGATGAAAAGGTCTAAACCTTTTGACTATAAAACTGCCGCATTAATCCTAGGGCTAATAATAAACATCATTTAGCCCGATACCATTTATTTTCCATAACCCACTGATTCTAATTTGTGCTGCCAATGTACTAATGTGTATGAGGATATATGTTGGAGTGTGGTTGTCTACCAGAGGTCAAACCTTTAAGGAAAACTTCTCCAAGAAGGCTTCTTCTCCAAGAAGCCATCGACTTCAATGGCTCCTCCACTAGTGGTAGGAGCTAATGAACCATCTCCTAACCCCATGAACCTTCCCCCAAATCCGTACCATAAATGTTGGCTGGCTAAATCTTATGCAGGCAACCACAGCTGCTCTGGGTTCATGACTGCAGCATGCCTGTCATGTCCAGGAGACACTGTCTCAAAACAGTCCTTCCCAATCTCTGGCTCTTACTGTCTTTCTACTGTTTCCATGTTAATTCTTGAGCTTTGTGGTTAAGGAGTGTGATGATGACAGCTCATCCATGGCTGAGCTCTCTACAGACACTTTCTCTCGGCTTTGACCAGTTGTGAGTTTTCAGTGATAATGATTATCCATTTCGTAAAGAAACTTCTCTCATGAGGTCTGAGAACTGTCGTAATCTGTGGGCAGAGAGATATGAATTTAGACGGCGTCTTGATAGTATGTCCATTTAGCAAAGTAATATTAATAAGTTTACTCATCTGGAGCCAGATTTACAATACCAGGCATGTGCTTCCTTCTGTGGAAAGAGCCTTACATGCAACCAGACAGCGGTCAGTTACCCTCATTACACTGGAGTCGCTATTGCACCGTGGGCATCTCTTGCATGCCACATGCAGCTTTTCATGTGGATGCTTGGGATCTGAGTTCAGGTCCTTAGGCTTTCACAGCAAACACTTTACCTCCTGGGACCTTCTAGGAGCATTCTTCAAGTTCAGCGAGAAGAGAAGCTCTTGAAAGCTATTGAGCCTGGTAACCGTTGAGGCTGGCATCGTGTTGAGTTAGGAAGTGTCTGCAGGGGTGTATTCCAGCTGTCTTCCAGTGAAAATGGGCCTTTAATTCCCAGTCACACATATGGAATTGAATCCCATGTCTGTTAAGTGGGAATCTCAATAATTTACACATGTTTATCCTATTTCCTAGGTCTGCCCTCCAGTCTTTCCCTTTAGTTATCTATTCATTCAGATAATTTCAAGTTTTCTCTATGAAAGATGATGCTACTGTTATTTAAGAAGCAGCACAAATGCTTCTCGAATAGCATGCAAGAATATTTCACCCATTCTGTATGTAAATATAGTTACTTTTCTTTGAAGAGAAACAAACTCTGGGAGAAAGGAGTTAGCTCATTTTCCTTTATTTCCTTTCATCAGGCTTCCTCTTCTCTAGGCTCTCATATGGGGTGCCATCTTGATTTCACACTGAAGGGGAAAAGGGCCTGGAGTCTTGGTGACCTTTGAACTGTGTTGAAGGATTGAGGGAATGAAAGAATGAAGGTAAACTGCTTATCTGAGACGGTCAGTGTGTTGGTGATAAAATTCAGATTAGTGTTTGCATTGACTGGCAATTAAATGCCCCTTTGTCAGTATCTACCAGAAGGTTAAAGCTATCGAATAGATATGAGGGGGTTGAGGAAAAAAGCAAAGGAATAGCCACTAGCTCTGGAAATGCAGCCTGGAAACCAGAAGTGAGAGTAGGAGGCAAGGTTGGTGCTGTGTCCCGTCAGATCTCAAGGCTCTGGAAAGTATCTTGTTCAGAACTGTACACTTCAGCCTCCCCAAATAAATCACTGAGAATTATTTATTCCTGCTGTGTTCTCTAGACTGCTTTTCTCCCCCACTCCCATCGCATAAGGGTGGGTTCCTTAGAACTGAGCGCTTGTAACTTTCTCATTTTCCAAATGTTTTAATAAGTCATAACTGAGTTGCATTACTAGTTTTTCCTTTCTTAAGCTAGACAAAACTTCACCTATGTCTCATTTATGACACATTGCTTTTGATAGTAATATGGGGTAATATCCTTGTTCAGTAGTCATCCTTATTTGATGTTTTTATTTTTTATTTATTTATTTTTTTAGCTATGAGTAGATGTTTGTAGTTTTAGATGCCAAGCCCCCAAATGAAAATGCTTCCAAATCAGGGATCTCATTAGGTACCACAAAATAAACAGTCAGAGGAAGTTTTCCTGTCTGCTGGGCCAGAGAAAACCCCAGTTTTGCTGCCTTCGTTTCAATCTCCCCTCCCCCTACTCCAGTGTTGTCACATTGGGAAAAACAGGAGAAAGGTTAATCTTTAGTGAAAACATGGCTTCTGCCTATCACCTTCTTCCCAGAAATTTCAGTCAAAGTGTATACCATTTAACTAACTTCAGGCTCTTGTTCTCCCTCCTTAATGGGAGCTGACATGCTCCAATCATATTGTCAACCTTTATTCTCTCCCTGTCCCATTTCAGTGTTTAGGGTGCATTTGCATTTTTTTTTCAGGAATAAGCACCCCACCCCTTTGGGTATTTATTTTCTTTATATAGTATTTGTTTTAAACCGATCTCAACAAATAACTCAGTTGGCAAGGTCTATACCCTGTCTTTTTAGGCATTTTTTCAGGCTTCACACACAAGCCTCGAAGAGTAGGCTAAGGAAGCGTTCCTTTTGGCTTTCCTGTGTGGGTTTTCCAGCAGTTGGTTATCTTAGTTAGTTAAAATTTAGCCTTTATTCTAAAAACAGTATCAGAGTTTTCCCCCTGCCCTTATTCTTTTTTTTTCATGTTTAAAACAATTTCTTCTTTCCTTTCTTAACTCTTTTGCCCATCTTTCAGAGTCACACTCCTTGGATTAAGAGTTTGGAATACAAGTGATGAGCTGAAATCCCAGGTTTGGGGACCTCTCATCTACCTGTAGGCTGCTGAGTTTGTTTTTTTGTTGTTTTTGTTTTTTCAGTGTCCTCAGAGCTGATCTGGCTGGTGTTCCTGAAGGAGGAGCCGGGAAAGCTGAATTTATAAAGAATCTTGATGCAGATTTTATGAGGCATGGTTGGAGTTACATTTGTGTGGAAAAAGCAAGAGATTCAAAAATTAAAAGACATTGGACTTGGGAAATGCAAACTGGAATAAATATGGAAGCTGGCAACCGGTGGGGCCAGATAGGGCCTGCAGATGAAATTAAGTCTTTAGATCAGAGGCCCTAAAGCTTTGCACAGGAATCTCGCTGGCTGGAGTTAAAGGGAAGGAACACAGAAAGAGATGGAATAGAGAGGGAAAAGGTTGCAATGAAGGCAGAGGACAAAAGATGAAATGAAGCAAGGAATCCGAACCATTTGGATGGTTTTAGGCAGAGTAGAGAGATGGGAGAAGTCTCCAAGGCTAGGAAGTTTTTTTTCTATTGTGTGATCTGGTATTCTCTATTGAGACAGGTGATGGTGGCGTGTGGAGATTTCAGGGAGGAAAGATGGTGACTTCTTGGAACTAAGTTAGGCAGACTACATCATTAGAGTCACCAACCACCTCTCCAGGGAAGCTGTTTCCTAAGAAAAATGAGGAAAGAAGTTAACACAATTCTTCTGCTGTGAAAGAGAAGTCTCAAAACTCCCATGGAAAAGAAACTGACCAGAAATTGAAGAACTGATTCATTAAAAAAAAAAAAAAGACTGTTGTAGAAATATATACTTCACTAGTGCTTTGTAACACTGACTGACCTAGTTAAAATAACACAGATTATAAACTTTAGCAGTATTGTCCTCAGAAAACACCACACCTTCCTCCTCTGAAGTACACCTTATACCTGCTTTCCTCGTGCGGCTTCAATGGCCAGCAAACAGCTCCATCATATTGCCCATAAGTTCCATTCTGTGGTTGGAGGGGTCTTCTTTTACAAGATGACATGTGTCTACTGAGGCTGCAGAACTCTGGCTGGTAACTGTGACAGTCCATGTAGACCTGTGAGTTACCCATGACGAGTGCCTGAGAATCAGGGCCCCACACCACTGGGGCTACATTCAGGCTGGAGCAACTATCTGATTCAGCTGACATCTTTCCAGAGCACTGGTTACCAATGCTCTAGATTTATGCTGGGCTAACACCTGCTCCAGCATCCTCCCCCCCACTTTCCCCAGCTTATCTGCATGTGTGGAATTCCTGTTAAGAGGTTTTTGTTTTTTAGTTTTTGTTTTTGTTTTCTCTTTCTCTAGGCTGATTAGTGGAGCCAGAGGGCAAACTATGTTTGGTATGGATAGGACCATATTTACAATGCAGTTTTTCATAGCCACTTTTTTTTTCTTTTTGGCTAAATCTCCAAATTATCCATTTTTTTTATTCTTATGAAAGAAAAGTGTCTATAGGCTACATGCTTTTTTTTTTTTAATTTTCAAAGTGTTGACTAATAATAGTAGCATGGACAGCATTAAAATCTTTGAAAGGTTCAAATCTTCTGGAAATGAATCACAGAATTAATAATTATTAGCCATTTTAATTTATCCACAAGTATAAGAAGCAAGAAGCAAAAGTTCACTTATACAACCAAGGAAAGCATATCTATATCAACTATGATTTGAATATTATGAAATGAGGTCAAATTTCCAAAATTTATGTCCATGGAATTTTTGTGTTGCTTAGGAGCTCCCTTTTACATTGACCATTAATATGAATTAAATATTACTTCATCAGGAAAACTCTAATGATATTTTTTTGGCAAACAGATGCAGGTTTATTTCTTAGGCTATGTTATTAATTTCATGCCATCACAGAAGGTAGCCTAGTTTTATTTTGAGATTGTTTTATTTTCCCTGGACGTTTGGGATGGATAGCTCAGCATAACAAATTATTCTATATGCTCTAGTTTCAAGTGCTTAAAGTGGAATCCAAGTTTTAGCATCAGGAACCAATTAAATGATAGTTAGATCTGACTGAAAAATTAATGGCTCAGAACAGAAACTGTGTAGCTTTTTTTCAGTGTTTTTTTTTTTTTTCCTCTGAGTTTCTGTTTTAAATAAAAACCTGGATAGTTACCAGTAAAATACAAAGCGTAATTTTTTTTAAGACTCTGAGTTCAAATGGAGCCCCGCCCTGACTTGAAAGTCCCTTAATGATGGCTGCACCCATAGACTGCTGTTAAGCACTGAGTGTTTATCAGCCTTCACCAGGATGTTAAGACTTTGGCTATGAAACACTGCACTGTAGGCAATGAAGGCTCTAAACGCTACTGTGCCTCTTCCTGATGAGTGTGATTTGTCCTTAAACAAACTCTAAAATGATGGTCATTTTACAGTTTCAGCGGTGGCAAGAGTGCCTGGTTTTCCTCTGGAAATCAATCAGATTCGCTGATATTTTGTACTGAAGATATATAAATTTGCAGAAAAAAAGGTTGATGTTTCGCTTACTGACTTAAACCTTGTTAATGTGCCTTGAAAGAGCCTGGTGGCTTTTGGCGTTACACTAGCACCTAAGGTTCTGGTGGCGGTACACTGGGGTTCAGACTTGAACATCTGGCTGCTGCTTCGAGCACTCAACACAGAAAGCTAATCTAGTACCTTTAATCTGGATCTAATCCAGACCTATCAGTAGTCACTTAGCTTGTTGTACATCTTCTGTCAGTCCTTTTGCCAAAAAAGATTTCATGGGTAGCAATATCAGAAGCATTTTTGTAATTAAATTATTGTCGCTTCACTGGAAAATCCCCTTATATTTGCAAAGACCCGAGTGTGTGCTCATTTCCTCACACCCTACTTGACTTGTGCTCTGTGCAGACACTCTTGGCTGTGTGTCTTTCCTACCTAAAGGCCTCCACATCACAATTCATTCTGGTTGGGTTACTGCAGCCATCATTTTCCAGAGACAGTCAAAATCTCTAAATGATGACAGAAGTCATTTGATCTTGAGGGGCAAGAAGCAAAAAGAGAAACAGGAATTTCTTTTTGACTTTTTCTATGGAGTTCCAAGAGAGGAAGTTGTGAGATAAGCATAAGGTCTGTGTTTCCATGCTGGAACACGGCATCCTAACCTTTTCCCCAAGGAGTGAAGGGAATACATTTGCTGTATGTGAAGGACTCACCTCCTCCTCCTACTCAGTCACACAAATTTTCCCTTTTTGTGCACAGGACTGTAACTTGTGCTTACATGTCTGTCTGTGCCTTCTTCATTTGTGTGTGGCCCTGTAGCACTAATGCTTGGTGGCCCAGTGATGACTGGCCACAGCAGGTGTTCCTTGTGCTCACTACTGCGTGGATGAGTGGATGAACATGTATGTCGTCCTGGTCCTTGGTTCCTTTGCTGTGAGAGTTACTGCCCTCTCTTCCTCAGCTGACTGCAGTTGTCTGAGTTTCTCTGGATCCCGTGTGACAATATCCCTTATGTTTGGACAACAGAAGACAGTTTGGGGAGACTGCAGGGTAGAAGAAAGGGACAAAGCAGCAACAGTGTCACCTATATAACTTCTTCATAAGTTTTGTTTGTATTACTCACAGGGTGTTAAGACACAAAGTAGGAATTACACCTCTTAACCCTTAAGGCTTAAGGTTTAAAAATGCTTAACAGAAAGGGTCTTGCAGCATAGCATGGCTGGGTATGTCTGAAATCCCAGAACATGAGGGGCTGAGGGAGGGCAGAAAAATTGTGAGCTTAAACTCAGTCTGGGCTATGTAATGACACCCTGTCTCAGAAAGAAAAAGACAGGAAGAAGAAAAGAGAAAGGAAGGAAGGAAGGAAGGAAGGAAGGAAGGAAGGAAGGAAGGAAAAAAGAAAGGAAAGAAGGAAGAAAGGAAGGAAGAGGAATTACCGTACTTTGGAAGCACATAGAATAGGCAAGGGTCTTTGCTCATATTGTAGACTCTCTAAGGGCAGAGTTCTTGGGGGGGGGGCGTTCCTTCTGCTTCTACTTTCTGGAAATACCCGATCCTTACATGTCACCATGGTATTCTGACTGTCCTCCTACTTCGAATCATGGCAGCACACAGAACTCAAACCCTTGGTATTGCTGGGGGTGTCCGTGGGTTCCCACCACGGCTGATAGCAGCTCCCACTGACGGAGAAAAGATAGGAGATTCTGACAAATGTACTGTGTGACCATTTTCTGAAGCTAGGAAGAATGGTTTGTGGGTTAATTTCTATCATACTATACTTGGATAGCTACTGGGGTCAGCAAACTAGTCAAATGCTATTACACAACACCCCCAATTCTACCACTTTAAAATTCATTTTTAAAGACTTCAGATTAATTCAAATTTACATGGATGTATTTTCCTCCTTCCTCAGCTTTGTGGCCCGTCTATGTATTTTGTTGGTGGATGAGAAGGATATGAAATGTGGTTTGCAACTGAGTATAAGTAGTGTTTTTTTTTTTTTTTTTCTGAACAAGCTTGGCGTTCACATGGAAAGCTATCCAACAAGGAACATTGGATTTTCCAACAGGTTAGCTTCGAAGTTACGAGTGACTTTGAGTCAGCAGGACCCCCTGCTCTTCTTTTCTCCTGTGCATTTGACTGTACAACCCTGCAGCAGTGAGACACCTCTGGCCCCCAGAGGTGAATTAATTGTGCATCCACAATTAGTAAGACAAGGCATTTCACGGCTCGTATGATCGTGAGCATGTATGGTTCTGTGTCTAGTCAGACAAAACTTCTCTTTGGGGAAAGAGCACACATACCTGCAATATACACTGCCACATTTTTTTTTTTCACAGTAAGTAACTTGGCTCCTCTTTAGAGTTTTAAATCTAGAACACCACCTCAGCATGCAGTGAACACTTAGGGTTAAAATTTCCCATGAGTGTCTATGCTATAGGCTTCCATTAGATATTCTGATCTCATTCGACAAAAGCTCTTGGCTCAAAATAGATGCTATTCTGTGGTAATGAGCTTCAGTATCCACTGGACCTTGCCTGGATCTTGGAGGGTGAGTTGGTGGGGAGCTAGTCTGGGCCTCCTTAGCCTTCTCTTGAGATGCTAATTACTCGTCACATTTTCATTTTATCCTTTTTCTTATATTAAAAAAAAAGGCCAAAGGTAAAGATTTTTGAAAAATGAAGCAACACCTTAAAGTATTTTGTTTTTAAACTCAAAGAGCTAAAGAGAAGGAGATAACGTAAACTTTTGTCTTTGCTTCACCTGGTTATAACCAGATCAGCGGAAATTGGGTATTCCAAGCTTCATCCAGAAGCGAATTTCCATAGCTGAGTCATAAGCCCCTGAAAAATGGGGTTTATGAGGAAAATGTGGAAAGACCCTCAAATTTAGGACAAGGCACAACCATAATTTTACAGGCATTAGATTCGTGAAATAACTTTGTATGAAGATTACACTGGGATTTGTCCTCCATTTTGTAGAAAATGCTTAATGGTGAACTATATTTTATGCACACAAAAAGACTTATTTTATAAGACAAGGGGCTCAAGGACTTTCATTCCAATATTCAACAATACTATTACTGAAGGGCTCTCTCCTTCTCCTCTGATAATTGAGTGATCTTAAGTGATATTTAAAAGAAAATACCACTCCACTGAACTTCTGTGTAAAGACGGTACGAGACAGAATAGTCGGAAAATTTAAGTGTGATGTATTCCACCCATGTATTTGGTATGCTGTGAGCCGATGGGATGTGATAACACCTTAAACATCCTGCAGCAACCAGGAAAATGAATTTGTGTTTTTGTTTGTATCAAGCAATAGAGGAAGCACGAACATTTCAGTGTGCGGTAGAATAGGTATATATTGTATCTAATGCAAAATCTCTAATTCTCGGCAATTCTTGCCTGTTTTCTTTCACGTTTTAGACTCAAAAAGGAAGCCCACTGCTCAAAATTTAACATATACAAATGCTCAGATTCTTTTAGCACATTTTGGCGATTTTGGATCTTCCTTTTGTAAGAAAGGGAATTACTAAGTTCCAATCTTGCTTTAAAAAAATTAATTCTTCACATACCAGATATCTGGCTCAAGTATAGTTTCTATAAAAATATAAACATACTTCTTTTTTTAAAGTACTTAAATTATTTTTAACTGATAAAATACATTTATTATGCATAAATACATATGTTTTCTAGTGCTTTTAGTTGACAAAATGCACACACGCATCTATAATTCATTTTTTTTGTTGTTTTGTTTTGAGACAGGGTTTCACTGTGTAGCCCTGGCTGTCGTGGAACTTGCTCTATAGACCAGGTTGGTCTGAAATTCACAGAGATCTGCTTTCTTCTGCCTCCTGAGTGCTGGGATTAAAGGTGTGTGCCACCAGTGCCCAGAGAAAGATGCATAATTTATGCTGGATAAATATTTATAGTATTTTCAAATATGTATACATTGTTGAGTGGAGATCAAAGTTGGGCAGAAGCTGTGGGTAACGTTGAACAAAATGTACTACTTGTGATGGGCATACAAAGGGGAGGGACCACCTGTGTGGCTGAGCCCTTCACTGCAAGTCCTGGATGGCTCCCGTTACTTGTCAGAACTGAATGGAACTGTAGGACACCCACTTGTCTGCACAGACTGGAGGATGGTTTTCCGTGGCAGAAAACTGCATAAAAATTTTAAGGTCAGAAATGCTGAGAGAGCATAGAAGAACAAACAAACATCATTGCCCACCTCCTTACACAAATTGCTAAACTTCTAAGGGAATTTACACGAATATTAATAGAGTTTATGCTTCTAAAGTGTTTTACATTATTTAAATAAATCCCTTAAGTGGTTTCGGTTATTATTCTATTGTTTAATCTTTTGACAATAGTTCTTTGTTTTGTTTTTGTTTTTTAAGTGGGATTTGAGACAAAGTCATGCTTTCTAGTCTCTGTTAGCCTCCAACTCTGTAAAAAATTTGTATTTGATTTATTAATTTTATTTCATGTGGGTATTTTGCTTGCGTGTATATATGTACACCGCATACATGCATGGTGCCTTCAAGAGATCAGAAGGGGGAACAGATCTCTGGAACTGAAGTTAGGGATGGTGGCAAACCAACATGTGGTTGCTGGGAACCGAACCTGGGTTCTCTGCAAGGGCAGCAAGTCCTCCTACCCACTGAGCCAGCTCTCCAGCCCCTAACCTCCAACCATTGCTTCTCCTGCCTCAGCTTCTTGAGTGCTGGCCTCACTTGTGTGAATCCTCATGCCTGGCTTTGCTCTCATCTTAGTGTTGTTGTAGTAGCAATTTTCTTTCCACTTTGAGACTTGTCTAGTTTTTTTTTTAAGACACAGAGTCATTATGGAGTCATGGGTCAGAAGTCTAGAATTCTGCCTCAGCCTCGAGAGCTCAAGATTGTAGTTGTGTGGCATCATGACTGTCTTTATTGCTATTAATCATTATTGATTTAAAAACTAATACAATAGTAGAGATTAAAGTAAACAGAATTTACTCCTGGGAGCATTTCTCTTATTTTGCCAGGTTGTTGAAATGGGAAGGTCTAGTCAGGAGTTAGAGTCCCTATTTATTTGGTCACTGTGGCAGCATGAACAATGAGACTTTTTTTTTTTTTTTGTCTTTATCTCTGGAACCTGTAAATGTTAACTTTTTGGAAAAATGTCTTTGGTTTTGCGATGAAGAGATTATCATAAGTTGTTTGAATGGGTAATTAAGAAATATTCTCACAAGTGTGATACAGATAGCTTAAATATGCAGAAGGACATACAAAAGCTGACCTTCACAAGATCCACTCTGCTGTTACATCTGAAAGGCTTTAAGTCTACAGAGATACTATGGGGATACTTGCACACTCATGCTTAAGTTAAGAATCAAGATATCAGCATAGCCACTTACTAATGGATGACTTGATAAAGAAATATTGTACATATAGATTATGGAGTAATATTTAACTTCAAAGAAAGAGAAACCATGTCATTTGCAAGAAAATGGATGGAACTGGAAATGATAACATTAAACAAAATAAACAGATTTGGCCAAAGATTATATGATTCTCCTCATATGTGGACTGTAAAAAGGATGATATGAAAATAGAATGGGATTATTAGAGAAGAAGTAAACAGAGGTATAAAGAAGAGTAATTAGAATAAGAATGGTTCAAGTGTATTATCTACATGTGTGAAAACATCGCAATAAAACACATTGTCTTGTATAATTAAGTTAAAGGAACAAATTAAGAAGAATCTTCCAGGTCCTCTGCATATATATTACGACTTTCAATTTTGTATTTTTATAGGACTTCTGAGTGTGTGAATGAGCGTGTCTCTGGTTCTTGTGCCTTCTCTTGGGACTCTTTTCCTTCTCTTGGTTTGCCTTGGGCAACTCCAACGTGATAGTTTATGTTGATCTTATGAGAAAAGAATCTATTTTTAATAAAAGAGGAAAAAAGAACCTCAATTTAAAAAACATAGGGGAAAAAAGACTTAGGTATGCATTGGAGAAACACAACTCTCCAGAAGAATGAATGCAGAAGAGGCAGGCCATAGAGTCCCAGGAGGTCTTTAGGGATGGGGTGAACTCTGCTGACGACCAACTACATCCCAGGGTGGGGAGAACTGGTTCAGGTGCCACAAGAGAATAAATATCGTTTGCTTTGTCACTGTAATCATTTCTCACAGTGACCAGAGGAAATCAACACGTTTATAGAAGACTTGTTCTGACAGAGGGAGTTTTAGCTTGTTCTTATCTCATAATTAGACACGCCATTTGGTAAATGTCAGGTGAAGGGAGTGTTATATATAGCTACACAATCAATGGCCACTTTTTATTTTTTTTGCATTAAATTATTTTACCTTTTTGGTAAAAAAGAAATCCGAGAATGAAGGCTCATGATATAATACAAAAACATGCGTGGCTGAGGCAGGAGGATCACTTGGAGTTCACGGTCAGCTTGGAATCTATGGACTACATTTCAAAAGAAAGAAAGAAAGAAAGAAAGAAAGAAAGAAAGAAAGAAAGAAAGAAAGAAAGAAAGATCCATTTTGCTTGCTTGAGATTCATCAGACATATTCAGAGAGTCTTTGCAAGAGTAAGGAGTTTAAACAGGGCGTAGGAAGCTTCTCATGGGCCCTTGTGCACATTTATGCTAGTGGCACATTGTAGCTTTCAGTTACCAAACAAAGATGGCTTACAGGGCTTCATCTATCTACTGCTGACTTCCGGACAAGGTGATGATATTCCTTCTAGACCCCCAGGGCTTTAACACCATACACGTATGGAAAATCTCATTCCCTGCTCAGCTGCTTTCCTGTTTGTCTGTTCACAAGATCTGTTTATGGAGATTCAAAACTAAATATTTGATTTTGCACCAAGTACAATGAGAACAGAAGAATGGCTCAATGGATAAAGGTGCTTGCTGCCAACCCTGATGACTTGAATTCAATCCCTGGGATTTACGTGGTAGAGAGAGAGAGCTGACTCCTGAAAGTTTTCTCTGACTTCAACAGGCATTCTGTGGCATGTATATACTCCCACAAACAACAAGCAACCAAACACAATTAAAAATTATACAAAAAGAATAAGTGGAAGTTTTCACAAATATAGGAACTGCCCAACAACATAACGGTATGATGGATTTCTTTATTTTTATCCTTCTAGATTTGCTGTGGCAAACTGTCTATCTGCATCATAATTTCTCTTCTACTTCCTGCTTTATTATTATGTTTTATTATGCTTACCTATAGAAATCATCATCTTCCATTGTAGCATGTCATTAATTTTCATTGCACTTGCTTTTTTAAAAAATCTGTTTTCTCTAACTAGAATATAAGAAGGTAGGTTCTTTCATTTATTTAGTGGTGTTTTTAAAATTCTTGACTATCTGGGACATATAGACTTTCATTGAATTGGTATTTGTTGATTTTGTAACTTACCTGTTATTCCAAATTGCTCTCTACAGAAACTAAGGCACAAATGTTGACATCAAATGTGTATTTTTCTCATTTCTTTCTTTCTTTCCTTCTTTCTTTTTTTCTTCCTTTCTCTTTTTTTCCTTTTTCTCTCTCCCTTCCCCCCTCTTTGTCTTTCTGTCTTTTTTCTTTCTCTATCTCTTTCTCTTTCGTTTTTGAGATAGGGTCTGTCTGACGGACAGTACCGGCTGTCCTGGAATTCACTGTGTAGACTAGGTTGGCCTTCAACTCAGAGATCTGATTCTCTCTGCCTCTCAACTTCTGGGATCAAAAATGTGTGCCGCCACTTCTTGGCTTCAGTGTGATTTTTCTTTAGTTGAAAATGTATGACAGTTATTTTGTAATAGAAACAGACAAAAAGCATACTTGTCACTATTCAGATCTTTGGATAATCAGATTCTCAGACTGTTTACTGTTAGTTACAATCAGATGGCACTAATACTTTCTACAAGGTAAGTGTCATGGCTGAACAGTCAGGGTCTCGGAGAAGCCTTTCCCCAATCTGTATGGCTTGGGTTTCTGCCTAACATTTCATAGGCCGATCAGAGTCTCAGGTAGTGCATGGGAAAGTGATGAGAGAATGATTTGTATAATGACAACAAAGGGAAGTAACTATACGTATGACTTATGGAAGTAGAGAAGATAGAAGAGGAGTTCCTACTTCTTGGCATTGCTGGATAAGTATTTGAAGACAGCCTGGAGCTATGCAAAAGCATCAAGCAGAGAGAGGCTTCTTCCAAGATCCTTTCTCATATCCCACCCCAAAGTTTTGAATGTGTAACCCCTTGACCTGTTCTATCATTCCTTGATTTTATACCTCCCCAGTGACATCATGTCCCAGTCACTGGCACAAAGATTTACATTTGACTTCTTATGGAGGAAAGGATTTTGAGAATGTGGTTTGTCCTAGTATGTATCTAGTAGCCTTAGCATCTAAGCCTAGGGCTTGGCTTGCATATGGTTATTTAGTTTTTAAAGGTGAGATTATCATCTTATTATTTCTAGCTTCTAGTTTTAGAACAGGAGAAGGGCACCATCACGAAACATCACAGCATGTCTGTTGACAGAGGAAGTGAATTTTGCACCGAAAAGTAGAATTCATAATCATAGAAAGCTAACAATTAGCACATTATTTAAAATACCCTAAGCATGAACTGGGGGCACAGTTCAGTGGCAGAGCACCTGTCGAGCCCATAGGAGGCGCCAGGTTCAGTGCTTCTTATCAGTAGGTGCCATGCAACAGGAACACAACAGGGACAGATTGAAAGTCCCTCTGCCCAGCCACTGGTTTATAAAAGCACTTTGAGCTCTTCAGGCTTGGGCATCGCTTCTGGCAACATGGACATGGCTAAAAGTACCAAGAAGGCTGGGATCATTGGGAAATACAGGAGCCACTATGGTGCCTCCCTCCGGAAGATGGTGAAGAAGATTGAAATCAGCCAGCATGCCAAGTACACTTGTTCCTTCTGTGGCAAGACCAAGATGAAGAGACGAGCCGTTGGCATCTGGCACTGTGGTTCCTGCATGAAAACAGTGGTTGGTGGGGCCTGGACCTACAATATCAATTCTGCCGTCACAGTGAAATCTGACATCAGAAGACTCAAGGAACTAGAAAGAGTAGAAGCGCCTACCATTCGAGACTCGCCTAGACTGCAATAAATGGGTTAATTTACATAAAAAGGGATAGTTTTTAGAGAAGTTGGATGGTATAAATATTTTAAGACAAAAGTATTAATATGAATTTAATTTCCTTTATCTGTCTTTGGCTGCCTTTAGGTTGTGAACTATCTAAATGAAATGCCGAGAAGCAGAGGCAGTTATAATTCCCCACAAAGCCACTAGCTCCAAATAATTGATGTCCTTGCTGTGACCAAGACAGGACACAATTTTTTTTTTCTCAGTAAGCATTCCTGAAAGGTTTCTAAAGGTTTTCATTAAAAAAAAAAATAACAAATGCACAAACAGTTCTGAGAGATCAGTTAAAAATTAATTATCACCCCTGTGAAAGTTTACATTTAAAAAAAGTCATTCACTTTGAGTTAGTAAAGTTTCTTTTACTGATTCAACTGGCAGATAGATGGGCCCTTTCTGTGTTATTCTAAAACAAATACTTTAAAAATGTCAATTAGATATATCTCTATAGAATGTACTGTCGATCTGCTCTTTAGTAAAGCCTAATTAAGATTCCATCACAGTGGCAAATGGAAGACGCGCCTACTGACAGTCTCTGTACTGTGCCCGCCAGCTTTCATTCTGGTTCTTGTTACATCATGTCTTTGGGAGACGATTCTTTAGATTTCACTTCACATCTGCCTCAGTGAGTGGCTCCTGGGACAATATATTCTCAAGTGTTTCCTGGGGCCTCCCAATTAAGTGCAATTTGGTAATAAGAGTTTCTTTGGTTACTGGACTACTCTCTGAGGTTTTTGAAGTCTGCAGATCTCACCCATAAAACTGTTGATGCTACCCAAAGTACAGTAGTTGAATTTAGGTGATAAAACCGCCTAAATGGTTTGAAATTTATGGATTTTTTTTAAAATGGTGGATTTACCCATCCCCTGACTACTTGGCTATTTTTTGATGAGTTAGAATCAGTTGGGCTTAACTCCACCAATGTCTCTAAACACAGCTGTTTAGATGTCTGGTCTCAGATTCTTATCTTTCAGTCAACCCAACATTCTTTGTTTCTGTACTATTTGTTAATACTTTTCCTATTTTGCTTTCTGGTGCCATGATTGGCAACATGACCAAATGCAAAGCTCGACAGGGAGGAGGTCAGTTCATATTATTGGAAAGAGGTTAGTTCATATTACTGCTTGTAGTCCATTGTCGAGGAAAATCAAAGCAAGAATTCAAGCAGGTCTGACTTCCCTTCATGACGGACTATGATTGGGCCATGCAAGCCAAATACCCCCTCCTCCCTAAAACTGTATTTAAAATTAAAAACATAATTCCAGCAAGGTGAGAACTTCAGTAGGTCAGGAACTTGAAACAGAAACTGTGGTAGAATGCCGCTTACTGGTTTGCTCACAGGCTCCTAGTCAGCTACCTTCCTTACATAGCCCAGATTCATTTGCCTAGGATTGATACTGCCCATAGTGGACTGAGTCCTCCTACATCAATTCACAATCAAGTCCTCCTCCCCTTCCATCTGATCCTAGCCTATCCGGTCTCATCAGGACTGGCTGCATTGTCTTCCTCTGTGACCTGGCAAGGCTGCTCCCGTGCCCATGGGGAGGTAGGTGATCAAAGAGCCTGCCACTGAGTTCATGCCAGAGATAGTCCCTGTTCCCCTTACTAGGGAACCCACTTGGAGACTGAGCTGCCATGGGCTACATCTGTGCAGGGGTTCTAGGTTATCTCCATGCAAAGTCCTTGGTTGGGGTATCAGTATTCTTAAGGAGCTAACATAACTGTCACACACCAATAGGTTGTGCAGATGGTTAGGATACCCCAGCTTATGGTTATTGAAGAATAAACTGAGAGTTAGATGCAGAATGTTCTGGAGTTCGAAAGCTTTGAGATGGGGAGTCTCTTCGCCATGGTGGTCAACAGTAATTTCACTGCCTGGATTGGGTTTACTTTGTCCAAAGACTGGAACGGGGGCATCAGCATTGATGCCTGAAGCTGCTCCTCAAGCTACCCCGAAGAGGGAGCATGCCTGGATTGCCTAGTGTGTCTCACCCGTGACGGCACGGCTGAGAAACAAGAATGTCATTGTGATAGCATGCCGAAATGTTACTGAAAGGAGGACTACCCCAGCGTCAGAACATTTTCCCCTGGAACAGAACAGATGCCTGCGTGCACCTATTTGAGAGGATCTGTGGCATTGTTAGAAGTCTCTTCAAAATGAATCATTATGCTTATAAAGGAATGATTTCTTTTCAAGATGCCAAGACGCATGTTGATACAGATTCTCCCAGAGTCTATAAAACTTCCTGACCTTGTGACATTGTGGAAAATGGATGGATTTCTTTGTGCTTCCTGTGTATTCTTTGGCTGGTACCAGACCATCTCTGCCTCTGTTTTTCTCTAGGCCGTAGGGCAGAAATGCATAAATACAGGGAGTGTGTGGGATATGCAACGAAGCTGTGTCTCTTCTGATGTGATTTTATTTCATTCATCCGTTTGCATTCATCAGTAGCCTAGAGTGAGCTCAGTGTAGGTTTCTACAGCTGAATCCTAGTGTCTTCTGGAAGAACTGGGGAAGCTCCTCAATTCTTGTCAAATTTCTGTTGAATCTGCAAGACCAGCTTGTCATTAAATATAACTTTAATATTAACACAGCTTTGGGCTTATAAAATGTTATGAACATAGTATGAAGAGTCCCCATGTAATCCTATTATCATCACCTTTGTTAATATCACATCTACTGACATTGTGGTAAATTTGTTATAATAAAAAAATGGAATTGATACAAAAATTTACTTTTATTAATATTCTCCTAGTTTTTGCATAGCATAATTTGAATATTCATGTTTTTTTTTAATCTTAAGTTAGAATCTAATGTTTCACATATGGGCGAAAGACTATGTCCTGAGGGCAGAGCCCTCACAAGAAGATTCGTGTTGGCAAAAAGAGGCATAGGTTTGGTTATGATTCTCAGTATCTGCTTTGATACACTGCTAAGTAGAGACTTTCGGAGGCCCTCTGTGGTAGGCTCCTGTCCTGTTACTTGTTTTCTCTTAGATCCAATGTCCATCTCATTTGTCTTTCTAAATGAGGATTGATCATCTTACTCCAGGTCCTCTTTCTTGTTTATCTTCTTTAGGTGTATAGATTTCAGTATGTTTATCATATCTTATAGGCCTATATAAGTGAGTATATACTGTGTGTGTCTTCGGCAGGGCACAGGGAATCATGAAAGAAGGGGGAATTAGTATGACCTGGAGAGGACAGGAGCTCCACAAGGACCAAATATATCAGGGCACAGGGGTCTTTTATGAGACTGTTTCTTCAACCAAGGACCATGTATGGATATAACCTAGAACACCTGTTCGGATGTAGCCCTTGGTAGCTCAGTATCCAAGTGGGTACCCTAGGAAGGGGAAGAGGGACTATTTCTGACAGGAACTCAATGGCAGGCTCTTTGACTGCTCCAACCCCCAAGGGAGGAGTAGCCCTGCTAGGCCACAGAGGGGGACTTTGCAGCCAGTCCTGAAGATACCTGATAAAACAGGGTCAGATGAAAGGGGAGGAGGGCCTCCCCAATCAGTGGACTTGGAAAGGGGCAGGGAGGAGATGAGGGAGGGAGGGAGGGATTGGGAGGGAATGAGGGAGAGGGATACAGCTGGGATACAGAGCTAATAAACTGTAACTAATATTAAAAAAATAAAATAAAAAAGGAGGCATAGGAGTTCTGGTTGGCTTTTCCTGCCACATGAAGTCACAACCCGGAGGCACTGTATTTGCAGCAGAAAGCCAGTCTCCAATAGATACTGAATCTTCAAGAACTTTGCTCTGGGATCTCCAGAAATGTAAGAGAACATATTTATTCTTTTTCTTTGCAAATTCCTGTTATGTTCTGTTGCAGCAGCACAAGTGGGCTGAGAACCTCCTGTTTTTCCTGTATGACGTCACTGCTGAGGTTATTAACCTTGCTCACCTGATTGAACAGCGCTTTCTAAACTATAAAGTTGCTCATTTCCTCTCTATTTCACTGTGCAGAAGTCATGGTAAATGTCTCACTTTCAGAACGGGAGAATTATATCCAACTCCACACCACATCAATCCTTCAGAGTTTTACACTGGGAGCTTGTTTGCTTCTGTAAGTGTGAATTCCTTGGAGCTGCCTTTCGACTTCAGGATGTAAATCAACACTGTTATATTATTATCACTATTAATTATTATTATTGTTATCATTTGCTCCTTTGGTTTTGGCCTTTGCTTTGACCGTTGTTATCTCTCACGTCCCTTTGAAATACTCCTGTCGTTGGGCTGAGTACTTTCTTGTTATTCTGCCCCTTCAGGAAGCACCAGGCTCATTTTGACTCCTTCCAGTCATGTGGACCTGCCACAGCATTAGAATCTGGTATTTCTCCAAAGATTTTTTTGATCAGACTAGTTTTTGGAGAAGCGTACTTTTGTATTTTCTTTATCCTTTCTTGAACTTCTAATATACAACTAGGTTAAACACGTCATAAACTGAATTATTTGGCTGGTTAGAGATAACATGTGGCAAATATTATTTAACCTCTACTGTCAAGAGGTGTGCACTCTCTCTTGATCTGGGCAGGCTTGTGTCTTCAATATGGCTGGAGTTATGCTATTCTGCTTTGGGTCCCAGGCCTCCTTAGAACTTTCTGGGTTTTTTTGAATATTCTAGAAGACGTGGGTTTCTTGTCCCTCTAAGTGA
The DNA here is from genome assembly GCF_907164565.1 of Psammomys obesus. NCBI lineage: Eukaryota > Metazoa > Chordata > Mammalia > Rodentia > Muridae > Psammomys > Psammomys obesus. Next base: position 16,698,772 of record NW_026596095.1, on the reverse strand, counting down.
CTGAAGACAGCAGTGGAGAGACGCATGCTGTTTTTTTTTCCATTGTGTTAAGGCTCACCTTTTGAGCCATGTCTGAGAAGGCACCAGATGTGTGAGTTTAGCTATCTTGCATGCTCCAGATAGGCAATATGGAGAGCACACTTGTGGTGCAGCCCAGCTCTGCAGACATTCCCTCCTCAGAAGCAATGAGCTAGAAAAAAAATAGTGATTTATTTACAGCATTTTGAAGCAAGGGAGAATTGAAACAGCTTATAAAAATCTTTATTCTAGTGAGTATGCTAGTATGTGCTAGTTTCTCCAGCACCCAGGATATAAGTCAGGAGGACTGAAAGTTTGAGGCCAGCATGGCCCATGCAAGGTCTCAAAAGGGATCGTTATTCCTGTTGGTTGTGTAGCTTCAAAGAGACTATCAGTAGCCCTTTTGATTGTATTTTATTCCCTCATCTGCCTACTATACAAGTATTTTCAAGATTTCCTGTCTTTATTCTTAGTATAATTTATGCAACTGTGCATCTATGTAATTTGGTGTTAATAATGCCTGTTACAAAGTTGCTGAAAACTTAACCATGGACCATTTCAGAACAGTGGATCTCTGAAAGCAATGTCTTGATCAGTGTGTGATAATTCTACCTCAGTGCCTGAGTGAGCAGAGAAATTAAATTGTCTGGCTTTCAGGTCAGAGTTGGGTAAGAATTTGGCATTTCTGACGTATTACCTGCCAGTATGGCCTTATGTAAATAAAATCCTGCTACCTGTGAAAAATAGGAATAACTGTATTTATCTTAAGAAGTTGCGGAGACCGAGTGAGGTAAAGCAGGGGCAGAAGTGTGTGTATGTCAGCTGTGCTATCAAAGTCATGTGGTTTTTGTGTACGATAACTAGGCTCATTTTGGTAGCGCTGTGGCTACAGCAACAAAAGAAGAGCTAGCTTCCCATGGAGGTGAGGTTCAGGACCTGTCTCTTAATTTTTGGCCTTTGGCCAGGTTATAGCAGAGACTCTGGGTTTCATTCTCTACACAGCGGAGAGGCGGTGCAGATCTGGGCAATATGGTTTGTGCGCACCGGAAAATGGATGTTGGTAGAAAGAAACCCCAGCATGCAGATCCCATAAGGTGATGGGGGTGGGGGGAAGAACAGCAAGGTTCCTGTCTGGCAGATAAAAGAGCTTACAGCTGACTGCAGGACCACAGTGGCAAGGCAGAGGTATTCAGCATGGCTTTTTGTTAATGGATTCCCTCCGATACCCAGGTCAGACAAGTTCTTTAATTTTCCCCAAACTCTACCCTTCAATGAGGCCTGTTTGAGGCAGGGACACTAATCCAGCCCTGGGGTGGAATACTTCCTCCTCAGCGTCCTCCTTTGATGTGTAGCTGATATAGAACTGAGTGCCAACATATGTTTGTACAAATACATTGGCGAATGTAAGCAGCCCACTGCTAATTATTACACTCTGAGCCTCATGTGAAGTTTGAATGATGCCCCAAGGAATCTGAACCTAAGAAAATTGTGTGTGTGTATATATATATATATATACATATATATATATATGTATATATATACTATATATATATATATACATATATATATATTCAAATGTTAGTGAAACTGGGTTAATTTCTTTGTGGTTGAAATTGGAAGACACTGCAGAATTACCTTGTCTTTCAACTCTTTGACAATAAAGTGTTTACTCAAGGAATTCGGGTCAAATAGCTGCTAGAAGAAATTGAAACATAGTCAGTTTTTAAAATGAAAAAGAGAAACTTGGATTTAAAAATCTAAAATTGCTTTGGCAAATTAAAAAAAAGATTAAAATAAGAACAATATAACTTAAACAGACCCTCCAAGACCAGAAAACAATGTGTGTGACAAATGGTGAAATATTAGAGATGATTTATGGGTAGGGGCTAGAGTTACTAAGTGAAAAAAAAAAAAAAAAGGAGTGAATAGTGTGGGAACTTCAGAATGGCTTGCAGTGCCCAAGAGCATTCAAATTCAAATCATTTTGGAGCACTTTGGTGGCTTAGCATAATCGGGAAGGTCATAGCAGCTGTTGTCCTCAGTGTTGTGGTCATCCACACAAAATTAAAAAGATGCCACCCTCCTCAGCTGCCTACGTGCCTCTAAATCAAACGTTATTGTTATTTTTTTAGCTTGAATTATATGAATATATTTCTGCCATTAGTTTTGCTGAAAGGCTGATTTAGTGACTCCAAATGGTATTTCTACTTCTAGTGACAGAATTGCCCTGTTGACTAGTTTCTGAAAAACCGGAATCCCAATTATAAAAATTTTGCAAAAATAGCTTCCATTTTAGGAATGCAGTTGTGTAATTGTTCGTGTACCGTGATCCTTCCATTCCCAAACAGAATCTGTCCGGTATCCTGAGATTTCTTTTGTAGCAATAAACTTGATAATCAAACTTGACTTTTTTTTTCCTTCCTTTTCTGGGACAGTCTCGCTGCATAGACGAGGCATGGTTTGGAACTCACTATATAACCCAGACTGGACTCAAACTCTTGTGATCCTTCTGCCTCAACTACTTGAGTGCTGAGATTACAGTATTTTATCTGCCTCAGACTGGCTTTTGATACATTGATTTTTAGCTTATGGAATTTAGAAAATCCTTCAGTCTTTCTTGTTTTACAAACCCCATTTCTAAATTTGTGTTATCGCCGTGGTTCAGCTGCATGTGACAGGTCTTCCTGTTGCTGCTGTACTGGTCCCTGTACCCACCTCCCACCCCCCCACTCTTCTTTAACATTTCTGCTCTAACCCCTCTATAGAGGGATGCCTCCAAGTTAGAAAGAAGATCACATCCATCGAAGTGAAAAAGAGTATCACATTAATATACGTCAAAACTTCTCACTGTTGCTACACAGCTGAGTTTATTTTTCTATTCTTTGGGTGACGTTTGCCCTGTCTGCTTGCTCCTTGAAGCTCACATTACTCTTCCCTCTCTTTTCTACCCTGTTCTCAGCTCAAGACTCCATCTCATAGATCACGGAGAAAAATGACAGTCGCCAGAGAGCCCTCACTGGCTGCTCTATAAATAACCTGCCGCTGCTCTTTTTTTTTTTTTTTTTTTTTTTTTACGGAAAAAGAGCTAATCTTGTCAAAGGCTGGTAAGTGCAGTTTTTCTTAGTGCCCTACTCTGTTCCGTCACTTTAAACACTGCCCTCTTTCCTTTTATTGTGATAGGAGGGAGGGGTTGCTGATGTTAGGAATGTGCCTGCAGACAAGCATGGCAGCCCTCTTTGCCTCTGTGGGATGCTGCTCACTTCGTCTTCTTGAGGAGAAATGACCTGTTAACCTCCTATCTCCCTCCCTGAATTCTTGCTGAATTTCTGCCACTCTTCCTGGCTTGACTTCTTTGTGTATGTATTTCTTGCAAGTGCTTGTGTGTGTTAGGTGCACATTCAGGCATGTCCATGCATGTGAAGGCTCAAGTTCAGTGATAGATGTCCATCACTCTCTTCATTTTTGAGTCAAGGTCTTTCTGAGTCTGGCCAGACATCTTGAACTAATAGGCTGTGCACCATCGTCCTGGTATAGTACTAGTGGGTCTCTGAGTAACGCCGAGGCTTGCTAGCCCAGGTGGGCCTTAAGTCAGGAAGTAAAGAGCTACACATGCACAGTTCCACCACTGAGCTTCCTCTGAGTCAGTGGCTCCAGTCTTATCTTAGGAATTCCAAGGGTAGCAGACTCACCAAGAGAAGTTGAGTCGAGAAAGGAGTTTTACTGGTGGGAGACCAGAGAGAAGGCAGAGTTCCTGTATGGTGCAGGCAGGATCCGGAAAATGGAGTACCATGGACGGTCCCCATTGAGCGTTAACAAAGCTTTCATGGACAGAGGCTCAGAGCTGGTCAGCCAAGGTGGCCCCATCCTGGGTCCGGGTGCCTCTGAGTTTCGGCCACGTCCTTACGTACAGGTTCAGGTCCGTATTTGTTTAGGTGAAGAATGATAAGAAACCGCACCAGGACCTGGGGCCATTTCAGCTTCTGCCTTAGAGCAAACATCAGAACTGCTGCTTTTCAGTTCTAATCCTAAACTTCCTAACAGTTTCTTCTTTTAAAACGTTTTTATTATTGTTCCTTCCTTCCTTCCTTCCTTCCTTCCTTCCTTCCTTCCTTCCTTCCTTCCTTCCCTGTCTTTCTCTCTCTCTCTCTCCTTCACTCTCTGTTTACTTCATTTCTTTCCTTCATTCTTTAGGATTATGTTTTTGGGGTCACAGCATGCATGTGCTGGGGTGCCCCAGGAGAAATCAGAGGACCCTTGTAGGGGTTGATTCTCTCCTTCCATCATGTGGGTTCCAGGGATGCAACTCAGGTTGTCAGACCTAGTGGCAAGCATCTTTGTCCACTGGTCGTTTCTAAACTATTTTTGGTTTGGCGAAATAACTCCTTATTTCCTTTAGGAAAGGTAAAATTCCTACCAGGACCTGGTTAAACAATGGGAAATAAAGAAGGAGAGATTGGTCCTGAGATCCTGCAGGGAGGAGAACAGAGAGGAGCCCTGCATCTTGATGGCAACCTGAGCTAGAGGACTGGGGACATCAGGGCAGCAGCTAACACATGATTTGCCAAACTGAAGCAATGTCCAGTTTCTAATGCCTAACAGGACCTGACTACATCTTGTATTTCTTCTACAGAAATACATGGTGAAAAAACGCTTTACTTATAAGTAGTTGGCATGTAGAAGCTTAAGCGATTATAGCTGGTGACAAGATTAATACTAGCCAACAATGTCCTCTGTGAAAATCACGGAATGGACATGGCCATTCCAGCCACGTGCTCATTCTCACCCCAGAGGGGCTCAAAAGCCCCTTTGGGACTTTGGGACCATCATGACTGTTCAGGGTAAAAATGCTTGCCACACCCTTAGTGACCTGAACTTCAGTCTCTGGAACCCACATAAAGGTGAAAGAGAGAACTGAGTCCACAACGTTGTCTTTTGACCTCTACGTGTGTGCTGTGACTCATAATAACAATAACAGTAGCTGTAAATGAACATTTTAAGGATTAGGAATGAAAGTGAAAGATGAGAACAGGCCACAGGAGTCACCACTGAGTTTTAGAAGACCTGATGAAAAGCAAAGAGAGAACTGTGCTCATCATTTACTGACACGTCTCTGCATTTGGAAAGAGCGTCCAGGAAGTATACAGAGAACTAAATAGACTAGGCAAAACACATTTTTCATTGCATAAATGTTTGTTCTAAGGGAAAGCATATTGTTTAAGAAAACATTCATAATCATAGTATACCACTTCACTTCACCAAGCAACTAATGAGAACACGAAGCACTTGCTTAATCCAAATGGCAACGAGTTTGAGCATTAGTGTGAAGCAGGCTGGAAAGCGAAGCCCTTGTTTACTGAAGGGTGAATCAGTAGGCTGTGTAGGAGTGAAGTTATTGTGTAATTCAAATGCTGATTTCTACATCTCCCATATCTGGTTGCAAGCCGTGTTCTGAGAATCTCCAGTCTTAATGTTGTAAAAACTCTGCTTCCCAATGGTCCCTTGGTATGTCAACAAAGCAGCTTATAGCCAATCACTGAAAAGGGGAGAGAATAGGGCTGGACTTTCCACCAGCCAGGGGAGGAGGAGTAAATAAGAAGGAAGAAAGGAAGTAGGGCATTCAGCCAGGGAAGATGTCCAAGAAAGGTGGACAGAGAGGAGCTGGAGCAGGAAAGCTACAAAATACAAGTGTCCCTGGGATGCACGCTGGCATTAGCCCCAGAGGGTGAAGAATAGAGGAACAACTGCTCAGTTCTTGGGCTGTGAAGCTTGTTATTAAACAAATAGTATATAGTCTCAATTATTAATATGGTAACTGGGTTAAGAGAGAAATGGAGAAACAAACACAGTTTTATAAAAAATAATTAATAAGGTGGTGTCTTCTTAGACACATAGTTCACAGTCTACCACTGAATAACTGAAGGATTTATAGATGATCACCTGGGTGGTGGGATGGGTGGGTTATGAGATTATTCTTCTTGTGTTTTTAAATTTCTGGAGCCATGAAGGAATAATCAGGGATATAATTCCATTCTGCAAGAACTTATAGGAACTACTAATAGGAATCAAGCTATTCATTGCCATTTATTCAGAAGCAGGTTTGTTTCTCAGACCAGAAACCAATCAACCCACAAACCCAAATATTCAGAATAAGAAGCATGCCATGGATTTCACACTTTTAGTGTTGCATGCATTCTTAAGCACTTATCTACCGCCAAAAGCTAAAAACTCCATGACAGAATTAGAAATAAAAAAAAAAATTAACTTTATGTCCTCTTTCATAACTCACATTCACTGCCTGCATTCAGCCCTTCCTTATCCCCTAATATTTAGCTTTTCATGGTCTCTTTTCTATGTTATATGTATCCACATATGTATTTGTTTACATACATACATATATTATTGGCTATGTTCTGCCTATGGAGATTTTTGCTGAGATTGTGTGACTTTGCTTAATATTTTACACATATTTACACACACACGTGTATATTTTAACAGATCTTGCCTCACATTTACTTGTAAGAACAGCACTGGTCATCTATAAATAGTGTGTAGGTAGGTGTGTCACACCAGTCTATGTGTCTTAACATCGATAGAAGCCTTTCCTGTGGGGCCTTCACAGGGGCCTGGGCACCCTTGAGAGCCTGAGTTGGGACCGAAGCCTGGGCCTTAGCTGTTATCAGGATTCACTATGTCCATTTAGCAGAACAATGGTGTGTTCTCCCCTACAGTCTGTGACCTATCTAGCCACAGGTTCTTGGCCCCTTTACCAGTGATAGGTATTTGCCAGGACAGTTATTGCTTCAGTTCCTAGGCTAGCCAGGGATTTTAATTTTGGTATGAAATTTCCTTTCAAATTACCTTTAACAACTCACATTCTATCATAAAGTTTCCCAAACTTACATTGCAGTAACATAAGAAGTTCATATTTACATTATAAGTCTACCAAAGAACTATATCAACACAATTTGATTATTTTATTTCATTTAAACTGTGTGATATACTTAAGGTTTATGCTTCTTTTTCATCATATACTATGCATTTTATATTCTGTATAATCCAAATGAAATACTGTACTGTATCTTGGGACCCAATAGAGTCATAGCAATTGAAAAATACAGGATCAATTGAGGATCTCTCCTTGATCATTGACTACTTTTTAACTGTCTGAAAATGCCTCCTTGCTGAAGTCAGGAGATTTGAATAATGCCTCTATTTTAACACTGTTCTTATAGGCAAAATGCTGAAAAATGGAAAGGATTTTAGGGAAAGAAAATACGACTACATTTTCACAGGTTCCAAGTTATAAATGCAAAGCAGTCTTTAGGGCATATTCAGGGTCTCTGTCACCAGACATGCATTTTCACATGGAAGTTCCATATAAGAATAGGGAGGTGCTTAAAGCAAAATCCCATGTTCACAGAGCTTCCCACAATGGCGCACTCACTCATTTCTTATCCTGAACCAGTCATTTGTGTCTCTCAGAATGAGAGCTATTCTGTTTTACATTTCTAAAGGCAACTGAAATGTGTAGACACTGAATTTCTCAAGTTCAGCAATAATGCTCCAATCAGCTTTATATTTTCATCTTCCATAGCATGCAATCAAGCAGTCTTTCAGTATGCAATTGTTGAAATGAACTGTTGGGTACCACAATTTCTTGAGTAGAAAGGCATCTCAAAAGAAAGGGTCAAACATATGCACACACACACACACACACACACACACACACACACACATACACACACACACCCGGAGAGGGCAAATTTAAAAGCTCTTTGATCGTTCATACTTTAATTAGAGGAAGTAGTGAAATAATTTTGTTAGGGAGAAACAGAATTACAAATTTTTGCTTCAAGAACAAGTAAATTCAGTATGAATAATATTGTGAACTACAAATTGAAGCAGATCTAAAGAAAACCACAAGAACACAAAATATCCAGAATAGTCTCTAAAATAAGTTACTCTCAGGAATAAAAAGGAAGAGCAAAATTGCGGGGATTGAAAGGTATCAAAAAGGAACACACTCTGACTACCACTGGCCATTAGCTTGTCCTTGTCTCCTGTAGCAGCAGGCAACACTGACCTGCAGACAAGTCCTCCACTTATTTTATTTCTCACCTACAAGACTGTTAATGAGAAAATGCGTTGTTGGTTTAAACAGAAAACACTACAAAGTACTCACAATGACTCGACTATTTCTACTGAGTATTCACACATTTTGAAACTGCAACCTAGCCTCTTCATTCAGGATTTACTCTTCTGACATTTCACACTTCAAAAGCGTATTAGCCTTTGTTGTAATTCCCCGGCACGGGGAATTGTCTTTCTGGCTAGATGTCTGTGTGGTTGATGAAGGGTACCACTCAGCTGTGGTGAGGCAGATCTCATTCTGGGATGACTTCTCCTGGGCTGTCGGGTGATCACGTTGCCCCGCTGATTCTGGGGCTGTATTGATTGACACCCTTGGTCCCCTGCTCCCTCTTTTTAAAAAGATTCTCCAATAATAAAACACCAAAATCAAAATAAAAAAAAAAGACTCTTACAGAATTCAATTAATGTGTGTTGTGAAGATAATGCACACTGTACAGAGCCAAAGTGGACCTAATAACTAGGTATATGTACTTCTTCGTTCAGAGAAGAACCTAGAGAATTGTTTTTCTCTTTATAACTGATAGACCCAAAACTCAAGAGCACAATGCAGGCTTTAGTGTCATAGGTAATTATAATGACAAGAAGTAGCCTGATATTTGTCAAACTCATCTTAATCTAAGTATGTATCTCCCCTCCCCTTTCTCTCTTTCCCTCTATCTTTCTGTTTGTCCTAATATTCTGGGCATGTTATAAAGAGCTTCTGTAATTGCTGTTATTATACCGAAGATTGTATATCCCTCTTGAATAATTTCTCCTCATCTTTGTGGCTATGCAAAGATCACATGTCACAGCCCTCTTTGTTGGCAAAGTGTGTTAAGTGGATACATTTTCATCCAAGAGACAGCTTCATCCTAATTTGAGGACATTTTTACACAGCAGACAATGCACAGACTCTAGCTTCTTTGTTATACTCTTCTCTTTCCTGCTGGTCAGAATGTGGCTACAATAGCTGGACCCGCAGCAGCTTTTTTGAGTCACAACCTGACTTTGATAATAGAACCAAACACAGAATACAAAGACAGAGGGAACTGGTCACTGAGGACTGTGTGGAACTGACTGATCTCATGAGCCATATGCTACTTGTCTACTAACCTTTTGACATCATAAAAATAAATTTAAACTTTTAAGGCTGTATATTTTGGGTTTCTGTAATCCTCAGTAAAACAGATTCTTTTTTTATTTTATTTATTTTTTTTACAGTTTATTCATTTTTTTTATTTTATCCCCCCATAAGCCCCTCCCTCCTCCCCTCCCGATCCCACCCTCCCTCCCCTTTCTGCATGCATGCCACTCCCCAAGTCCACTGATAGGGGAGGTTCTCCTCTCCTTTCTGATCTTAGTCTATCAGTTCTCATCAAAAGTGGCTGCATTGTCTTCTACCGTGGCCTGGTAAGGCTGCTCCCCCCTCAGGGGGAGGTGATCAAAGAGCAGGCCAATCAGATTATGTCAGAGGCAGTCCCTCTTCCCATTACTATGTAACCCACTTGGACACTGAACTGCCATGAGCTACATCTGTGCAGGAGTTCTAGGTTATCTCCACGAATAGTCCTTGGTTGGAGTATGAGTCTCTGGGAAGTTCCCTGTGTTCAAATTATCTTGTTCTGTTGCTCTGCTTGTGGAGTTCCCGTCCCCTCCAGCTCTTACTATTTCCCACTTCTTACATAAAATTCCATTTACTCTGCCCATCAGTTGGCCATCAGGCTCAGCATCTGCTTTGACAGTCTATACTGCAGAGGCTTTCAGACGCCCTCTGTGGCAGGTTTCAAGGTTGTTTCCTGTTTTCTTCTGGCTTTCAGAGGCCCTCTGTAGCAGGTTCCGAGGTTGTTTCCTATTTTCTTTTTCTTCGGATGTCCATCCTCTTTGCCTTTCAGGATGGGGATTGAACATTTTAGTTAGGGTCCTCTCTTTTGCTTAGTTTGTTTAGATGTACAGATTTTAGTGGGTTTATTCTATGTTGTATGTTTATATGAGTGAGTATATACCATGTGTGTCTTTTTGCTTCTGGGACAATTCACTCAGGATGATCCTTTCCAGGTCCCACCATTTACCTGCAAATTTCATGATTTCCTTGTTTTTCATTGCTGAGTAATACTCCATTGTATAGATGTACCACAGTTTCTGCATCCATTCTTCAGTTGAGGGGCATCTGGGTTGTTTCCAGCTTCTGGCTATTACAAATAAAGCTGCTACAAACATGGTTGAGCAAATGTCCTTTTTGTGTACTTGAGCCTCTTTTGGGTATATGCCTAGGAGTGGTATGGCTGGATCTTGAGGAAGCGCTATTCCTAGTTGTCTGAGAAAGCACCAGATTGATTTCCAGAGTGGTTGTACCAGTTTACATTCCCACCAGCAGTGGAAAAGGGTTCCCCTTTCTCCACAACCTCTCCAGCATGTGTTGTCCCTTGAGTTTTTCATCTTGGCCATTCTGATGGGTGTAAGGTGAAATCTCAGGGTTGTTTTGATTTGCATTTCCCTAATGGCTAATGAGGTTGAGCATTTCTTTAAGTGCTTCTCTGCCATTCGATATTCCTCTACAGAGAATTCTCTCTTTAGCTCTGTTCCCCATTTTTTAAGTGGATTACTTGGTTTGCTGCTTTTCAGCTTGGTAAAACAGATTCTTAAACAGTAATGTCTACAGGCCAGAGCAAATGGGGAAAGATTTGATTTATTTACAATGGAATGCATAAGTCCCTTTCTTTGGGAAGGTGTGCCTGCAACTCTCTACACTTAGAGAATAATAATATCAGAGTAGCAAATGTAGATTTTTGAGGGGGAGGACACCTGATGTGTGTGGAGGCTGAGGCTGAGTAAAGTGACATAACAGAGACCACAGTCAGTAAATGACAAAGCTGAAAATAAGACTATCTCCAAAGAAATGAAAGAACCAGGTCAGTGCTCAGTTATACCATGTCTTCCATTATTCTCATTTCATCCAAGTAGGTTACTTCTCTTATGGGGTAGACTTAGTGCCATGCAATGATCTCCAACCTGGTCTAGAGTAAGCAGATGGCCTGACCCACCGAGGTTGCCTGTACACGAGTTTCCACTGGCCGAAGAGGGTGTACAGCTCAGAGTTTCTCATGAAACATTGCTGGCCATTTCTAAAACTGGTAGTAAGAACAAATCTTCATCTTTCTTTGGAATTAAAAAGTTAAACTACAGTCTTTAATTTTGCCTTTCAGATTTATTTTATGTGCACGAGTGTTTTGCCTGCATGTATGTATGTTCATTATGTGTGTGCTTGGTGCCAGTGGAGGTTGGAGGAGTGTGTTGGATCCCCTGGACCTGGAATTATGCATGACTGTGAACCACCCTGTAGATTCTGGGATAGAAACTGGGCCTTCTGCAAAAGCAGTAAGTGTTCTTAACCACTGAGCCATCTCTCCTGACCCTAAAATGATTTGTATTATGCAATTCTTTTTTTATTGTGCAGTTCTTTTTTTTTTCAGATCCAAATATTTTATTCTTTCTATATAAATATTTAAATTTATTTATTTATTCACTTTGTATTCCCACTGTAGCCCCCTTCTCTTGTTGCCTCCCAATCCCACCTTCCTTCCCTCTTCTCCATCCACCCCTCCCTCAGTCCACTGATAAGGAAGGTCCTCCTCCCCTTCCATCTGATCCTAGTCTACCAGGTCTCATCAGGAGTGGCTGCCTTGGGTTCCTCTGTGGCCTGGTAAGGCTGCATCCCCCTCAGGGGGAGGAGATCAAAGAGCAGGTCACTGAGTTCATGTCAGAGACAGTCCCTGTTCCCCTTACTAGGACACCCACTTGGACACTGAGCTGCCATGGGCTACATCTGTGCAGAGGTTCTAGGTTATCTCCATGAATGGTCCTTGGTTGGAGTATCAGTCTCAGAAAAGACTCTTGTGTCCAGATTTTTTTGTCTCTCCTTTTGGAGCTCCTGTCCCCTCCAGGTCTTTTTATCTCCCCCTTCTTTCATAAGATTCCCTGTACTCTGCCCAAAGTTTGGCTAAGAGTCTCAACATCTGCTTTGATACCCTGCAGGGTAGTCTTTCAGAGGCCCTCTCTGATAGGCTCCTGTCCTTTTCCCTGTTTTCCCCCTCTTCTGATGTCCATCCTGTTTGCCTTTCTGAATGAGGATTGATCATCTTACCCAGTGTCCTTCTTCTTGCTTAGCTTCTTTAGTTGTACAGATTTTAGTATGATTATCCTATATTACATGGCTAATATCCACTTATAAGTGAGTATATACCATGTGTGTCTTTCTGCTTCTGGAATACCTCACTCAGGATGATCTTTTCTAGTCCCTATGATTTGACTGCAAATTTCTTGATTTCCTTGTTTTTAATTGCTGAGTAGTATTCCATTGTGCAAATGTACCACACTTTCTGTATCCATTCCTCAACTGAGGGACATCTCGGTTGTTTCCGGCTTCTGGCTATTACAAATAAAACTACTGCTTACATGGTTGAGCAAATGTCCTTGTTGTGTACTTGAGCATCTTTTGGATATATGCCTAGGAGTGATATAGCTGGATCTTGAGGTAGTATTATCCCTAACTGTCTGAGAAAGCACCAGATTGATTTCCAAAGTGGTTGTACAAGTTTATATTCTCACCAGCAATGGAGGAGGGTTCCCCTTTCTTCACATCCTCTCTAGTGTGTATTATTACTTGAGTTTTTTACCTTATCCATTCTGATGGGTGTAAGGTAAAATCTCAGGGTTCTTTTGATTTGCATTTCCCTGATAGCTAAGGATGTTGAGCATTCTTTAAGTGTTTCTCTGCCATTCGATATTACTCTATTGAGAATTCTCTGTACCCCATTTTAAATTGGATTACTTGATTTTTAATTTGTTTTTGCTGTTTAATTTCTTGAATTCTTTATATATTCTGGATTGTAACCCTCTGTCAGATATAGGATTGGTGAAGATTCTTTGCCAGTCTATAGGCTGTCATTTTGTTCTGATGATAGTATCCTTTGCTTTATAGAAGCTTTTCAGTTTCATGAGGTCCCATTTATTGGTTATTGATCTTAGAGCCTGTGCTGTTGGTGTTCTGTTCAGGAAGTTGTCTCCTGTGCCAATGAGTTCAAGGTTCTTCCCTGCTTTTTTTTCTAATAGGTTTAGTGTGTCTGGTTGTATATTGAGGTCTTTGATCTACTTGGACTTTATTTTTGTGCAGTATGGATCTATTTGCATTTTTCTACATGTAGATACCCAGTTAGATCAGCTCCATTTGTTGAAGATGCTATCTTTTTTCCATTTTATGGTTTTGACATCTTTGTCCAAAATCAGGTGTCCATAATTGTGTGGGTTTATTTCTGGGTCTTTTATTCGATTCCATTGATCCACCATTCTGTTTCTATGCCAGTACCATGCAGTTTTTACTACTGTTGCTCTATAGTACAGCTTGCAATCACAGATGGAGATACCTCCAGAAGATCTTTTATTGTAGAGGTTTGTTTCTGGGTTTCTTGTTATTTCATATGAAGTTATCTCATTTTCATATTGTGCAGTTCTTTAAAAAAATCTATAAGTATTAATTTTTATTTGTCATCACTTTTAATGCATAAAATGGGTAGTATACTTTTCTTAAAGATTAAAAAATTAATCATCAGTTGAATTAAGTGACTTATAAAATATCACACAGACATTAAAATATAATAATCTTTATAATTTTAGTATTTTTTCAGCTACATCAGGAGAAGTCTATGAAGCTTAGAACCATTTTTTATCTCACTCATATTTCTAATATGTACACACACATTCCTACCATGCGAAGGTCCAGATTCCCCCAAATACTAAGCTCCACACTTAATCCAAAGGTACCTGGTATTCTAGTTCTTTTAGGTTAGTAAGATGGCAGACAATGCTGTTCATTTTCAAGCGGCTTCAGATTGATCATGTGATCAACAACACAGAATGGATGTTCATTGATTAAATTAAAGAACTTTTGAAAACTAGAACTGAATTTTAGACATTTTTGAACAGCATCTGGTAAACAGTTTCTAGAGAGGAGAATACTATCCCTGAAACATTACAAGGTTCAGTTGCTGCCTCATAGCCAGTGTCACATAGTAGCAAAGAAGCAACAATCCAAATGACAATGACAAGAAGATACACAGAAGCCCAGCGTTGGCACATGCCTGTAATCCTAGCACTTGGGAGGCAGAGACAGGTGGATCTCAGTGAGTTCAAGGCCAGCCTGGTCTACAAAGCAAGTCCAGCCCAGCCAAAGCTACACAGAGAAACCCTGTCTCCAAAAACCAAAACCAGAGAGAGAGAGAGAGAGAGAGAGAGAGAGAGAGAGAGGAGGGGTGGATATGTTTCTTCCAGACAATGGCTGTGTTCTTTGACACATACCTTGCCACTTTCTAGCAGAAATCTGAAAAAGCAGCTGAAGGAGTAGATGTTATCCTTAAATTAAAAAGACTTTCAGATATGTTTGCTTTCAATAAGAAAGCATTGTCTTACATTTAGGGTGTGACATCATTTTTAGTAAGAACTGATGCTGCTTACAAACCTTCCCATTTGTGGCCTGGTAAAGCCTTTTATATGACTATCTCTAGAGAACAGAATCTCTCTATAACCAGTCATGAGTTAACAACACAACTAACATGAAATTCACAACATGAAGAAGTAAAATAAAAAAAAAAAGGCTTTGATTCACTAAGTCACTGTGGGGATCAATGTAGCTGAAAACAAATACCTTACATTTCTGAGACTGTCACTCTTTTACACACACACACACACACACACACACACACACACACACACACACACA
>NW_026596095.1:16679814-16683842 GCF_907164565.1 Psammomys obesus | reverse complement strand
ACACACACACACACACACACACACACACACACACACACACACACACATTTGTAACTACATAATACAAACCGCTCAGTCTGTGTAAGGTTTTTGTATGTGTGTCTCCAGGGCTGACCATTTGGTACGGGATAGCCAGTCAGTTAGTGTGTTCTTCCCAGGGGAAGATGAGTTCTCTCCATCTCAGCATTCCTTAGTTGTCTGTCGTTCTTCAAGCTAAGATTAAAAGAAATTTCTATTTCCTGAGCCTGAAGCAGTTAAAGATGTTAAAAATGTTATTGGAAGCATATAGCTGGTTTTTCAATTAAGATCTTGACTTATATGCTAGAAAAGATAAAAACACACCTATCAATAAAAAAGGGATGTGGTTTACCAAGTTGTCTCTGTCTTTTTATAATTATTTTGCCAATACATAATGTTTTCAATTTTACAGTATGAATACCCATTTCTGGAAAGGGCTGGTCAGCCCTATTTAGCATGAATCCTTTTTGTATGTTACTCTTCCCGGAGGCTGTTTATCTTCAGTCTTTACAAATGTTGGAGTATATGATATGCAACTCATGTACAGATGGACCTTAATTTCATATACAACAGTCACTTTATCCCATACATTAATATATAAATATATAAATTGTTACATAAAAACAAAATCTTAAAGTTGCTTTTAAGGTTGCTTTACGCATAGCTAATGGTCTATTATTGCCTGATGAACTATACCTTTTCGATACTCGGGAAACTCAATTTGTTGGTAACAGAATAGATGAAACTTGATTGAGCTGCATGAATTGAAGGTCAACTTGACCTCATTAGCACAAGGATACAGTCAGCCAAGGTCACCAGAGCCAACACTCATGAAAACCCTCACTGGAAAACTGCTTTCTAAGGGAAGTTGTTAGGACTAATTTGTCATTCAGCTTTGTCTATTGAAGATTTCAAAGGGAAGATTCCAGAGAACATATCATAGAGCAGAATATTTCTTTCTGTATGTTTGACTCTTTCTAATTGGCAGTCGGTTGTAGGAAAACCTCATGAAGCTGGGCTAAGTCATCTTGGTACTATTACCAGACACAGCCAGACAGAGTGACACTGTGGCTGCGAACATGGTCACTCTATTAGTGTCACTGAAGCTATGCTAATTCCACCTGTGCCAGGAACATAATGAAACTACTTTCAGAGCACAGTGAAGGCCAGTTGTAAGTGGAGGAGGTTCAAGTACCCCAGAGGGGCACATTTAATTTCTAAACATTACCGCAATATCATCACGGAATAGAACTAAATAACAGCTGGACTTTTATGTGTGCTGTAATAGGAGACTCTTGCTATTGTTTGCCACAGACACTTCACTGGAGCAGGAGACTGGTAAGTGAGAAGGTTAGGGTTTGCATCGCCAAAGCAGTTAAGTTGTTGAGGCCACAGGTGTAGTCACCATTCAGGGTCAGATCTGAGTGTACAGCTGTCCATGAAGTGTGTCTGTTTGCAAACTCAAGGAACAGAATAAACGCACAGTAATCAAAGGGCAGTTTCTAAAGTGTGTGAGCCACAGCTGTACAATGTTTTTCTCCTTTTAAACTAAGGAAGGAACAATTCTTTTTTTCCCTCCCTCTTTCTGGTATTTTTAGTTCCTCTTTTTTCCCCCTTAAAGACACTTTGGTTTACCTGTTTTCCACAATATATATATATATATATATATATATATATATATATATATATATATATTTTTTTTTTTTTTTTTTTGAGTTCTTTTTCCAGCCTCTCACAGCATTTAACTCTGTTGACTAGCACCCAGAGTTTGTTTAAAGTCCCAGGTGCTCTCTTTATATTTTAGGCTGGTCTTTTGGTAAGATATGTGTCTTTTTCAGTCCTGGATGTATACTGGAATATCGTACCTGAGTGACTCTAATGCCAAACATTTGTTGTTGTTGTTGAGAAGTCCAAAGCAAAGCTGCTTGGATTCCATGTGTGGTGTTGGGGCTAGGACTAATTCCTTGTTCATGGGTAGCCGCAGTGTCTGTACGTTGTGGAAGGGGCTGCAGAGGTTTCTATAATTTGTTCTTGTAAGGGCAATAATCTCATTCACGAAGGCTCTGGCCTTCCCAAAGCTCAGTTTCTAGATATCATCTGCTTGTGAGAGACTTCACACACAGACACAGACAGACACACACACACATGTACAAGCACACACAGGCACACTGACACAATACACACACATTCACACATACAAAATGCACACACACAGACACACAGGTGCACGCACACACACAGACACACAGGTGCACACACACACACACACTAACCCCAGGAAGAAAACCGACAACAGACTAAAGAAAGAGTTGCACCGGAGCCTAACTTCTTGACCCAATGGGCTCTTCTGTGGGAAGTGATGGGTGTGTGGAGCAGTTACTTACAGGAGCTGGGATGATTCAAAACATCAACAAAACGCCCACTTTGGTATGGGCACTGACTCATGAAAGCTGCAATGCTGGAGCTCTCTACACAATGTGTAGGCAGCGTTACAAGCCTAAGAATCTCTCAGCAGAAACTGGTCAGACTTTCTCTTTCAGTGGTCAGTTTCTGCTTCTCTAGCCATGGGGAGAGGGGCCCTCACGGATCTTTCAAGGTTCAGACTCACGAGGCATGCTGCTTTTTGAGTCTTTCTAGCCTCCCATCATGAAGGGAGTGTTCAGTTGGGAATAAAGTGTAACACCATCACAAATAAGGTTAGGTCCCAATGGGTTAAAACTTCGGGAGACACAACATTCATCCTATGGGAGTACCATTCAGCACGATTCAAGGAACGAGAGGCAACATCTTCAGCCTGTGCCTCCTTTTATCCTAAAGTTAAAGACTGTCTCTTCAGTTCTCATGACTGAACAGCTCTGCAGCAGTGCACCGTCGTAGCTAATCAAGACAAAATATGAGGGGAAAGTAAGTCTGGTGCGTTTCATGGCACTGACAGTTGATTCAGCAAAGGAGAATTGAGAGGATCTGTCTTCCTCTGGACTCCAAGATCCCACTCTACGGCAAATCCCCCTGGAAGCAAATATCAGTGCTTTAGCTGTTTGTACTGTCTAAAGGAAGGGGATGTAACTTCAAGCCAGAGGAAAACTCTTGGAACGGTTTGGGTGAGGCATTTGGGAGGCTGGACCCAGGATAAAAGGAAATGCTGTTTTGCTGGTGAGGAAGTGGAATCCTCACCTACCTGCCTTTCTTTTGCAATTGTTTTGTGGAGGATGTTCAGATTAAATGTCTGGGCGTCAGAAAGGTCGGAGTCACTTGGCTTAGCATCTAGCATCATTGTTTCTTGTTTTTGAACAGCTTCACTTTGAGACTGAGTCTCTGTTCCAGGCACTCCACGTTCATGCCTGTTTTGAAAACCACGTGAAGTTATCTTGTCCTAAGAAAGATGGGAAAGGATAATGTTTTAAGCTTATTCACCATTTTTGATCTGAAAGAAATGTGCTCTCCATAAATACTTATTTTTTTTTTTTTTTATCCAGTGTGCAAATAATTCTTAAGAGATCCATGCGTTGCATGTTGAGTTTGCAGACCTGGGGTCATCGAATGCTTGGATAGAGAATGATGGTATTTGCTCAGTCGATAAAAACACAGTTGTTTGAAGCTATGTGTTCATTAGTTTTTTTAAGGTTATATCAATTTAGTGACATATCTTACTAGAACAGTTTATACTATAATGTATCTCACTGGTAGACTTGCTCATTTCCCCTTAACTCAGGGGCAAGAAATCTTGCTTTTTTGCTGCTGGTGTAGGCATGGGGAAGCTCAGCTGCAGCCGGCTCCGGTTCAAGGCAGCTGTCTCACTGCACCACACCTGGCCCCCTCCCCCGCCCCAGGTCTAACCAGTCACTTTCACGTTCTCGATTATGTCACACAAATGTTTCTCATGTTGCTGAGCTCATTTCTACTACCTGCTATATACTGCCTGGCTGTAGCTCTGTTTTTCTTTGTCTTTCTTCTTCCTCCCTCCCTTCCTCCCTCCCTCCCTCCCTCCCTCCCTCCCTCCCTCCCTCCCT
>NW_026596095.1:16669528-16679804 GCF_907164565.1 Psammomys obesus | reverse complement strand
CCTCCCTCCCTCCCTCCCTCCCTCCCTCCCTCCCTCCCTCCCTTCTTTCCTTCCTTCCTTCCGTGTGTGTCAGTGTGCATGCAGGTGTTCTGCTATGGTACATGTTGTGAGTTTAGAGGACAACGTGTGGAGTTGGTTCTTTCGTTTTCCCCCATGGGTTCTGTAGCTGGATCTCAGGTCATCAGACCCCATGCAGATGCCTTTACACAGTGAACCACCTTGCTGGTCTATACTTGTTTCTTTCCAACTAGAAGAGCGCAGACCCTCCAAGTTCTGCTTTCAGTGGAACTTTTGACATTGGCTTGCTCACAGTTTTGCCTTAATCAGGGTATCTCCCACGTGAAGAGCTCAGGATCAGTTCAGGATCCTGGGTTTGTATCTATCACTTTCTCCAATGAAACCACAACATGTCTCTATGTTTGCTTCCACCACGGGCTCCCGTTCTCATCCTCCTCTCCCTTTCCTGCCAACTCCCTTTATTTCAGCCTTTGACATTTGCTTGCCTGATATCTTCTATCATATTGCCCAATCCCATTCCGTCTTCCAAGTCCTCGCCCATCCTTCATAAAAGCCATTTTTCGAGGATGTTTCTCCATTCTCCAGCCAGTAAACATTTTTCTTTTCTTGTTCCTGTCATCTAATAAATTATCTGAACAGCTAAAGCTGCTCTATTATGTTAGTTACATGAATCCAACATGCACTGGCCCAGCGAGGGCGTATTACGCTGTGGTCATCAACACAAACTCACAAAATCCAGATGTCCTTGCTGTGCCTCATGGGAGTTCTGTTTTCCAGATTGTCTTTTGACACCTCCATCTCCACACATGCTTTTTCAGTTTCCTCAGGAGGAAGAGAGGAGAAATTAGAAGGAATCTATGCCAGCTTTCAAGCCTTTTCCCTGGAATTGAGATGCTTCATCGTTCACTGATACTAAGTAGACAGGGAAGCGTAAACTCTTGAGTAGACAGAAAAGAGACCAAGAAGTAATAGTGGGCAATATTAATTTATCTTATTCTAATCTGCACATATTTTATTCCTTTCTATTGACTTATTTCGTTAGCTAGCATTTTGATAAAATATACAGTAGGGGTATTGGAGAGACTAACCAGTGAGTAACATGCCTGCTGTGCTCGCATGAGGATCTGCCTTCAGACACCCAGCACCCCTGTAAAAGCTGGGCGAGAACCTAGGCGTCTGTGACCACAGTGCTGGCAGAGGTTGAGGGCTGGTAAGTCTTGGCTGTCCTAGGACTCATGATGCAGGCCAGGCCGGCCCAAACTCACAGAGATCTGTCTGTGCCTCGAAAGTGCCGAGATTAAAGTTGTGTGCCACAGCGCCTACCTCAGCATTAAATTTTTAAAACTTTTACTTACTAATAATATTCATGTGCATGTGTATGCACACATGAAGCACGGCACACATGTGTCAGAGGACAACTTTCGGTAGTCTGTTGTTTCCTTTCACTGTGGTTTCCAGGAATCAAGTTCAGTCACCAGGCTCGCAGAGAAAGCACTTTTACCTGAAGTATTTTTTTTTTTTAATTTTTATTTCATGTGTATGGTTTTGTTTCCATGTATGTTGGTGCACCATGTGTATGCCCGGAGCCTACAGAGGCCAAAAGAGAGCATCAGGTCCTCTGGAACTAGAGTTAGAGATGGTTGTGAGCTGCCATGTGGGTGCTGGGAACAGAACCTGGGTCCTCTGGAAGAGCAGCCAGTGCTTTTAACCCCTGAGCCATCCATTCAGCTCCTCATTTTTTTTTTTTACCGCATTTATTGTTATTATAAGATTTTTCTTATTCTGTTGATGTTATGAGTTACACTGATTTTTGAATGTTGAACCAACCTTACACTACCTAGAATAAATCCCACATGTTCATGGTGTACATTTATTTTAATACGTTGTTAGACTAAGAAGTTAAATAGTTTGTTGACAATTTTTATGTCTATGTTTGAGAGTTACTGATCTCTAAACTTCCTTATTGGATTGTCTTTGTCTATGTTTGTTAGTTAGTGTTGGCTTCATAGAGGGAGTGATAATGTGGCCTCTTTTCTTTGTATTGTAAGGGATAAATATTTGGTAATATTTACCAGAAAGACTACCTGAGCCTAGTACTTTGTTTTGGAAAGTCATTTATAACTTGTTGAAATGGATATGGACATATTCAGATCTCCAATTTCTCTTTGTGTAAATCTGCAAGGATTGTGTATTCCAACTAAGTTCATCAAACTTACAGATCAAGAATTGTGCATGATATTATATTGCTTATTGTCTTCACATGTCTGTGATGCCTGTGGTGACATCTTTGCTTCCATTTTGATATTAGTTATTTGTGTCTTCCCCCTTTATTATTATTATTATTTTGTTTTTTGTTTTTTTTTGTTTTTTTTTTTTGAGACAGGGTTTCTTTGTGTAGCCTTGGTTGTCCTGGAAATCACTCTGTAGGTCATTGTCCTTGAACTTCGAGAGATCTGCCTGCCTCTGCCCTCCTGAGTGCTGGGATTACAGGTGTGCACCACCACAGCTCAGTCTCTTTATATTTTTTTAAACTTGGCAAATGTTTATTAATTTTTTAAACTTTTTAAATTTTGTTTTTAAATTTATTACAGTTTATTCACTTTGTATTCCAGCTGTAGCCCCCTCCCTCGTCCCCTTCCAATCTCTCCCTCATCCCCTTCCAATCCCTCCCACCCTCCCTCATTACCTCCCATGGCCCTCTCCCAGTCCACTGATAGGGGAGGTCTTCTCCTTCCTTCTGACCCTAGTCTATCAGGTCTCATCAGGGGTGGCTGGATTGTCTCCCTCTGTAGCCTGATAAGGCTGCTCCCCTATGAGGGGGAGGTGATCAAAGAGCCAGCCTCTCAGTTCATGTCAGAGACAGTCTCTGTTCCCCTTACTAAGAAACCCACTTGGAGACTTAGCTATTTATCATTTCAAAGAACTGCCTTCTAATTTTATTAATTTTTTTCTATTATTTTTTTGTTTTTAGATTTATCGAATTCCACTCTATCACCCTAGTTTTCATTATTTCTCTTTTTCTGCTTACTTTGAACCTAATTTCCCCTTTTATTTTCCTATTTTATCCTTAGAAACCTGAGCTTTTAAATTTTCTGTTCTAAGAGCACTGCTTGTTTCTACCATCACATACATGAAAACTCTCCTGAACACAGATGGCAAAAGCAAACATTTATGATCTTTTTCTCCTTATTTTATCTTCCCAAGCCACAAAACAGCCACAATAAATTGGTGTTTTCTAACCCTAGTCACTGCCATTTCATCATTGTATTTTCCATAGTCTTATGCCATTTATAATAATAATATTTTAGGATGTTATTGTTTAAAAAATAAATTTAATAATTTTAGAAAGAGATCTTCAGTATGACTGTGGGAGAAAACTGGATTTATTCCTATGTGGAGTTTGGGAAAATGAGCATTAAACAATTGAAATGGAAATTTTCGTTGGCTGCTGTCCATAGTTGTGTCAAGTACTTTTAATTCCTTTACAGCACAGTTTGAAGTCATTTCAACAAACATCACTGAATGGGTGTGCATGTTCAGAAAAATGTATATCTGCCGTTGAAAACGTCACTTTGTTATCTTGGGGTTAAATACGAGCCTAGGACTTCTCTTGATTTAAAGAGAAAATTAAAGCTATAGTTAGGAGATAGGAATTTAAGCCTTTTCATTTTCTACAGAAAGTCCTCGTTGGCAGAAAGGATTAATGCTGGCCACTCAATTATGCTGTCAAATATAAGATAAATTATGGCTATATTTTAAAAGTGTCTGATGTGACTCTGAACACATACAGCTACACATGTCCCTTTTTATGACGGGTTCAGTGGGTACCATTGCCTCATGATTTAAACAATTCTAATGAGCCATTTTTTTTCTTAAAGTTTTTTCACACAATGTATTTTGACCATATTTTTCCTTCCCCACCTTCTTCCAGATTATCTCTAACACCATACCTGCCTAATTTCATGTTCTCTTGTTCTCCAAAAGAAAAAAAAATACAAAAGAAAAAAACATTGAAACAAAGCCATAAAACAAAACAACCCCCCCCCAAAATACCCAAAAAGACAAAAAAAATGCCCCAAACAAAATAAAACAACAGCAACAAAAATCTTACAAAAAAAAAAAAAAAAAGCTATGGAGTCTATTTTGTGTTGGCCAGCTACTAGTACCTCAGCATGGGGCCTGCCCTAGAGCGAACATGATATACCCAGTGACACACTAAAAAAAAAAAACAAAAACAAAAACAAAAAAACCTGATTTTTCCCTTTGCCAGCAGGTATAAAATGTAAATGGTTTCTTGGTTGGGGGTGGGCTTTGGTGTCCACTTCCGCTCCTCAGTGCTGGGATTTTGTCTGGTTGGAACCTGTGTGTGTTATCATTGTCTCTGTCATTTTATATGTGTACCAATCCTGTGTCTGGATGGCATGGTTTCCTTAGAGTCATCTGCCTCCTCTGCCTCTTACAATCTCTCTGCAGCCTCTTCTGCATGGATCTCTGAGCCCCGAGGGGAGGGGTTTGATGAAGACCTCCTGTTGAGGACTGAGTGATTCAAAGTCACTTGGTTTGTGCATATTGTCCAGCAGTGGGTTGTCCGCGTTAAAAAGGTTTTCTGATACTCTGATCAAGTTCAAGCCTAGCGAGGTGGCTGTGGGTCCCTGGTAGATGGTGATTTTGTAGGGTTTAGAGTCACCAAAGGAATGGAGACAAGCTAGAAGGAGAGACTGAGCAGGGCTGAGGGAAATAACTAGGGGGGTCTTTGAGTCTGCATCAGGAGGCCAAGAGCATTAAAAAAAGTTCGCTCTTATTATAAGATTTGTGTGGCTTTTGTGTTTGTGTGCATAAAGGCTGTATTAGTCAGCTTCCTGCGCTGTAACAAATGCCTAGAGTAAATCAATGTAAAGATTTATTTTGGCTGGGGAGTTTCAGTGTTTGGATGGGAGGTTCCATTGCTTTGGAGTCAGTGGTGAGTTAGCACACCATGACAGGATTCAGTAATAGAGGAAGTTGATCAGCCAGGTACCAGGACACTGTGTGTGTGTGTGTGTGTGTGTGTGTGTGTGTGTGTGTGTGTGTGTGTAGAGAAAGAGGCAGGCAGAGAGACAGAGACAGAGAGGCAGACAGAGAGCATGTCCCACTGTCTCATCAATAGCATACCCTTGGGACTTAACTTCCCTCCTGGACCCACCTCTTAAAGATTTCACTCTCTCCCAATAGTGGGGACCAAGCCTTCAACGCATGGGCCTATGTGGATGTATACCCAGGTTTTTATTGTTACTGTTGAACGTTTTTAAGGAGTCATTTTATACTTGCGTATGTGTGGTATAATGAACCCAGGCTGGTATCTTAAAATAAAAAATCACGAACTGATTAAATCTTTCACTTATTGATTAAGTGAGTGACAGGTTTCTGAGTCAATATCCTAAGCTGTTTCAGCTATGGTAAACTGTCATGCAGTTTAGGAGAAACATGGAAGTGAGTCTGAAGACAAAATTCCTTGTCATTAAAATTTCTTGAAAATTTTTTTCAGTATCAAGTTTATGCTTATTTAAGAACACTTTAAAGAAGATTTTAGAAGATGGAAAGATCTCCCATGCTCGTGGATCGGTAGTATTAACATAATAAAAATGGTCATCCTGCCAAAAGCCATCTACAGATTCATTGCAGTTCCCACCAAAATTCCAACACAATTCTTTACAGACCTAGAAAGAGCAACCATTAACTTCATATGGAAAAAATAAAAGACCCAGGATAGCCAAAACAAATCTGTACAATAAAAGAACTTCTGGTGGTATCAACATCCCTGATATCCAGCTATACTACAGAGCAATAGTAACAAAAACTGTATGGTATTGGCATAGAAACAGGTTGATCAATGGAATTGAGTTGAAGACCCAGAAATAAACCCACACTCCTACAGGCACTCGATTTTGGACAGAGAAGCCATAACCATACAATGGAAAACGTAAAGCATCTTCAACAAAATGGTGTTGCTCTTACGGGATGTCTGCATGTAGAAAAATGCAAATAGACCTGTACTTATCACCCTGCACAAAGCTCAAGTCCAAGTGGATCAAAGACCTTGACATAAAAACCAGAGACTCTAAACCTATTAGAAGACAAATTGGGGAAAAATCTAGAACTCATTAGCATAGGAGACAACTTTCTGAACAGAACACCAACAGCACAGGCTCTGAGATCCACAATTAGTAAATGGGACCTCATGAAACTGAGAAGCTATCAATAGAACAAAACAGCAACTGACAGTTTGGGAAAAGATCTTCACCAGCCTTACATCAGACATAGGGCTGATAATTAAACCATACAAAGAACTTAAGAAATTAAACATCGTCAAATCAAATATTCGAATTAAAAATGGGGTACAGAGCTAAATGGAGAGTTCACAACAGAAGAATCTCGAATGGCTGAGAAGTACTTAAAGGAATGTTCCATATCCTCAACCAATGGGGAAATGCAAATCAAAGCAACTAAGACTCCATTTTACACCAGTCAGAATGGCTTACATCAAAAACTCAAGTGACAACCCATGCTGAAGAGGATGTGGAGAAAGGGAAACACTCCTCCATTGCTAGAGGGAGTGCAAATTTGTACACCCTCTCTGGAAATCAATCTGGCACTTTCTCAGAAAATTGGCAATAGTTCTACCTCAAGACCTAGCTATATCACTCCTGGAGATATAGCCAAAAAATGCTGTACCATGGACATTTGCTCAACTATGCTCATAGTGGCTTTATTCATAATAGCCAGAAACCGGAAGCAACTTAGATGTCCGTCAACCAAAGAATGAGTACAGAAATATGGTACATTTACACAATGGAATAATACCCAGCAATTAAAAATAAAGAAATCATGAAATTTGCAGGCAAATGGATGGAACTAGAAAAGATCATCCCAAGTGAGGTATCCCAGTAGCAGAAAGAAATACAAGGAATATACTCACTTATAAGGAGATATTAGACCTATAGTCCTATAGTCCAGGACAACCATAGTACAATCCACAGACCCAAAGAAGCTAAGGAGGAGGGCCCAAGGGAGGGTGCTAGAATGTTACTCAGAAGGGGAAATAGAATAGACAGCAGAAGTGGATGAAGAGAAGGAACTGAGCAGGAGATGGAATGGGGAAGAAAACAAGGGTGGGAATCAGACTTGGGGAGAAGGGGGTGGGAGGTGAGAGGGAGGGAAACTGGTGTGTGTGTGTGTGTGTGTGTGTGTGTGTGTGTGTGTGTGTTTGTTAAGCTGGAGGTCTGCAACAGGGTAGGCTCCTGGGAGGATATGGGTGTGACTCTGGCTGAGACTGCTAATGGGGGGGGGAGGGTCGGAGGGAGCGTGAAGACTGAAGTGGAAGACTGAAGTGACCACCTCCTAACCAGGCAGGACTGGTAGAAGGAGGGGAACAACAACAGACAGACAAAACCTGTGATCCAAAAATTGCCCTGCCCACAAGACGTTCAGGGATAATGAGGGAACAAAGATTGGGGAAAGTCCAAGCAATAATTGGTCCAACCTGAGACCCACCCCATGGTAGAGAGACAGCCCTTGATACTAATAATGATACTCTGCTATGCTTTCAGACAGGAGCCTAACTTGACTGTCGTCTGGGAGGCTCCAGCCAACAGCAGATCCAGATAGATGCTGGGACTTGGAACCAAGTGTGGGGCAGAACTCTGGAAGGTGGGTGGTGGAAGTGTTGGAGAAAAGATGGAAGGATCTGGAAGGGACAGGAAATGTAAAAAAAGACCAACAGACACAACTAACCCAGTCCCTGGGGGGCTCAGAGACTGAGATATCAACTAAGGAGCATGCATGATCTGGATCTAGGCTCTCTAAACAGATGTATCCAAAGAGCTGCTTGGTCTTCATATGGGGTGCCTGACAAGTTGGAGGAGGGGAGCCTGTTTCTAACATGGACTCTGTTACCTGCTTTTGGATCACTTTCTCTTGGCAGTGCTACCTTGCCTGGCCTCAGGGGATGAAGTTATGCTCATTCCTGATACGACTTGATGTCCTGGGGAGGGTTAATATGGGGGAAAAGGGAGAGGGGGGAAATGGGAAGGGGAAGGAGAAAAAGTGAAGGACACAGGGAGGAGGGTAGGGAGGGGGACACCCTCAGGAGGTAAAGTAAATAAAGCAATATAAAATTTAAGAAAATGTTTTTTTTTTTCTTTCATTTATATTGTGTCAGACACACTGGGGATGTTTAACACAGTGTCTTAGGGTTTCTCTTTCTGTGAAGAGACAGGGAAGATTCCGCTCTCACAGATGTAACTCTGGGAACGGGTGTCAGTGCTGTAGCTTCTGAGGTCACATTAATGTATTCTGAAGCGTGCATTAATGATAAATGAACAAATCAGTAGGTTGTTATTTTATACATCATGATACTTAATTGAGACACGAAGAAGAGGTGTGCCCGGGTAACTTCAGTTCTGAAAGCCACGAGCACCCTCCCTGTGGCAGACGCTAACGACAGGGATGCGGCCAGCTCCTGCAGTGTTTCATGCAAGTGGTAAGTCTTCACTGAAGTCAAGGGAGCTCGCTTACGTAAGGCTTGCAGGCCTTAGCCGCCTGAGATTAAAAGGGGAAAAAAATCCTTAAAGTCTTTCAACATTAATATTGCCTGTGAGGAATCCAGCCATGACCTGAGCCTCGGAGCTTTTCGAACCTAGCAAGCAGAAGGGTAAACAGTAAACACCAGTTATTTTAAGCAGGATCTAATCAGAGTTCAATGACTAGCGATATTATATTTGATCTCCAAGGTATTAATATGTTTATATCACTATTAGACATTTTTATGTAGCCCATTATCCAAACAATGGCTTAAGTCTGTGGTATTTAATAAATCAAGTTTCCATGGCGTGGGATCGGGTGGGAGTGGGGCTGGGGCTGGGGCCTTTTTCTCCATCTTTTTTTTTTCCTCAGGTGCAGTTTTGTGTTAATATAAGAGAAGTGTGGCCTTCCTTCTCATCGCACTAAAAGTGAGCTAATCCCTGTGTAAGGAATCAGTAAGTACGATCTGCTTAATCTAGTCCCAGTGTGAAACTGTTGACATTTGTTCTTCTTTCTATCATTATGTGACTGGGCCTGTTTTGTGCTGGATTAGACAAATCTCCCGTGCAGCACATTTGGCATGGCACTAGTAGTTTAACCTCATTAATAATGTATGAAGAAAATGTAATCCATGGCAAGGAAGGAAAGAAAAGTATTTTTTTTTTCTTTTGCTTTCCTCAAATCCTTTGGAATGAGTAATTACTCAACATTTTATGTTTGATGTTATATTTTACAATTAAACTTCCATAGCGAGAGAAACTTTGGCAAATGGTCTGAAAAACAAAACAAAACAAAACACCTTTTAGAATTTTAAACGTCATTACGGATGGGCAGAACTTGTTAAACATAGTAGGGAATTAAATATTTATTCAGCTTATTTCATTTTCAGGGTCATAAACGCTCTTTCTGAGTCATTCCCCATAACACGGATTTCTACCCGCAAAGCCATTAACAGGCATCAAGAGCTAAGCGCACTAAATGAAGATGAGGTTGTATAAACAAATAAGAACGAGGCTGGCCTGCATAGGAACACAAATGATCATTTCTGATTGAAATGTTTATAGCTAAATAAGTTTGGCTGAATTGGACACAAATGTGCCAAAAGATAAGCTCCTAGCTGCAGCTTAAAAGAAAAGTCTTCTCAAACTGCTTTAGATGAAAATGGTGTTTTTTGTTTTTTTTTTAAAATATTATTGATAATTGTAGAAAGTCCCAAAATGGCCTAAGGATGGTAAGCTTACCCTCATAGTGGTCACTTACAAGGACTTTTGGACTCTGTACTCCGGTCACATTTGGGCGATCAGAGCAACAGCTGGGGAGACTTCGCCAACAAAGATGAGTGTTGGCTAATCCTGATGAGATTCCCCACGCAGCATCCTTTGTGATTATGTCACATTCAGCTGTAATGGAATAATTCAAGCTGAAAGGACAAGCTTTGATCCTTTCTTAAACCTTTCCCTGTGGACTGGCTATCTGAAAGATTTAAAGATATTTCTGTTACAAGATCTAGTGTTTCCTCAGAGAAGTCATGCTTCTGACGCGTCGGGAGCCATGAGAACAATCCCGAGTTGGCCAAGGCGTCCCAGAAAGCATCCTTCTGAGGGAGGGGGCTTACTGAATGAAGATATCAGTGGTAGGCTGCTCTGTACTTGTCTTTCTTTCTTTCTTTCTTTCTTTCTTTCTTTCTTTCTTTCTTTCT
>NW_026596095.1:16633126-16669518 GCF_907164565.1 Psammomys obesus | reverse complement strand
TCTTTCTTTCTTTCTTTCTTTCTTTCTTTCTTTCTTTCTTTCTTTCTTTCTTTCTTTCTTTCTCTCTCTCTCTCTCTCTCTCTCTCTTTCTTTCTTTCTTTCTTTCTTTCTCTTTCTTTCTTTTCCTTTACTGCCAGGATCCAGTCTCATTCTGTCACATGAACAGGCAGACAGAAAGGTGATGTAAATGCATTGTGGGACTATGTCATCAAAGACTGAGCATTTGTGTGCAAATTCACCTTCTTCTGTCAGTACTTAATAAGTTATGCCTCTGTAGAAAGTGGCAAAGTGAAATATTATATACATTGTAAGAATTAAAAAATAAAAGCCACTAAAACACTATCAAGCACAAGCTTTCAACTCTCTTACTTACAAGGGAATTTTGTGTAAAATATTTCCATTTTATTCTCATGGGTTCTTAAATTCTAAATAAAAGTTCAGGCTTCTGTAGAACAATCAATAGGCAAATAAAGTGTTAAAAAACCCACAATTTTAGCTCAAGTATAAATTTAAAACAATTCTTTTTGCTATTTTTATTCTTCTATATTTTATTCCCAAGTTATATACATATATATATGTATATATATATATATATACATATATATATATGTATTTGTCTATTAGAAAACTTTCTGGTACCAATTATTTTTTCTGAGGCTATATTACTGATGATAAGAAAAGAATATGTTGGAGGAAAAAAAGCATGAACTTAACTCTTATCTGAAATTGAGGAAGTCATTGTTAAAACAAAAGCCAGAGTCAGAAAATAAGTTTAATTCTTAAGGGTGTATATGTACAAATCAAATAATGAAGATATGGATGCTGTTTACCCTTTGTGAGCAAGAAAAGTGAAAGAGATTTGAATACCCTCAAATGAAAATAGTTTGATCTGATAGACATGCAAAAATTTGAGCATACAGCGCTAAGTGGTACTGACAAGAAGTGGAATTTTGTTCAGTGTAATGAAACAAAATTTCTATTTGTGACTGTCTCTATTGGAGCATCATTTGTGTCATAGGATATTTTTCCTGTGTTTCTTTCAGAGGGAGCAGGTGATTCCAGTTGATGAATAGAACATGGGCAATCCTCCCTGTTTGGCTCACACGTCAGTATTCCATTGAAATTAATGTTTTGCCTATAAAGAATAAATAATAAGTACAGTTTGTTTTTCATTAAAGGTTTTTAACTATGTGCAGTTTAATCTAACTATTCCTACTAAAAATTCTCAATAATCCCAATATTTTTTGTTCGGAAATTTTTCTTTTAGTTTTTTGTTTTCCAATGCTAGGCAACCCAAGGCCTTTCATGTGCTAGACAGATACTTTTCAGTTACATTTCTAGCCAATGTTGTCAGCTGTGACATTAGCGTCATCAGCATCAACTTGTAGATGAATAAGTTTGAAGTGGCTGAAGGACTGGAACAAAACTGGGCTCAAAAATCCCAGCTTTGATCTGAAAGTTTAAGATTCTTTCTGGGGTACTGTGGTTGCCTTTTCCTGATCACATTGCCCCCCCCTTTTTTTTTTTGCAATGGAGGGAGAGAAAACAGTCAATAGTTTGCATTCAAGGTTGCAGCTTCTCCTATATGTTATTATGTTTAATTGTAACTTGATATTGGTTTTCATTTTTTCTGTAGCTCTAAGTGTCTTTTTAAGAACGTGTTGTCTATCTGGTAAGTTAGATGAACAGAAGATAAATCATTTTCTCTAGCCATAATTCAGAAAATTACTGAAGAGAATATATTAGATGTCTCCCTCTCTGCCTGAGGCCACGGTTTAGATTATAACTCCATAAACCTGTACTCAAAGGCCACTAAACATTCGCTTAATTGTGTACAACACATTTCTTTGCATTGTCAGTGTTGGTTATTTATCTTAGGGACACAAGCTGGTCTTTGAACATGGGAGAAATTTTGAATACTTCCTGGTGAATACAGCAAAGCTTAGTAAATGTTTTCTTAACACATGAAGAATGTGGTGGCCCGGTGGAGCTTGAAACTCAGCCTGGTATCTACTGCGTTGCATAAAGGTGATAATCTCTTTCATTTTAGTCAGAATAGGTGTTTTCAGTCCATCCAAATTACTGCCTATATTTGTATAGTAGAATTGAAGGCAGTGGGTGCATCCCTAGTGAACTCATTAAATGAGCCTTCCTGTACATTCTAGCTCTCTATGACTTAATTGTTTTTATTACTTCATTATTTGGGGAAAAAAAAGGACGATAATTAAAAAACTCATATTGTTAAAATTGCAGTAAGTAAAAAGGAAGTGTTAATCATTCACTTGTAATATTTACTTGGCACTTTCTTGATATTTTTAGAATCCAGTATCCTTCCAGAGGGAGAATAGTATGTGTGTTTTACACATTTAAAAATTTATTGGCTAGGAAAGTCAAGCCTTCTGTTTACTGCAGATGATCGAGTTTTAAGGCTCTGTGTGCAAAGCAAACCCCACCTAATTCCTCTGTTTAGTCGCCATGTAAATCCAGGGATGCATTCTGGAAGGCAAAGTGGTGGGGTTGAGGCCATCCCAACGCAGCTCATGGCTGCATGACTTTTTTCTTTTTCCTGTGGCTCAAGATCAACCATTTCTTCACACGGTAACAACTTTTCACTTGAAGAGACTGCTCTCTAAAGAGATTCATTCATAGGAAAGAGTTATTTCAAGGTGGTGGAAAGTCTTCCTTAAAGACAAGACCCTCTAGTCTTAGAACCACCTCTTCTTTAAGTTATTTTGAGGGATTTGTTAAAACCTTCTTATTATTTTTAAAATAAAATAAAACTAGCTGACTCGTGTTAACAGCCAGAGCCTTCATGACTGCAGCAGTCATCACATTGATCTTTAATCTCTACACCACTGGATTATTTTTAATTCAAGGAAGGAATACTACTAGAATTTTATCTGTAAACATCTGCATGTTTATCTCTAAAAGTAAGAGTCTTTTCAGTAGGTAAAATAATTCGCTATCTCTCCTGGAATCACAATCAGGCCCAATCATTCTATCTCATCAAAGTTAGGAGGAAGGCTCTCACATTTATTGAGCCATCATTATGTTAGCAGAGAATAATATTTCATTTATGCCTTAGGAGTCAATAAAATGAACATTCTTTTCAAATGCACGTAGAAAATAGTGACTAGGATTATGGATTTGAAAAACGAGTCAAGTCCCTGCTTTGCCCTGTGGCTTAGAACATGATTAGAACTTCAGTTCTCATCTGTAAAAATGGGAATAATAGAACTTGGGTCATCCCATTAAGAGTGTGAAAACACATCAGAGTCTGTAATGCTAAGAGTTCTTCATTAAACATGAGCTATTTTTTTTTAAACCTTCCAAATGGAATTTGAACCCAGGGCTACCTAATCTTCAAGTCCATGAACTTTCCATGGAGCCAGGCTGAGACATCACTGAGACAATGCTGGCAGCGTACCAGCCTGGACGCTCTTTAAAGAGAAGTTAATGTGGGTTTATGAAGAGTCTGCTCCTGGTAGCACTGAATTTTCCACCACCATTGGCAAGCTAGTAATCAGTGTTCTCTTACCGTGGTAGTCGCTAGGCACAGGAAACAGCTGGGCCTGAACAGGTGGCTGTGAAGGTAAGTGGAGCCAGCACTGGCAAACTGGAGGTACGGCAGAACACAGTGGGTTGGGGGTTGGGGGGAAGAGTGTGATGGGAATCAGAAGATCTCAGTGTCATGGAGAATTGCCATCAGCCTGCATTCTACACTCATGCTCCTTTTTGAGGAAAATTAATACCCTAAGCCAGTGCATGTTCTAGATGCCATAGCAGTGAGGCCACTTGGTGATAGCCGGTTTGGGCTCATGCTTATATAGTTCTTGTGCCTTCCAAACTCGTTGTAATGCCAGGAAATAATCCCAGTCAAGATTTATTCAAAGCTGAACACTCAAATCAAAATTGCCAGTGACTGGATGCTAAAATGTGAAAGAACGAAGCCGAAACCTAGCACTGTTACAAAGCAGATGTTGCAGATTGGGCCAGTATTAACAAATTGCACAGATGCGAGTCAGGATGTGAGAGAGATACTCTTGCATTTACATTTTGGCAAGGAGAAATTGCTGAAGAATACTCCGGATCATGCTATTATTTGTGTTGTTATTGTCTATGCTACTGCTAATGTTTAATGGTTTGTAGTTTTGGTTCTTCATGATTGCATGAGCCTGTCCTTTCTTTGTAATTAAGGAAGATAAATTTCATCTTTCAGTAACTCAAAACATATTTACTGAGCTCCTACTGTATACTATGTACGGTTTAAGGCAATGGTAATGAGCATGGCAGACAAAATTCTCTACTCTTCTGGAAATTATTTCCTATTTACGCGATAGAAAATAAATGGGAAAAATATATTTCAATAAGAAATGCCAAGGAGAAAAGGTAAACAGGCCAGGGAGTGAGAGGGAATGGATGGAGTTATAGGGTTTTTAGATATGGCTGATAGGGAATGCACTCTTGACGAGAGGACTTAGGAATGGAGACCCAGAGGATGACAGGCAATGGCCCGTGAGGTTACTGTGCATTTCTAACCAGGGGTAACAGCAACTTTTAAAACCCTACGGCAGATTATGATTGGCATGTGGGACAAACGTGGGAGGCTGCTGTGTGAGATTATCGGGAACGAGGATAACGAGGGAAAGCTCGAAGGCCAGAGTCAAGATGCTGATTTTGGAGCTGAGAAGATGCTGATTTTGAAGCCAAGCAAACTGGGAAGCAACCTTAGACCCGAGGAGGCAGAGACACACGCGCAGGCTCACGGACCTCCGTGAAGCCACTCCTGCTGCTATGCCTGGCCCATGTAAGGCATGGGTCCAGGCTGTGAGTACTAATTGCACAGTTACTGTGGATTTTCATCCATGTTTGACTGATGGTGTAGCGCAAAAAAATAGACAAGTGTAGAAGAGTCACTGACATGATTGGGAAGAACACATAGAAATGTTTGAATCTGTTATACACATTTTTTTATGTATGAAATGCTAATCTATGGAGACTTGAGATAAGAGTTAAAATTCCTTGCGTCTCTGGTCTTTCTCCTGTGAACCTTCAGGATTAAAATTTTATTTTGGATATTTAAACATCTCCACTTTGAAATGGTTGTAAGTGTTTTAGGAAATAAGTATAACTGTGGGTAGGGAAGTCAGAGTCTACTATATTTTTAGGACATTAAACAAATATGCTCACCACATAAAATATATTCCTTGACATAATATTAAAAAACATTTCCTGTGTTGTCCTGATCTATAGAAATGCTCTTTATTAAGTCCTAATGGTAAAAGTTAAAGCATTTATTCTGAAAATTTTGAATTTTTTTAAAAATTTATTTTTTATCAATTACAGTTTATTTACTTTGTATTCTAACTGTAGCCCCTCCTTCATCTCCTCCCAATCCCACCCTCCCTTCCTCTTCTCTACTCATGCCCCTCCCTCAGTCCACTGATAGAGGAAGTTTTCCTCCCCTTCCATCTGACCCTAGTCTATAAGGTCTCATCAGGACTGGCTGCATTGTCCTCCTCTGTGGCCTGGTGAGGATGCACCTCCCTCAGGGGGAGGGTGATCAAAGAGCAGGCCACTGAGTTCATGTCAGAGACAGTCCCTGTTCCCCTTACTAGGACACCCACTTGGACACTGAGCTGCCATGGGCTACACCTGTGCAGGGCTTTTAGGTTATCTTCATGAATGGTCCTTGGTTGGAGAATCAGTCTCAGAAAAGATCCCTGTACCCACTCCACAAGGAGAGGAAAAAATAATTGTTTTAAAATTAATGATGATATGCTTTGAACAGGTAGTGTATTCTAAAGAAGCTATTGTCATTAAAGTTTAGTGTGAAAGAACAAAGAAAAGGAGATACACTGAATTTTAATGAATAAACATGTCTGCAAACTTTAGTAAATTTATCCAACTTAAATTGTCCTTTTTTTTTTTTGACATAGTTGAAAATGCCCTAAAATTTGTATTTCACTAGGAGTACATATTTACATATTTGTACTTATATATGAGATCCTTTACTTTCTTAGGACAGATGTTCTTTTGGGAAGAAGCGGGTATTAGTCAGAGCTCTGGTACCTATGGATTGTCATGTTAGCCAGTTTGGTCTGGCCTTTGATACTTCTGACAGCCAGCAGCTATAGGTAGGGATGGCTTGCTGGTCTTTTCTGACCTGGTGTTTCCCACACTCACTTAACGTCCAGCAATCGGCTGGTTTTCAGGAAAACCCACATTTAAGACGTTTACATTTCCCTGATTTCACTTAAAGGAAAACATTGGGAGAGTTGTGCATGGAACCAGAACCTGGTAATCCTGCATTTAGCCAGCACTTAAACCATTACATCATTTCACAGCATCAGTCACTGCTTTTTGGAGGATGGTCTTGTGCACTGTGTATTCATTCAGATGCTGATTTCCGTCCCTCGAGATCTGGTTGCAGTCTGGATGTGGACATTGTCATTTCTATGAAGAATACCTGGTCTCAATGTTGTGTAAAAATGTTCCCCAGTTGTCTCTGATTGGTTTATAAAGAAGGTTATGAGCCAATGACTGGGCAGAAAAGAGAGCAGGTGGGACTTGCGTTCCCAGTCCAGGGAGGGGTCTCTGCCAGATATACCGGGGCCAGTGACTTCATGGAGGTCTCTAGCATTATAGGGAATGGGCGACTGACCAGGAAGCAAACTGTTTCTGTCATCTCTTAGTTTTGAAAGATGCTTGCCTGCACTTCCTACATAAGTAATAATTTTATTCCTTCACAAGTCTCTGATGAGGTTGAAGACTGGATAGTTTTAGTTAGGCTTAAGTTGTTCAAGATTTAAGAAAAATGTTTTAAGGTCTAGAAAGATGCTTTTTTAAATTGGTAAGTAGAAAATATGATAGAAAATGATTTAGGTACAAAACTTTAGACTCACCTAGATAGGATAGACAGTATTTTTTTTTTAAGATGGCCAAATATAAATGAGCTAAACATTTTGAAGTAACTTTTACATATGGCTTTCCTGATTGTTTCATAACTGTTCTTACTGTATGTAGTTTATTATAAATAAATAAAGTCCATATGCAAAGAAAAGAAAAAAGACAAGTAAGGAGAGGGTAGAAGAAGTTGCCATGAGGAGGACCATGAGGACAGAGAGTGACAGCAGAAAGCCAAGGCAAGACTGACATGGCAAATAAAAGGGCGTGTGGCTCGAGGTGGCCAGACTAGCATAGCTGAGTTAGAATTAATGTATATGTTCAGTTATAGCACATAGAACCTGTTGAATAAATCTACTAAGTCTCTGTGTCAGTTATTTGGGAACCAGGGTGGCTACTAGGAAAAAACCTCTATTGATACAGTACAATACAATGAGCAATTCAACACTGCTCATCCTTGACACATATTTTCTAATCATTATAAAGCAGGCTTTTTTTTTTTTTTTCTTGAACTGTGAAAAATACTTTGGACACTTCAAGCCATTCTATTATTTATTCTTATTTCTTCTAGTTTGCAACAATTTATAGAGAACAAGTAGCAGATACAATGATTAAAAATATGTTGGGTTGAAGGAGGGAGGGTATAAACCTTATAATGATAGGGGTCTATAGATTCAAGGAAAATTTAAATTTGTGAGCAATTACATTATTATAAAATTTGATAGTGAATCTTGATTGGGAAACTATCCACATAGCTAGGATTAACTTCAACTGTATCCATGCTCCTTGAACTAGGGTGTGGTGTAATTTGGTGAACAGTTTTTTTTTTTTTTTCCTTTTCCTTTGAGACACGGCCTCACAGAGTAGTTCTGGGCCTGAAACTCTCTTTGTAGACCAGGGTGGCC
Organism: Psammomys obesus; assembly: GCF_907164565.1. Classification (NCBI taxonomy): domain Eukaryota; kingdom Metazoa; phylum Chordata; class Mammalia; order Rodentia; family Muridae; genus Psammomys; species Psammomys obesus. Next base: position 16,661,707 of record NW_026596095.1, on the reverse strand, counting down.
TCAAACTCATAGAACTCTGTCTGCCTCTACCTCTTGGAGTGCTGAGATTACACACTGTCTGTTTGGTAAATAATTTGCTAAAATGTAGCTCCTGCCATGGACACAGATGCAGCTGTCTCTGGTATGGATTTTGTGGAAACTGTATTTGAGAAGCTTCACAGACAGTTTGAGCCAGTGTAACCTATAGTTACACTCATTCTTCTGCTGCTCCTGACAGTGAGAACTTGTCCATATTTTGTCATTGGAGTTGGAATTACAGTTTGTCTTCTTGTCTTATGGTAATTTTTCAAGCCAGTGCCCTTCACTTTCACCAACAGACGTGCTTGCTGCTCAGCTTTTGAGATGCGGAAGGCTGGGACCCATGCTCCCTTCCTCTGCCCTCACACTATCCTTGTATTACCTCCTTCTCTTTCTCCTTGTTTTCACAGAGGATGCTGTCTGCTGTCTGCTGTCAGTTTTCGCCATTGTATCTCCTTACATCTATTCTCCAGTGGTTGTTTTTGCTTCTCTTTCCAGCTCCAGGATACACTCCTGGACTGCCTTCTTAGTCCCTGCCTCTTTGTTGAGGCATGCAGGGTTGGTGTGTGGTGGACTTTTGGGGAACAGCTTAGAATGATCTTTGAGACAGCACCCACTCTCCTGCTTCCAGGAACCGACTTCACTTCTTTTTTTCCCTCTCTTCTTTTTAAACTCCAGTGAGCCACCTTGACATCTCTTTATGCTCTGTTCTTCCAAAGACTACCTCTCCTTAAGGTATATGTGTGCCCACATCTTTTTTGTTTTAAAAATCTGAACTCAAAATGGTCTTTGTTATTGTCTGACTCTGTGTTTCTCACGTTCAAATGTTGAAGTCCTAATTCTCAAGATGATGGCAGTTTTTATGGTGGTGACTAATCTCATAGTGGTAACCATTCTGGTGTGAGTGGCCTTACAATGCAGGTTCAAGAAAGCTCACTTGACCCTTCCATCATATAAGGACACAGAAAAAGGGAGCCACAGATGGGAAGAAGTGGGCGACCTCATTAGACACCAAATTTGCAGATGCCTTGATCCTAGGCTTCCCAGATTCTAAAGCTGAAAGAAATGCATTTCAATTTGTTCTAAACTACCCAGTTTATTCAGTTTTGTTATAGTAGCCTGAATGTACTAAGACACTCAGTTTCCTCTGCTGTACATTGGCCTTAGGAAGTAAAAAGAATAAACACTGCCCTACTGTTGATACTGAGAAAATGTTTGCGTTTTAGTTTAAGGGCAAAAAAGCACTAGAGGTAACCATCAAGTTCATTAGTCTGCAGCTCTTTTGTTGTTACTGTTTTTCTTTTCTTTTTATTTTTAAATTATTTTTTTACTTATTGCAATTTATTCACTTTGTATCCCAGCTGTAGCCCCCTCCCTCAGCCCCTCCCAATCCCACCATCCCTCCCTCTTCTTCTCCCATGTCCCTTTCCCAATCCACTGATAGGGGAGGTCCTCCTCTTTTCCCTCTGACCCTAGCCTATCAGGTCTCATCAGGACTAGCTGCATTGTCTTCCTCTGTGGCCTAGTAAGGCTGTTCCCACCCTTCAGGGGGAGATGATCAAAGAGCCAGCCATTGAGTTCATGTCAGAGAAAGCCTCTGTTCCTCTTACTAGGGAACCCACTTGGAGACTGAGCTGCCATGGGCTACATCTGTGCAGGGGTTCAACAGGAGCTCCACAAAGAGCAACAGAACCAAAATATCTGGGCCCAGGGGTCTTTTCTGAGACTGATACTCCAACGAAGGACCATTCTTGGAGATAACCTAGAACCCTCACATCAAGTTTTGATCTGCTAGCCTGCTATCTTTTCCAGCCTCAACTACTCCTTCTGGGCAATATTCTGCTGTATTCTAACCTGTCATGCTGGAGGTGATACACGCTTGTGTCTATTTCCTAAGAACTCCGAATGAGTTGTCAGGGAAAAATAGAATTCTCTCCGTCAACTAGAAAATGTAATTCAAAGTAGCACTAGGGCTCTCAAGACATCTAAAATTAACTTAATCAAGAACACACCACAATTTTATGTGGAAAAAAATTAAGCCTTGGGTAAAGGATACAAATGATGATCTTCTTAATTAGGGAGGCATTTCCTATTTTTTTTTTTTTTTGTAAGATGACATAACAGAGTGAAAACACCACACTTCTTAAATTAGTCTGTAAGTAAAATATAATCTCAATCAAAAGTGACAGTTGTTTTTTCAGCTTAATAGTCGATATGGGGATAACATTTGCTTTTGTGTTAGCTGTTGAGTTTTAGCTCCAGAACAGACAAACTGATCAACAGAATGGAAAGGTCAGAAATAGCCTTGTGTGATGTGTATAGACAATAAGTTATAATAAAGGTGACAACATGAGTCAAGGGGAAAGGTGGGTTATTTTGAAGATGCTGGGAAATTTGGTTTGTCAACCATAGAACAATAAGTGGAGTTGCTAACTGACACAGTGTTTTATCTAGTGGTAAAGAAAAAACTGTATTGTTTTTTCTTTTTCTTTTATTTTATTTTTAATTATACTTTATTTTACTTTGTATCCCCCCTCTAGTTCCCTCCCTCCTCCCCTTCCAATCCCTCCTTTCCTCCCCCTTCTCCACACATGCCCCTCTCCAAGTCCTCTGGTAGGGGAGGGTTTCTTTTTCTTCCTTCTGATCTAGTCTGTTAGGTCTTATCAGGAGTGGCTGCATTGTCTTCCTCTGTGGCCTGGTAAGGCTGCTCCCCCCTGAGGGGGAGGTGATCAAAGAGCAGGTCAATCAGTTCATGTCAGAAGCAGTCCCTGTTCCCATTACTATGGAACCCACTTGGGCACTGAACTGCCATGGGCTACATCTGTGCAGGGGTTCTAGGTTATCACCATGCATGGTACTTGGTTGGAGCATGAGTCTCAGGAAAGACCCCTGTGTTCAAATTTTTTTTTTGTTCTGTTGCTCTCCTTGTGGACCTCCTGTCCTCTCCAGATCTTACTATTTCCCACTTCTTTCATAAGATTCCCTGCATTCTGCTCAAAGTTTGGCCGTAAGTCTCAGCATCTGCTTTGATAATCTGCAGGGCAGAGCCTTTCAGAGGCCCTCTGTGGGAGGCTCCTAACTTGTTTCCTGTTTTCTTTTTCTTCTTCTGATGTCCATCCTATTTGCCTTTCACAATGGGGATTGAGCATTTTAGTCAGAGTCCTCTCTCTAGATTAGTTTCTTTAGATGTACAGATTGTAGTAGGATTATCCTTTATTACATGTATGTTAATAGAATAGAAAAATGTGTTGCACCTAGGTTTGGGGAATGGTTAGTAGGTACAATTTAAAAAGAACAAATTGAGGGTGAATATTGATAAATCTACTTACACTAAATTAATACTAATAGGTTTCAACTAATGAAGGATATTGTAGACAATGATAAGAGCTATCAGAATGATAGAGCTATCAGAATATATATGTTCTTGATATTAATGTATAAAACAGTGACTATCATCTGGGCAGTGCTGGCCTTTAAGCCCAGCATTTGGGAGGCAGAGGCAGGTGGACTTTTGAGTTCAAGGCCAGCACCATCTACAGAGTGAGTTCTAGTACAGCCAAGACTACACAGAGAAACCCTGTCTTGAAAAACTGAAAAAAGTGACTATTCAAGCTACATGAAAAATACCCCTTGATTAACAAGGAAATCAGCAATCACAGTAGCAAAATAGACAAAGAATGTAATAGGCAATATAGAACATAGAGATGTCAATAAGCAAACAAAAACTCTGAAAGCCTCTGAGCATATTATAAAATGATTAGTTAATTGATAACCATAAAACTTCCAAACTAAAACAACAGAGCTGGTATCATCATATTGGCAAATGTTTAAAGCTGGATGGTTCTGGATACGGGCAGGGGAATTGGAATGCCACACCTGCTGATGAACCTGGAGTAGAACGGCCAGTCTGGACAGTCATTTTTCCAAATATGATTACATCTACCTCAGTGACCTACTGATTGTAACAGCACATTTGATATATATACTAAGAAACTATCATGAGGCATAGTGCATTTGCGGCAGTGGGATTAGTCAATGGCCTCCGTGTCTGTCCTGGGAGAGTGGTGGATAAAACATGATAGTTGGTCAGCATTGGCAAATACTATAGTGGACAGATGGATATGAAAATCAAGTTCTGGGTCCAATTACCAACAAATTCAACAACATGCATTCGTCCAAGAGAACAATACACAAAATTAAAAGATGGAGTACCTACAGAAAAGACTTTAACATTTCAAAATAATTATGCACTATATTGTATTTGAGGGGGTGGAACTGAAAATAGCCAAGAGTTTAAGCTCTTCATGTATGGGTGTTTTAACGCTAATCAAAAGGTATGATAGCATTTGAGAGAAAAAAAAATCATGCTTGTAGCTACAAATTAAAATGTGAAAGAAACTGGCAGGAGGCTCTGGCAATATCTAAATATGAGCTGCATAGTTTCTGGATTTAGGCGATGGCAAGGAGCTATAGAGGCAGTCTACACATGGGAATGGAGGTGATAATGAAAGACTCCCGCTAGAGCCTCTCTAGACGGGGAGACCCCGCTTCCCAAGGAACAGCGAAACCAGCCTTCGGATGCAAGCCGCAAGAGGTTTATTTCGATACACGGGTACCCAGGGCGACAAAGCCTTTCGGAAGACTTGCAGCGCCTCTCGGTTGGGGTGGCGGGTTTTTATAGGCCTCGGGAGCAAGAAGCACGGTTACAGAAGCGAGAAGCATAGTTACAGGGATCTGATTGGGCGGTTTGAACAAGGCCATAGTTAGGTCACGTATTCGAAACAGGAAAGGCGGGAAGGCAGATGTGAGCTGAGTCACATAGCCGGAACAGAGAAGGCGGGAAGACAGATGTGAGCTGAGTCACGTAGCCGGTTCTTATCTTGGGTGCCCAGAGTGTTTTAGGCGCCCAACCGCAGATATCCTGCTGTTGGGCGACTCCTGCCTTGCCTCTGACTCTGCACTGCTCCAGTCTTGCAAAATAGTGTTGCCAGCATTATGCTAGCGCCTTATTCTTTCAATAAGAGAGAATAGATAGTAGAGTAGAGTATTATTTCCAACCTGTTGGCTAAGACCACTTGGGTTAACTTTTTTCATCAGTTCTCTCATTTTTTCTCTCTCTTGCTTTCTCCCACATATACATACATACACACACACACACACACACACACACACACACACACACACACACATCTAACTGATTGAATTTTATTTGTTTTACCAAATGCAGAACCAAAATAATTTGAATTGCTAGCTAACACAGCATTTCATCTAGATGTAAAGGGTAAATTATATTGCTAACCGAAAAACATGCAGGACCTAAGAATGGGCAAGCATTTATTGAATAAAAATTTGAAAGTACAAAGTATAAGGTGATGAATTGATGAATTTTGTTATATTAAAATTAGTAGGTTTGGTTAATGAAGCATACTACAGACAGTGTTAACAGCTACCAAATTTAAAGAACCTATATATTCTAGATATTAATGTCTATAAAATGAATATTCAACACACACATATACTCTCTCTCTCCTTCTCTCTTAAAATATCAACTTTTAAAGAGAAGAGCTTCATTAGGTTCACAGTTTTGCTCTTCACTCTGTGATCATTTGGCACTGCTTTGGGCAGGGGTGGCATCACAGTGAGATTTTGTACCAAAAAAAATCACTCATCAAAGTAGGGAGGCAAAAGAGGAAGCAGAATGGATTGGGGTTCTGTTGTCCTCACAGAGGGCACAGCACCATGATCTGAGGATTTCCTACCCTGTCCTTAAAATTCTCACCATCTCCCATTACTACCAGTAGGGGCGGTGCCTCCAAAAGGAAGCCTTTGCTGGAAACTTCAGATTGAAACCTTAGAACTATCCAGCCAAAAATGCTGAGTGAGGGGCTGGAAGTGACCCAGCAGGTAGAGGTTCCTGCTGCTAAGCTTGAGGACCTGAGATTGTTCTTGGGGATCACAGGGCGGGATGAGGGAAGCACAGCTGTCATCTGACCTCCACACATGCACTCCCAAAGATAAGTAACTGAAATTAAAGTGCAATTTACACAGTCAAAATGCCGGATAAGTTCTACAACATGGCTGAAAACATAAAACAAAGTGGTAAGACATAGAGGCATTCTGGGATGTCATGATAAGTGCCACAGAAGAAGCCTCACAAATGTAAAAGTTATTAGGAAAATTAACTACTTCCTCAACGATCCTAGTCTACCAGAACACATTCAGGGAACAAATTCAAAAACACAAAGTCACATGCCCAGGAATAAATTGAACAACACTCAATATATATATACTTGAGAATTAAGAGGAAGCACATGAGCACCTGCTGGTAAGAAACAACAGCTGCCATTTTTGTTGTTGTTTTTTTGTTTTTTGTTTTGTTACCTTCTGGGAGTTTTATTCTTAACTGTTCGTGGGAATGAAAATCATGAGTAATTTTTTTTTTCTTAAAAGTAAGGATAGGGTACTTGAGCATCTTTTGGATATATACCTAGGAGGGGTATAGCTGTATCTTAAGGAAGCACTATTCCTAGTTGTCTGAGAAAGCACCAGATTGATTTCCAAAGTGGTTGTAAAAGTTTACATTCCCACCAGCAATGGAGGAGGGTTCCCCTTTCTCCACAATCTCTCCAGCATGTGTTGTTACTTGAGTTTTTGATCTTAGCCATTCTGATGGGTGTAAGGTGAAATCTCAGGGTTGTTTTGATTTGCATCTCTCTGATGGCTAAGGATGTTGAGCATCTCTTTAAATGTTTCTCTGCCATTCTGTATTCCTCTACAGAGAATTCTCTGTTTAGCACCATACTCCATTTTTTAATTGGATTGCTTGATTTATTGCTTTTTAACTTCTTTAGTTCTTTATATATTCTGGATATCAGCCCTCTGTCAGATATAGGGTTGGTGAAGATCCTTTGCCAGTTTGTAGGCTGTCATTTTGTTCTGACAACAGAAGCTTTTGTTTTACAGAAGCTTTTCAGTTTCATGAGGTCCCATTTATTGATTGTTGCTCTTAGAGCCTGTGCTGTTGGTGTTCTGTTCAGGAAGTTGTCTCCTGTTCCGATGAGTTCTAGGCTCTTCCCTACTTTTTCTTCTAACGGATTTAATGTATCTGGTTATATGTTGAGGTCTTTGATCCACTTGGACTTTAGTTTTGTGCAGGGTGATAAATATGGGTCTATTTTCATTTTTCTGCATGTAGACATCCATTTGCTCAACCATGTTTATAGCAGCTTTATTCATAATAGCCAGAACCTAGAAACAACCCAAATGTCCATCAACGGAGGAATGGATACAGAAATTGTGGTACTTTTACACAATGGAATACTACTCAGCAATTAAAAACAAGGAAATCATGAAACTTGCAGGCAAATGGTAGGATCTAGAAAAGATCATTCTGAGTGAGGTATCCCAGAAGGAGAAAGACACACATGGTATATACTCACTTACATAGACTTATAAGATAGGATAAACATACTGAAATCAATACACCTAAAGAAGATAAACAAGAAAGAGGACCTTAGGTAAGATGATCAACCCTTATTTAGAAAGACAAATGGGATGGACATTGGATGTGGGAGAAAACAAGTAATAGGACAGGAGCCTACCACTGAGGGCCTCTGAAAGTCTCTACCTAGCAGTGTATCAAAGCAGATACTGAGACTCATAACCAAACCTTCAGCAGAGTACAGGGAATCATATGAAAGAAAGGGGAGTTAATATGACCTGGAGAGGACAGGAGCTCCACAAGGACCAAATATATCTGGGCACAGGGGTCTTTTGTGAGACTCTCTCCAACTAAGGACCATATATGGATATAACTTAAAACTCCTGCTCGGATGTTGCCCATGGTAGCTCAGCATCCAAGTGGGTACCCTAGTAAGGGGAACAGGGACTATTTCTAACATGAGCTCAATGGCTGGCTCTTTGACCCCCCCTCCCTGCAAACACACCTGAGGGAGGAGCAGCCCTGCTAGGCCACAGAGGAGGACATTTGCAGCTGGTCCTGGTGAGACCTGATAAGCTAGGGTCAGATGAAAGAGGAAGGGGTCCTCCCCTATCAGTGGACTTGGAAAGGGGCAGGGAGAAGATGAGGGAGGGTAGGAATGGGAGGGAATGAGGGAGAGGGATACAGCTGGGATACAAAGTTAATAAACTGTAACTAATATTAAAAAATAAAAATTAAAAAAAAATGTTAGGGTAGGGAAATTAAAGTTGGAGTCTGAAGTCATTTGGTGATATGAATCTGTCTACTGTATCGTATAGTGAAGGCATCTGAAAGCTACAAGAATAATAAATGTCCTCTATCTCGGTGAGTCAGTTTATGGCATTTTCAAGTCTATAAAAAAACTTTTCTTACACCTTCTTCATTGACTTTTAGGAAGAACTTTTATTATGAAAGAAATAATTGCTATACGTGTAGAAACCAGACAATTATGTTTTATTATATGAAAATACAATTTTTTTTTTTACAAAATCACATACTTCTAGAAGTGCTTTTAAATTGGCAAATCTAGTTTCAAAATTATTTTATATGTTCATAAATATTTTGATGGTAAGCTAGGAGACAATGGTGTTGGGAGTTCACGGTTTCAAGTACGCAGTTAAGGCTCCATGCTTATCTGATGCAGCGGTAGTTACACAGCTTTGTGGGCCCCATTTTTAAATAAATATAGGGAGCGCCTGAAGGAGGAGGAAGAGAGACCTTTCTTCTCACAGGTCCCTGTTCAAGTCCATGCTGGACAAGTTTGCACAGATTGTAAACACTCTCAGGAGGGTTTGGTACATGTTTGGGGGAAATTAAAAACCCTCTGTTAAGCTGCCCACTAGTTTTTTTGTGTTGCTCCCAGCCTGGCGTAGGGGAGCGTCTCTGCCTTGACCTGCCTTCCATTGCCCAACCAGACCTCCAACACTGTCTCTCTCTCTCTCTCTCTCTCTCTCTCTCTCTCTCTCTCTCTCCCTCTCTCTTTCCGTGCACCTGATCCCTCCACAGGATGGAAGGTCATGACAAAACAGGGGCCGTTTTTGTCCAAAGCAGTTCAAGGTCATAGGGCTTCAGTTAGTAGGAGGAGGAGGCTGGGTTTGACCCCGGAGGCCATTAGGTTGTTTGGTTTTAAGGGCGGTGAGGAGAGGATAGACAATGAGCTTCTCTGGCGCCCCCGTGCATGTGGTCCATTGCCTCATCAGACTTTACAGATTTTATCCAATAACTGACAGATAACTTTAGCCAAGTTATTTGACTTCTCTACACCCTGTTTTCCTTAGGTCACTATCTAGTGCCTCTGTGACATTGTGGCTGCCAGGCAGAAATCCCATATGCAGGACTGTTTTGAGTAGGGAGTTCATGAGATTGCATTGGTTGTATGCTCATGAATGCTCAAGCCCTGATGCATTTATTATTTTTTAGTAAGTTCTCTCTGGTGCTTTGGGCTCTCCTTTTGTATTAGTTACTTCTCTGTTGCTGCGATAAAACACCATGACCAAAGGCAACTTACAAAAGAAAGTTTAGTTTTGCCTTATATGTACCCAAGTGAGAGTCCTTGACAGTAATGGAGGCATGAAAGCAGGAAGCAAGAGGAGGCCGCTGAGGGGTAACATCCTGAACCACAAATAGGAAGCAGAGAGTAAAATGGAAGTGAGACAAAGCTATAAACTCGTAAATTCTGTGCCCAGCGAAATACTTCCACCAGCAAGGCTGTGCCTTCTCCATCACCTCAGCAAGCAGTACTGCCAACTGGGACCAGGTTTGTAAATATCTGAGCCTGTTAGGGCCATTTCTTCTTCAATCCCCGCTCCAACGTTTCTTCCAGGTCTGTTTGGGATCTTTTCTGGGCTTCCAAGTTTTGTATAGAAGTTCTGAAAAATTTATGAGAGCCTTGAAGAAGATGTGTACTCTGCTCTTCAGGACCCAGATTTAGGTTAGTTGATATCCTGTCTGCCTGTCTCTCGGAAAACACAAAAGAGTATGGATTTTGAAGACCACCAAATTTGAGTCTGAGTCCTGTGTTCTCACGTGTTGGATGAGATCGTGGGTAAGCTACTTAGCTTTCCTAAGTGTTGTTTTCCTTAGGTCAAGCACTGAGAAGGTAGCATAGCTACAGGTATGGAATTTGGAGCCACACCACTTTGTTCAAGACTCTAGCTGTAGGCAAGACTTTAACTTCTCTGTGACTCAGTTTCTTTCTCTACCTGATAGGCTTGGCTGGGAGATGCAGGGAGTCAATACATAAAAACATATGTGGGACAGTGGCCTATCATAAAGGCTCAGTAAATACTAGCTATTAATATGCACTCACTTATTGGAAAATAGACATTAGCCATACTTTACAAGCATAGCATTTCGATCTCATGGGAGTGCTTTAGAAGAATACCATAAATATGACAATTGATAACTGATTGACACCGTGGCTGGTCACATTGTATTACCTTAATAAATGTTAGGTATCTTACTAATCAATGATTATAACCAGAAACTTGGTCATGAGAAAAGTGTCAATCCCAGATCAGTATGACAGCAATGAGGGTTGGTTTATCGGGAACTGAAATCTGTACAGGAAGCATTTGAGAACTTGTCCTGAATCTCTCAGCAACTTCGTCTTTACACCCAATGAGTGTCATAGAGTGCAGATGTCAGCTTGTTCTCTCTGTATCATTTGATCTGGATAAAACTGAATAGCGTCTTCTGTCTCATGACCTCTCTAAGCCACGAGACCTTCCAATATTTCTTTAATTTTACTCTCCAGAAAGTTAATTACTTTTCCTTACTAGCTATCTTTGCTCAGCCACATGTCTAACAGGAAAAGAGATTGCAGAACTCTCAAGTCCTGCAACAGAATACCCCATATGAGTAAAAAATGTAAAAATTTCTCAATTTTATAGCAGGCAGAAGAATGGTTGATTTATACAGGGTCATCCTATATTGAAGAATTGTAGAGTTCAACATCATGATTTGAGTTCTGTCAGGTCCTCAGTGACTCTGCGGTCACCCTGGCTCCTCTGCCTTCTGCCTCTGGGCATGTCCCTTGAGGCCGTGCTCATCCTAGTCTTATGCTTTATATTTAATCAGATGTTTTCTGATTTATCCTACAACAACCTAGACATTCATCCAAGTTTTCAATTCAGCACTGGTCTAACAACAAAATTCCTCTTCGCGAGAGATACTTCATTGCCATACCTGAAAAAAAATGATTCTTTGTATTTGTTCTGTATGTTTCACAATATCCATTCTTTTATTTGCTTGTTTATTTAACAACTATCTTTTGATCACAGTCTATGGCTTAGGTACCAGACCCTTAGGTATACAATGAGAGTTCCTGAATTCATAGATAAATACCTAAAAAATGAAAACATGCCTACATATGATGATGAACACCTAGACTTATAAGTTTAATGTTTAGAAGGTGCTGGAACATTCTGTTCAAACCAAAGCTCAAATAGCACACATAAGAAAATGCCGGGTAGAAGATGTAGTTAGAGCATTAGTAACCTCACACTCATTCTGTTGTCTTCCAACTGAAGTCAGGAAACAGAGCGAGAAGTAGCAGGCCATGGCTCTGGGGAGAGATGGCTGGAAGGTGACTCTCAATGACATCCAGGACATAGCACCCCAGCCCCCCTTTCACCACTTTTCTGATGATGAAGCCATGCAGTAACCATAGCAGAAAGAGTTGATGGAGGTGATGAATGAATGAATAGAGTGAGTCATGGTTACCAAGAATAAAAGCGCTGAGTGGTTGATGAGGTACAGAGATAATTAGTAACACATTTAAAATTGCTGACACTTCTTAAGCACTTTCAGCTGCTTCTTTGGTGTGCATTGGAGACAACTTGGTAATTAGAACTTGTTGCATATTTAGGAAAGTCCAAAGTGTTCGCTTTGCCTCGTTTGATCCTCTCTACTTTTCTTCAGATTTCTTTGACAGGCAAATATTTCTTGATAGACAACTAGAAGAAGAAGAGAGACAGCCATGCAGAGATAGAACCTTTCTTAAAAGAGAGAGAGCTTAGTACACAGACACACACACACTCACACATTCACACACAACAGTAGACCAAACTTCTTCCTTAAAAATAACATAGTTAGTCATGACCTTTTAGTTTGTGCCTCTTCTCAGAGGCACAAGGCTCTGAACAAGGCTATTCAACAAATCTAAAGTTGGAGGCCATCTTGAGTATCTACACGGTTGATTTTAAAGTAGGAAATATATGAAGTTAAGAAACAATTCCACAAGATGTACTAGAAAAAGTAGTTTATTTCTCATCAAATGTTTTTACATATACTCTTGATTATGTTCTAGAGCCTACATCCTTCCAATGAGTCAGTGAGCCCATGAGCAATAAGATTTAAGGTAGAAAGACAGTGGCCATTAATTTTCCTCCAATTTATTCACTTTCTTGACCATGTCAATAACGTAGGACTTCAAATAAGATTTTGAAAAAAAAATTCCCTCCTTTATTAGAATACAAAATACTATTTTCTCTTTCATGAATGTAAAGGATAAATTTTACTGTGTTATACAGAAAAATAGGCCAGCTACGAGGAAGTATCACTCAGTTACTATTTTTTCTCTTTAAGTTTTACCTGTCTGTAGCACATACTTGACCTTTACTTGTTAAACAATCTCAACAAATTAAGGCTATTATTTTCAGTTTTGGACCTCTTCCACATAAGTATAATTAAGGTGAGATTTTGGTTCAGCTGATATTTATTTTACAGGTAAGTTCATTGTGTCTTAAGGATTTTGATTGCTTTATAGAAGCTTTTCAGTTTCATGAGGTCCCATTTATTGATTGCTGCTCTTACAGCCTGTGCTGTTGGTGTTCTGCTCAGGAAGTTGTCCACTGCACCAATGAGTTCTAGGCTCTTCCCCACTTTTTCTGGTTTTATGTGTGTCTGGTTTTATGCTAAGATCTTTGATCCACTTAGACTTTAGTTTTGTGCAGGGTGATAGATACAGTTCTATATGCATATTTCTACATGTAGATATCCAGTTAGACCAGCACCATTTGTTGAAGATGCTATTTTTTTCCATTGTATTGTTTTGATTTCTTTGTGAAAAATAAAGTATCCATAGGTGTGTGGGTTTATTTCTGGGTCTTCTATTCGATTCCTTTGATTCACCAGCCAGTTTCTATGATGGTACCATGAAGTTTTTATTACTGTTGCTGTATAGTAGAGCTTGAGATCAGGGATGGAGATACCTCCAGAAGATTTGTTATTGGACAAGACTGTTTTAGCAATTCTGGGTTTTTTGTTTTTCCATTGAAATTGAAAATTGTTCTTTCAAGTTCTGTAAAGAATTGTGTTGGTATTTTGACGAGAATTGCATTGAATCTGTAGATGGCTTCTGGCAGGATGGCCGTTTTTACTGTGTTAATCCTACTGATCCATGAGCATGGGAGATCTTTACATCTTCTGATATCTTCTGCAATTTCTTTCTTCAGAGACTTAAAGTTTTTTTTTTTTTTTCAAACAGGTCTTTCATGTGCTTGGTTAGAGTCACACCAAGGTACTTTATATTATTTGTGGCTATTTTAAAATTTGTTTTCCTAATTTCTTTCTCAGCCCTTTTGTCTTTTGTATATAGGAGTGCTCCTGATTTTTTTGAGTTGATTTTGTATCCAGCCACTTTGCTGAAGGTGTTTATCAGCTGAAGAAGTTCTCTGGTTGAATTTTTGGTATCACTCATGTATACTATCATATCATTTGCAAATAGTGATGCTTTGATTTCTTCCTTTCTGATTTGTATCCCCTTGATCTCCTTTAGTGGTCTTATTTTTCTAGCTAGTACTTTAAGTACTATGTTGGAGAGATAGGGAGAGAGTGGGCAGCCTTGCCTTGTTCCTGATTTCAGTGGAATTGATTTAAGTTTCTCTCTGTTTAGTTTGTTGTTGTCTAATAGGCTTGATGTATATTCCCTTTACTATGTTTAGGTATGTGCCTTGTATCCCTGATCTTTCCAAAAATTAAAAAATGAATGGGTGTTGGATTTTATCAAATGATTTTCAGCATCTAAGGAGATGATCATGTGTTTTTTTTTCCTTCTGTTTTTTTATGTTGTGGATTACATTGATGGATTTCCATATCTTGAACCAGCCCTGTATGCCTGGGATGAAGCTTACTTGGTCATCGCAGATGATATTTTCTATGTGTTCTTGCATTTGGTTTCTGAGTATTTTATTGAGTATTTTTGCATGAATGTTCATAAGACATAGGTCTGAAATTCTTTTTTGTTGGGTCTTTGTGTGGTTTAGGTACTACTGTGGCTTCATAGAATGAGTTTGGTAGTGTTCCTTCTGTTTATATTTTGTGGAATAGTTTGAAGAGTATTGGTGTCAACTTTTCTTTGAAGGTCTGGTAGAATTCTGTGCTGAAACCATCAGGCCCTGGGCTTTTTTTTTTGTCAGGGAGACTTTTGATACCTGCTTTTATTTCCTTGGAGGTAATAGGACTTTTTAATCTATTTACCTGATCTTGGTTTACCTTTGGTAAATAGAATATATATAGAAAAAATTCTATTTCATTTCGATTTTCAAACTTTGTGGTGTGTAGACTTTTAAAATATGACAGAATACAAACAGCTTAGGACCTAAGATAAATAATCAAAAAGATCAATAATCAAGAAATGGGACCTCATGAAACTGAAAAGCTTCTGTAAAGCAAAGGATACTGTCATCAGAACAAAATGACAGCCTACAGATTTGTAAAGGATCTTCACCAACTCTTTATCTGACAGAGGGCTAATATCCAGAATCTATAAAGAACTTAAGAAGTTAAACACCAACAAACCAAGTAATCCAATTTTTAAAATGGGGTACAGAGCTAAACAGAGAATTCTCAATAAAGGAATGTCAAAGGGCATAGAAACACTTAAAGAAACGTTCAGCATCTTTAGTCATCAGGGAGATGCAAATCAAAATGACCCTGAGATTTCAGCTTACATCCATCAGAATGGCTAAGATTAAAACTCAAGTGACGACACATGCTGGAGAGGATGTGGAGAAAGGGGAACCTCCATCATTGCTGGTGGGAATGTTAACTTGTATAACCACTTTGGAAATCAATCTGGTGCTTTCTCAGACAATTAGGAATAGTGTTACCTCAAGATCCAGCTATACCACTCCTAGGCATATATCCAAAAGATGTATTTCAGCAAGGACATTTACTCAACCCTGTTCATTTCAGCTCTATTCATAATAGTCAGAAGCTGAAAACAACCTAGATGTCCCTCAACAGAGGAATGGATACAGAAATTGTGGTATATTTACACAATGGAATACTATTCTGCTATTAAAAACAATGAAATCATGAAATTTGCAGGCAAATGGTGGGAACTAGAAAAGATCATTTTGACTGAGGTAAACCAGAAGCAGGAAATACACACGTGGTATATACTCACTTATAAGTGGATATTAGTCATATAATATAGGATAAACATACTAAAATCTTTTCTCCTAAAGAAGCTAAACAACAATGAGAACCCTAGGAAAGATGCTCAGTCCTCATTCAGAAGGATAAACGTTATAGACATTGGAAGCAGGAGAAGACAGCAGAGCCTTTCAGAGGCCATCTGTGATAAGGTCCTGTTCTGTTCCCTGTCTTCTCCTGCTTTCACTGGTTAGGGGTGTTGGCTTTTTGGGGGAGCAATACCAATCTCGGTCATCCAGAAGTCCAGCTAAACAAGCAAACCAGTAATCCAGCAAATACAGCAGCAACTCCACAGCAACCTCGAAAGTGTTCTCTGGAGCGTTTCTCTCAGAGCATCTCAAAGCGATGAGAAGTGAAGAAGCTAAAAGGTGCAAAGGGATCTCTCTTTTTGGGGAGCTATCTTATACCCTCCCAAAGTCCATACAGGGTGTTTTTCAGCTGACAAGAACCACACCTCCACAGGAGGCAGTCTCCAGGTGACAAACATCATGTGCCTTTTCATGGGGCTGTTTTCAGTGGGCGATGTACTCAGATACCCCACATCTGAGATCAAAACAAAAACATGTTTACATCTGCCGCAACACTTTCTGAACACTGCATCACATCGTGAAGGACATGACGAGAATTTTTTTTCTCTGCATATACTAAATCAGAGAGGATAAAACCAACAACAAAAGGTTTGCCTGAGTAATGCAATGAAGAAGAAAATAAAATCTCTTTTCTCACAACAGTTACACACTGAATGCAGACAGACCTCATTCCAGTTTTACCCTAGACTTTCAGTTAGAGAAGCCAAGACCATTCCTTTTAGGGTAAGCTGAATTTTAGTTGGACTCTGTCACTTGCAACACATAGGCTTTTTATATTATTCTCTAAGATAAAGCTGATCCGCTCTGCTACACTAGTGCCATATAGACATGCTCCAACATTTTACTTTCATGGTATTGTTTTTAACATGGAGGAAACATTCTAAAAAGATATATTTGGTTGTCATTAGGAATTACGTTACGCTAGTTTAGAAAATTTGTGGTTGTAGATTCTCCTCTCGTATCCACAATGTCACCAGCACTGAATAGTTAGCTCAGATTCCAGTGTCAGACATGGTATTTCTTTTGCTGATGAGTTCATAAATCCAATTAGAGAGCTGTTGGTTTCTGCCAAGAGAAGTGCTGCTGTTACATGATAACCCATAGGGTTGTTGCACATGTGCACTGTTGCAGTCTCAAATTATTTTGGTAAATTATAGAATAGATTTTAATATACTGAAATACATTAATTGACTTTTTTTTACATTTTGTCTTTTTATCACATTTTAAAATTATTAAAATTTTTTATACAATATATTTTGACCATATTCTTCTCCCTCCCAGATTCTCCCCATCTCTCTTTTCACAATGGCTTCATCTTTTTTCTCTCTCAAAACAAATGAGCAAAACAAATACAGGAAAGACAAAAGCCCCCAAACCATAACAGCAGCAACAACAAAAGCTCACAAGAAAACATGGAATCCATTTTGTGTAGGTCAGCTACTCTGATTTTGAGACCTGCCCCAGATTGTGTCACTCCATTGGAGAACACTGATTTTTCCCTCACTCATCAGGTATCAAGCATAGGTTCTTTGTTAGGAGTGGGACTTCATATCTGCTACCTTTTCTCTGTGCTTTGACTCTGTGTGGAAAGATTTTGTCTGGCTTGAACTTGTGCTGTCTCGTATTTTATATTATATATGTCATGAGACCATATGTGCATTATTAGCTCTCTGAGTCTTACAAATTCTCTGCCTTCTTTTTTGCATAAATCCTGAACCTTGAGAGGAGCGACTTGATAAATTTAGGGTTGAGTGCTAACATAATTTTCTTCTTTGTTTAATGTTGTAACTTTTAAAAATTAAAATATAATTACATCATTTCATCCCTTCCCTTTCTTCTTTCGAATTCCTCCCATGTCACCTGCTACGTCCTGTTCCTCTCTCAAACTTGTGGCCTCTTTTTTAACATTATTATTGTTTTACACACACCACACACACACACACACACACACACACACACACACAAAACATACACGCATGCACACATGCAAATATAAATACAACCTGCTAAGTTCTATTAGTGTTGCTTGCCTGTCTATGATTTCAGGGCACACTTGATATTGGATGACCAATAAGGGGCACATCCCTGGGGAAGACTAATACCCCTGCTCTCAGCATTCTGTATCTAGGGGTGAGGCCATGTGAGATTTCCCCTTTTACTTTAGTATGTCTTCTGACGTTATACTTGTTCAGGTTTTGTCTAGGCAGCCATATTGTTGAGCTATTACGGGCATTCCATATCGTTTCTGGGAGGTTCAATCTCACAGCAGATTTCCTGCTTTTCTGGTACTTATACCCTTCCCACCCAATTATCTGTGATGTTTTCTAGACCTTAGGTACAAGAGTTGCACTGGGGCTGTACCCCTTGGGGCTGGGCGTCACAGGATCACACGTTCTCTGCCTTCTGATCAGTTGTGGTTTTCTGTAATGGTATCTACTGTTTGCAGGGACAAGCTTCTTTGATGAGGGGCGAGATGAGCATTCAGAGCGCAGTTAGGAATTATTCTGGCTTAGCAATGCGTAATAGTAGTTTCTCTTCTAAGCTCCGTGACACCAGTCACAGGTAGTTGACTAGGTTTACAGTTCCAAGAATGATTTCCCTCTTGTTGTATGGGTCATGTGTCAAATAGATAGCTATTTGTTAATGCAAATATGTAAATGGCATGATTGCACCCTTAGGGTATCTAAGCATGCTGATAATTGTGGTTCAGAGGTATCACAGCTTGGTAGGACTTTGGTTGCTCCTTTCTCTTGACATCTTGTGTAGACCCTCCTGACACCTTGAAAGCTATCCTTCACAGAGGAGGTTGTCAGGTCAGGTACTGCTCAACTCTGCCAAGCCCTATGTCTGAAGGACACAGTGTCTTCAGAAATGGGGGCTTACATTCCACCTCTGGAATGTAACAACGGTCAAGAGCTACAGCCTGTATTTCTTTTGGAGTCTCTCAAAGCCCCCTGACCAGCAACTATAAAGGGAGATTTTTTGTTGTTACATAGTCTATGTCTTTTGCAGGGAACACTGTCAGTCCAAATGGCATAACTTCCTTTAAACTATATGTACTATATGCATCTGCATATAAAAACAGTGTGTGTGTTATATGTAATTTTAGGTAAATAAAAACCGTATGATTCCTTACACCCTTTTCAAACATGTTTAAGGTTACTCTTTTCTTTCTCCCTTACTCTCCTTTTGCATTAGCCTCCTTCCAGTCCTTGTTTCAAAACCCTGGCTAAAAGAAACTTGGGGAGGGAAGGGTTAATTTCACGTGGCACTTCCAGGTAATGGTCCATCAATGAGGGAAGTTAGGGCAGGCAGGAACATATAGGCAGGAGCTGAGCTGAAGCAGAGGCCACAGAAGAACACTATTTACTGGCTTGCTTGCGCATTGCTTCCTTAGCCTACTTTCTTATAACATCCAAAACCATCAGCCCAGGCATGGCACCACCCCAATGATCTGGACCCTCCAACCATCAATCAAGAAAAGCACCAAAGGTTTACCCACAGGCCAGTATAGTGGAGACATTGTTTCAACTGAAGACTCTTCTTTCAAAATGACTCTACCTTCTGTCAAATTGACAGAATAATAACCAGTAACCCCCAAATCCCCATTTTCCCATTTCATATAACTTCTATCTAATCTTTAGACAAAGTCTTTCTATGTAGCCTACACTGACCTTGAAATAATGGTGATCCTCCTGCTTCAGTCTTCTGAATCCTAAGATCACACACATGTGTCATCATGCTCAGCTACATGAAGAAAATTTCTACAAAGTAAAGGTTACATGATGGTTCCATGAGCTAAATTGTATGCCACTCTTGGCCTCTAAATTCATAAGCTGACACCCTAACATACAGTAGCTCAATTTCTCTTATTTGGATATAGACTCTTCATAATAAGGGAGGGCTCTAATATGGTACAACTTGTATTCTTATATAAAAAAAGTAAACTTGAACATAGACATGATGACGGGGAAAAGGTCATGTGAAGGAACTCAGGAAGAAGATGTATAGCAGAAAAGCCTAGAAATATAATTTATCACAGCTTTCAGAAAGAAGAAACCATGTTCTTGTCTTGAATCTTAACTTTCTATGCCCAAACTTGTGAGATAATACTATCTACATTTCTTTCTTTCCCCCTCCCTTCCTTCCTTCCTTCCTTCCTTCCTTCCTTCCTTCCTTCCTTCCTTCCTTCCTTCCTTCCTCCCTCCCTCCCTTCCTCCCTCCTTTCTTTCTTTCTTCTTTCGTTCTTACTTCCTTCTTCCCTTCCTGCTTCTCTCCCTTCCTCCCTATCCCCACCGCCCTCTCTTTTCTTCCTTCCTTTTTTTTGGGGTTTCTCTGTGTAACAGCCCTGACTGTCCTGAACCTCACTTTGTAGTCCAGGTTGACCTTAAACTCACACAGATCCCCCAGTCAGTTTGTGATGGTTGCTGCAGCATTCTTTGTAAACTAATATAAATGGGAAGGAGGGCTCACTTTCAAATATGAGCAAGATAACAAAAAGGAAGTACAATTTTAATCGATCTAATTGGACAGTTTTTGTCCTAAGTTTTTGTTATTTGTAGAGTTAGTAATGGTTTTGAAAAGCACTTGGGAAAAAAAAATCAAGGATGAAAAGTTTAACAAAAACAAAGGAAGCCATAGAATATACTTAATATTCAAAGCTGGTCTCAGAGAAGATTTCTTTGGCAAGAAAATGAGTGGATCATATTTTCAGCATGTGTGGCAATTTCTCTTCCTATACTTTGATTAGATATCTAGAAAATCAATGCAATATGATACAGTATTTTATGCTTGCTTAAAAATATTGCAGAATATCTCTTCTAAGTTTACAGAGGATAAAAATCCATCATTAAGTGATCAGTTTTCTTTCTTATTCTATTTCATAACTTAGGGCCTGTGATGTTGAAACATAAAGATCTGCCTTAAAATGAAGCTAAACTGTGAGGGCAAGGCTGTCCAGTTGGGCAATGAGCGTGCACACGGCATGGTACAGGCTTAACATTTTATTTTAAATGCATTATGATAGACTTTATTTCCTGCATAATTTTGACCTGATCACTCATATCTGTCCTTTAAAAACAAAATCAAAGTTTGGCCATAAGTCTCAACCTCTGCTTTGATAGTCTGCAGGGCAGAGCCTTTCAGAGGCCCTCTGTGGGAGTCTCCTAACTTGTTTCCTGTTTTCTTCTTTTTCTGGTGTCCATCCTCTTTGCCTTTCAGAGTGGGGATTGAGCATTTTAGCCAGAGTCCTCCCTCTTGATTAGTTTCTTTAGGTGTACAGATTTTAATAGGTTTATCCTATATTATATGTCAATGTGAGTGAGTATATACCGTGTGTGTCTTTCTGCTTCTGGGATAGCTCACTCAGGATGATCCTTTTCAGATCCCACTATTTACCTGCAAATTTCATGATTTCCTTGTTTTTCATTGCTGAGTAATATCCCATTCTGTAGATGTACCACAATTTCTGTATCCATTCTTCAGTTGAGGGGCATCTGGGTTGTTTCCAGCTTCTGGCTATTACAAATAAAGCTGCTACAAACTTGGTTGAGCAAACAGGGAATCTTATGAAAGAAGTAGGAAATAATAGTAAGAGCTGGAGAGGACAGGAGGTCCACAAGGAGAGCAACAGAACCAAAATTTTGAACACAGGGTTCTTTCCTGAGACTCATACTCCAACCAAGTACCATGCATGGTGATAACCTAGAACCCCTGCACAGATGTAGCCCATGGCAGTTCAGTGCCCAAGTGGGTTCCATAGTAATGGGAACAGGGACTGCTTCTGACATGAACTGAGTGGCCTGCTCTTTGATCACCCCCTGAAGGGGGGGGGGGAGCAGCCTTACCAGGCCACAGAGGAAGACAATGCAGCCACTCCTGATGAGACCTAACAGACTAGGATCAAAAGGAAGAAAAAGAAACCCTCCCCTATCAGTGGACTTGGGGAGGGGAGTGTGTGGAGAAGGGAAGGAAGGGAGGGGTTGGGAGGGGAGGAGGGAGGAAACTAGAGGGGGGATACAAAGTAAATAAAGTATAATTTAAAAAATAAAAGAATTGGAAAGAAAACAAAACAAAACAAAACCAAAAAAACAACACCAAATATAATATCCCCCTTCACCTCTTGACTTTTGTTTTTTTCCGATTGGCTTCATAAACCCCAGAGCCTATAATGAATTGGAGAGTTTACAAGAAGAGCACTCAAGAGAAAACCATTCTTTCAATAGAAGTTTCTGAATTCTTACTGGGAGAAAATAAAACTTCTATGTAAAACACTAGAAATCCACGACAAGATTTTCTTCTCGAATTGCATATTATTTTGGTATGTTGTCTTGCTCTCTTTCTCTCTCTCTCTCTCTCTCTCTGTGTACATGCACACTGTGCATTTGGCTAGTGGTAGATATCTTTTCATATACTTACCACATTTTTCAAAGATGTGAATACATTCTTGGTTTATTTGGTCTTGATTATTTCATTAGCTAGTCTTTTTTCCAATGAATCAAACATAGATGCAATTCTGTTGAACATCTTGTGTTCATTTTGAATTTTTTATTGGGGGAGGGTAACAAAAAGAAGATTTATCTTATCCAGCTACAAACTTCCGTAAGCTCTGTATTTCTCTAGGTCACTGATGGCAAATGTTAAGCAAATTTACATTTGGGATTTTCTCCTCATTTCCCGCCCGGTTGACACTGAGCCAATGATAACCGCTCAATAGTTGTGCAGCTTCAGATCATTTGCGTGACCCTGTCTGTGTTTCCAGCTCACTGAGGGCTCTATCCTAGGGGGCTGAGTCAAAGCCTTGCCAAAGTCACGACAGAGCCCCCAGTCACTCTCCCTCCGAGTTCCCGGAGCACCTTTCTCGGGAGAAACAGAAAAAAATTCTTCAATTTGGTATATTTCAGCGCTAAAGGAAACTCTTTGAGCAAAATTTTTGTAGAATGGAGCTTGAGGACTCCATAAAGATAAAATGTGTGACTCAAGGAGAAAATAGTCTCTAGTTATGAGTTTCTCTTGAGTTTTCAGATACAATTTATTGTTTTGTTGGTCACACTTGTTAAATTGTGCCTCATAAACTGACCACTGACTACTGTGAAAAACTTAGCCTCTGGCCCAGCAAAGGGTCTCGCCTTGCATTGGTCAAGAGACAAGACCGCTGCCGGCCCTTCTGGATCAGAGAGTTGCCAGTTGCCACCAAGTCTCATATTCTTAGGCAACATTTCTTGCCTCAGTTTCCTCATCTGAAAAAGTGAAGTAAAATAGATGACGTTTTATTTTTGCCTCCTGTGAAAGACATTCCCAACTGTTATGTGGGATAGAATATATAGAAGTTGTTTTAACAGCCACTATGGACCATTCCACTACGTACTCAATAATAGTAAGTTCAACAATGTCCCTCATTAAGATACACATTTCTGGGTCCTGAAAATCATATTCTCTACTTTTGTGGATATGGCAATGATTTAAAAAAGTAAGCATTTATAAGCACATGATATATTGCAATAAATTAAGTGTTTGTTTGTTTTTTTCTTGCTGTAAATTGGACCATGGAGAAGTGAAAACAGTTATTCAGTATGAGAACTATTTCTGTCCAAATTCCTCAATTTTCTTTTTTGGTGTTGGAAACTGATTAGGGGCCCCAAGAACAAATATTTTGATTTTTCAAATAGAAGAACAGAAAGAAAGCATCCTATTGTACTTCTGTTAGGAAAATGTATGTGGAATTACTTTTGTATCATTCAGATTTTTTAAAATTAATATTTTATGTTTTAGTCTTTGTCACATTAATTTTATTTGTGTGCCACATGTCCACATATGTCCAGAGAACACATGTCATTGGTGACAGGGGGATTATTAATAATATCATTCAGAGGTTACTTCTTTTGTAATACTATCTGGGAGGAAATGACTTTTTGAATAGGTAAAATGTAAGCGAGAGGTGGTAGAACTGATAATTTGATTTCCGCTTATTCTCCTACCTTTTTAAGACAGCCATGGTAGATCCCAGGCTAATTTAAACTTGCTATATTGTCCAGGCTGGTCTCAACTTTTGGCAGTATTCCTATTTCAGATTGGTGAGTGCTGGGATTACAGGTGGGAGCTATTTTTTAATGCCTTCTTATTTTTACTCAAGAAGCTTAGAAGCTTTTATACACAAGAGCTTAGAAGGGGCTTGCGGTGATAAGAATTGTTTTGGGAGTACAGAGAAGGGCAAGTTTTCGGACCAGACATATGTTCACACTATTCATGCATTCACACTCCATCCATTAGGTGTATCTAAAGTGCCTTTACGTTATAGTTTATAGCAGTGGGAAATTAACTAGTACTAATTTGTGTGTGTGTGTGTGTGTGTGTGTGTGTGTTGTGAGGTAGAGAGCATTGTGGGTAGTCAAGAAGTTTAGTCCTCAGACTGACTGGATATATCTTCCGTCCTGCTGCTCCGTCCCTTCCATCAACGGGTGAAGGGAAACAGCACCAGGAGTATAACAGTAGTCACTGTTTTACAATGCCATGGACTGAAGTCAGTTTTAATTGTTAACTTTTAATAGTTGACTTTTAATAGTTAATAGAACTTTTAATAGTTCTATTATTATTTTTTTAAGTTACAAATTGACTATAACCAGGAGGAAAAATAAGTTTTTCTCCGTTTCCTCACAGATACTGGGGTTGGGTGCTGAGTAGGTTCTGAAAGCTGGGTGTAGGATCGTAACAGTTACTACACTTCAAATCAGTTTCAGTAGGAATTGTCTCTTTTGCTAAAGATAGTTGTCTCCAGCCAATGAAAGCTAGGATTGCCTTGGTAGTCTCTCTCTCTCTCTCTCTCTCTCTCTCTCTGTGTGTGTGTGTGTGTGTGTGTGCATACATTCTGATGTATGAGGTATGAGGAGGGGTAAGTTGCACAGCCCCCGCTGCCTTCATGTGGCATGGCTTCGTCGCAACATGGCAGCCCGAGGGTAGCTGAGGCGACAAGTGGAAGTGTTCCAAACACAATGACGAAGCTGTGACTCCCCTCCTGACCTAGCTGTGGAGACCACGCTGCAACCGTTCTACAGAGTTAATCTGTAGACTGCTGGAATGACTAACTCCCCTGAGATTTTTATGCCACAGAGAGGAAAAGCTCTGTTTTAAGCTACTCTTTTTTTTTTAACTTTTATTTTTAGTTACATTTTGTTAACTCTGTGTCCCAGCTGTATCCCACTCCCTCATTCCCTCCCCAACCCCACACTCCCTCCCTGGTCTCCTCCCTGCCCCTTTCCAAGTCCCCTGATAGGGGAGGACCTCCTCCCCTTTCATCTGACCCTGTTTTATCAGGTATCTTCAGGGCTGGCTGCAAAGTCCTCCTCTGTGGCCTAACAGACTGCTCCTCCCCTGGGGGGGGGGGTGTCAAACAGCCTGCCCTTGAGATCCTGTTAGAAATAGTCCGTGTTCCCCTTACTTTGGAAAACTACTTGGTTACTGAGCTACCACAGGCCACATCCGAGCAGAAGTTCTAGGTTATATCCATACATGGTCCTTGGTTGAGTGTCAGTCTCAGAAAAGACCCTGTGCCCAGATATATTTGGTCCTTGTAGAGCTCCTATCCTTTCCATATCATACTAACTTCCCTTCTTTCATATGATTCCCTGCACTCTGCGGAGGGTTTGGTTATGAGTCTTAGTGTCTGCTTTGAAACACTGCTAGGTAGAGTCTTTCAGATGCCTTTTGTGGTAGACTCCTGTCATAAGTTCAATGCACATCCCATTTGTCTTTCTAAATGAGGATTAATCACCTTCACCTGTGTCCACTTTCTTGATTATCTTCTTTAGGTGTGTAGATTTCATTATGTTTATCATGTCTTGTAGGTCTATATAAGCGAGTATATACCAAGTTTGTCTTTCTCCTTCTGGGATACTTCACTCAGAATGATCTTTTCTAGATCCCACCACTTGCCTGCAAATTTCATGATTTCCTCCTTTTTGATTGCTGAGTAGTATTCCATTGTGTAAAAATACCACAATTTCTGTATCCATTCCTCCGTTGATGGACATCTGGGTTGTTTCCAAGTTCTGGCTATTACAAATAAAGCTGCTACGAACATGGTTGAACAAATGTCCTTGTGTACTTGAGCAAATTTTGGGTATATACCTAGGAGTGGTATAGCTGGGTCTTGAGGTAGCACTACACCTAGTTGTCTGAGAAAGCGCCAGATTGACTTCCAGAGTGGTTGAACCAGTTTACATTCCCACCAGCAATGGAGGAGGGTTCCCTTTTCTCCACAACCTCTCCAGCATGTGTTGTCACTTGAGTTTTTCATCTTGGCCATTCTGATGGGTGTAGGGTGAAATCTCAGGGTCGTTTTGATTTGCATTTCCCTAATGGCTAATGAGGTTGAGCATTTCTTTAAGTGTTTCTCTGCCATTCGATGTTCCTCTTTCGAGAATTCTCTGTTTAGCTCTGTTCCCCATTTTTTAAGTGGATTACTTGGTTTGTTGCTTTTCTGCTTCTTTAGTTCTTTATATATACTGGATATTAGCCCTCTGTCAGATAAAGGGTTGGTGAAGATTCTTTCCCAATCTGTAGGCTGTCTATTTGTTTTGATGACAGTGTCTTTTGCTTTACAGAAGCTTTTCAGTTTCATGAGGTCCCATTTATTGATTGTTGCTCTTAAAGCCTGTGCTGTTGGTGTTCTGTTCAGGAAGTTGTCTCCTGTGCCAATGAGTTCTAGGCTGTTTCCCACTTTTTTTTCCAGCTGATTTAGAGTATCTGGTTTTATGTTGAGGTCCTTGATCCACTTGGACTTTAGTTTTGTGCAGGGTGATAAATATAGATCTATTTTCATTTTTCTGCATGTAGACATCCAGTTGGTCCAGCACCATTTGTTGAAGATGCTGTCTTTTTTCCATTGAATGGATTTGGCTTCTTTGTCAAATATTGAGTATTCATAGGTGTGTGGGTTTATTTCTGGGTCTTCTATGCGATTCCATTGATCCTCCTTTCTGTTTCTATGCCAATACCATGCAGTTTTTATTACTGTTGCCCTGTAGTACAGCTTGAGATCGGGAATGGAGATACCTCCAGATGATCTGTTGTTGTACAGGATCGTTTTGGAGATTCTGGGTTTAGTCCAACACCCATTTATGTTTAAAGTCTTGGAGAGATCAGGGATACAAGGCACATACCTAAAGATAGTAAAGGCAATATACAGCAAGCCTATAGCCAACATCATACTCAATGGAGAGAAACTTAAATCAATCCCACTGAAATCAGGGACAAGACAAGGCTGCCCACTCTCTCCATATCTCTTTAACATTGTACTTGAAGTCCTAGCCAGAGCAATAAGACAACTAAAGGAGATCAAGGGGATACAAATCGGAAAGGAAGAGGTCAAAGTGTCACTATTTGCAGATGATATGATAGTATACATGAGCGAACCCAAAGATTCAACCAGAGAACTTCTTCAGCTGATAAACACCTTCAGCAAAGTGGCAGGATACAAAATCAACTCAAAAAAATCAGAAGCCCTCTTGTATACCAAAGACAAAAAGGCTGAGAAAGAAATTAGGGAAACAACACCCTTCACAATAGCCACTAATAACATAAAGTACCTTGGTGTGACTCTAACGAAGCAAGTGAAAGACCTGTTTGAGAAAAACTTCAAGTCTTTGAAGAAAGAAATTGAAGAAGATCTCAGAAGATGGAAAGATCTCCCGTGCTCATGGATTGGTAGGATTAACATTGTGAAAATGGCCATCCTGCCAAAAGCAATCTACAGATTCAATGCAATTCCCATCAAAATACCAACTCAATTCTTTACAGACCTTGAAAAAAAAGATTCTCAGCTTTAAGCTACTCTTATTTGAGCCTCTCACCCATAGCTAATGTCATTATGGATATGGATTGCTGGCTCATCTCAATCTGGATTTGGTAATACAGGACTGTCAGTCTCCCCCATGGAACGTGACCCCTTCCCCTAGACCCCTCTATATTTATAAATGACACTTATTTCTTCTTGGTTGACTGGAAGTCTAGGATCACCTTTTATTTATTCTTTTCTTGTGGTCCACAACACTAATAAAAGCTAGCTGACTTTTCTTCCTTTAAATACCCGTTTATGCCTTATACCTTGGCACAAGCCACAAGCATCTTTCCCTTAAATGACTATTGTATCTCCATTTCTGTTCTCATTTTTTTTTCTTTCTTCTAACCACACATATAACGACACACACACACACACACCTCACTCGTGTTTTCAAAACCATCTATCACACTAGGGAAGGCATCCTCTATCCTCACTGTTAAATGTACTTAATGTATACCCTACACTATGAAGACTGTCTACATATGTTTATATTCCAGCCCTATCTCCTAGCAGTCTCTTTAGTCACTCCTTGAAATCCACACTTCTTTTCCATCTGGTGTCCCTTAGATAGTCCTCTTCTGAAAGGAGAAGTGGACACCTGGCCCTCTCCCTAGCCCAGAAGCTGTGTTCAATTGGTAACCATTTTCAAATACTTTAAGTATTTAAATAAGTTTCCTCCAAGGGAGTCTCAGTAGGGAAACAAACTGCTGTTAAGGCTAGGCTCCACACCCAGCAGGAGGTGGCCAACAGAAAATGATCTCATCTGCACCTTTGGAGATTCCCTGCCTCACAATGTCATGTCAGATTTTTTTTTTAATTTATCTTATTTTATTTCATATGTACATATTTCTCTTTTTACCCTACACGTTCTTTTCAATATATCGTATGGCTTTTAGTTTAGTGTTTTTATGGGATTCCTGAGTGTGTGAATGAGTGGGTCTGTATTTCTTGTGAGTTCTTTTGTTCTGTCCAACTCTGATGTGTTAGGTTTGGCTTATTTTATTACATCTTATTATCTCTTAGAAGCCTGTTTGTTATCAAATGAGAGGCAGAAAGGAGTAGACCCGCATGGGAGGAAAGGTGGTGAAGACCTGGGAGTGGAAACTGCAGTAAAGATAGATTGTGAGAAAAATGTATTTTCAATAAAAGGATAGAAGACAAATAAGAGATGATAGATAGATAGATAGATAGATAGATAGATAGATAGATAGATAGAT
>NW_026596095.1:16578362-16633116 GCF_907164565.1 Psammomys obesus | reverse complement strand
GATAGATAGATAGATAGATAGATAGATAGATAGATAGATAGATAGATAGAAAATATGAATTAAACAGAATACCACTGGATTCAGTTTAAAACAAAGTTCTAGAAAGATCATTAAAGCTGAGGGGACAAAAAAAACCACAAAGCATTGATGACAGAGTATAGTGTGCGGGAGGTGAGTATGATAAGATTATGCCACATATATATGAAAATGTTTGCAATGAAACTAATTATTTTGTATAAGTGTTACAAGCTAACAACCCCCTCCCCCAACCCTCGAGTTCAGAAAATTAATTTCCCCACTGTTGAGGAACTGAGCAAAGGAGGTTGATTCATGCCAAATAAATTCATACGTAACTAACACAAAAAAGAAATTCTAGTTAATATTTGCTTTTAAGAGATTTACTTATATTTACAGGTCTCTGTGTGAGAGTATGCTGTATATGTGTGTGTCCACAGAGGCCAGAAGCGGGCCTTGGATCCCCTGGATCTAGTGTTTCAGATGGTGGTGAGATGGCCAGGGTGGATCCTTTGGAAGGGCAGGGTTTTTTCACTGCTGGAGCTGTCTCTCTGTCCCCCAAGTTAATGTTGATAAGTAAGACACGAATCTGGGCTAATTAATTCATAAAGCAGGGCACCATTAAGAGGGGTTGCCACGTGTGCTGGCTAGCTTTACGTCAAGTTGACACAGGCTAGACTCATTTGAGAGAGGGGAACCCCGATTGAGACAATGCCTCACTAAGATTAAGCAAACCTAGAGAGTGTTTTTTTAATTAGTGATTGATTGTGGATGAGGCCATCCCTGGGTTGGGGTCCTCTCTTGTATAAGAAAGCAGGTTGAGCAAGCCACCGGGAGCACCCCTCTAGGCCTTCTGCTTTAGCTCCTGCCCCCAAGGTTCTCACTTGAGTTTCTGTCCCAACTTACTTTACTTTTCTGTCCCAACTTATGATGCAGAGTATAAGCTAAATTAACCCTTTCCTTGCCTTTGGTCATGGTGGTTCATCATAGTAATAGATACCCAAACTAAGACACTATAGTTTCTTTAAAAAAAAAAATGAGGTTACTAGCGTGATTTTCCTGGCACTGTGAATGGATACTGAGTATGAGAAGGAACCACACAGGCGCTGTTATAATTGGTATGTCTGTTTTAGGCTCCATATCAGCTTACAAAGCCTCGCCCCATGTGTGCTGAAGACAAAGAAAGACTTTAGGAATGGGAATTCAGCAATGAATTATAGAATACTTGTCAAGGTAAATTAATCTTTCTTTTGCTTTAATCCTTTTGTATCAATTTATTCTCATTGAGTTTTCATAGAAAATGTCCTGTATTTTTCTATTATCATCCACACTACCTTCTTTTATTGAAAAATCCATAACGTAAAGGGAATTAGTTTTTGTACTGTCTTTGAGGACAACAGAAGCTATGCTTCAGAGCTATTTTAGTTGCTTCTGCTGACGATATGGTGGCAGTACATAACCAGACAAGGCTAGTGAAGTGGCATCAAACTGTGCCTGCAGCAAGACTGGGCCTCATGGGACTGTCAGTTTTCATACAGAGGTATAGCTATGTAAATCTATTTACACTTTAGGAAAACATTGGCACCCTTTTGCAAAGTAATCTGAGACAAGTCCTTACTGTTCATAAGAGACATGCTTCTTCCCATGTGTCAAGGGAGAAATAGGATTGGATGTTTTGATTTGGTGCCTTACTGGGGTAAAATTTCCATTTCTTTATGATTTTGTTTCACATTTCAAGCTGAAAAATGATAAACCTCTAGTATTATGTTAGGTGGCTTTCCATCGCTATAACATAACATGAGATAATCAGCTTACAAAAGGGATTTATCTCTGCTGGTGGTTTTGGAGGGTACAATCCATGGTTAGTTGACACCATTGAGTTTGTGGCCTGCAGTGAGTATCATAGCAGGAAGCACATGATGAGCGTGCCATCTCATGGCAGCTGGGAATCAATGAAAGTAGAACAGGGAGAGCCAAAGTGTCACTATTCCCTTCAAAGACACATTACATGGGTAAGTGAAGACTTGCAACTAGGCCCCACCTCTTTTTAAATTTTTATTAATTACAATTTATTCACTTTTGTGTCCAGCTGTAGTCCCTCCCCCTTCCAACCCCGCTCTCCTTCCCTCTTCTTCTCCTATGCCCCTCCCCCAGTCCAATGATAGGGGAGGTTCTCCTTCCCTTACATCTGACCCTAGTCCTCATCTCCTCCTACACCCCTTCCGCTGTCCACTGATTGAGGAGGTCCTCCTCCCCTTCCATCTGATCCTAGTCTATCAGGTCTCATCAGGACTGGCTGCATTGTCTTCCTCTATGGACTTGGTAAGGCTGCTCCCTGCTCAGGGGGAGGTGATCAAAGAGCCAGCCCATGAGTTTATGTCAGAGACAGTCCCTGTTTCTATTACTGGGGAACCCTCTTGGACACTGAGGTGCCATGTAAGCGTCACCTCTTAAAGGTTGGAACCACGTACACAGAGTACCCAGGGCTGGGGGCCAAGCCTTTACCATGTGGGCTTGTGGGAAACACTTCTCTAAATCACAGCCAGGATTATAGCAGATCCTGTAGACAGCAACTGTAGACAGTTGACCTGGGTCCTACTCTTATGGCTCATAAGACCAAATGAGAAAGACAAATCAAAATTAATTTCACAAACCAATACAAGTTAGTGCAACCACGAGACAGGGACAAAAGTAATAGGTAGCCAAGGTAAAATATGGGTTAGGGTATAAAAGGGGTTCCTTGTCATATGGGCACTCGGGGAATGCTTCTCTGAGAAGTGGGTGGCTGTGGCTTTCAGCTTTCGAACTGTGGAGGAAGGAGGGTCTGGTGTATTTCTCTGACTATGTGTCACTCTTGTGTCATCACTTTTCTTACTCTCAAGATCCCTTTGAAACATTCTAGGCAACGGGACCCAGAAATCTATGCCTTTCCATTGCCTGCATTAGTTAGAAACTAACCATAGAATGGTGAATACCTCTAAAACACAAACTTCTAGTTAGCTTTTGAGTTATTTTCAATAAAGGGCATGTGAACTTTATTTGGGATATGAAAACATTATCAGATATTCTAACAGTGGAACCAGTAATTCATAAATATATAAATCAAAATCTGTCCTTGTTGGGAATTACAGCTGCCTGGGTCTATGAAAGTACTCCCTACTGAACATTGGTTTTTAATTTTAAACCAAGAAAGACAAAATGACTCCAATAATTTATTTTTATAATGAAAGCTTACTTTTTAAATGAAACCAGTTTATACATCTATAACAGAAGGTTCTAACTCCAGGAGTAAAATGCACCTCTGTTTTTAGGCCACCTGCGCCTCTCCCCATTTCTCTCTTCAAAGGTACTCACTCAGTCTTATTATTACCATTTTAAAAACTTTTTATAAAGAAATCACCATGAATATTATGTATATATGTATGTATATAAGTATATTTAAGTTATATACATACTATAGTTATAATGTTCACACGTGTGTGTATGCACTTCAGGTGTATGTCCATGTAGAGACCTGGGGAAGATGTTGTGAGTCTTCCTCAACCAGCCTCCATCTTATTTACTGAGACAAGGTGTCTGAATTGGCCCCAGAGCTTGCCAATAGGGGGTAGTTTACTGGCGAGGTTACTCTCTGGATCCTGACTCTACCTTCTATGCACTGGAATTATAGGTGAGCCACCATGTCTGCTTCCTTCTGTTTCCAATCTCCTTCATACTTGTATGACAAGTGCTTTATCTACTGGGCCATCTCCCTACCCTCACTCCCTATACCTATTTATTTAGTTAGTCGTTCATTCATTCATCTTACAGCCTGATCACAGACCCTTCCCTTCTCTTCTTCCAGGCCCACTCTCACACCCCCCCTCTGGTCATCCTCCTTCCTCCTTCTCAGGGAAGGGGAGGCCCCCCAAGGATACCAGCTCACCCTAGCATCTCAAGTCACAACAGGACTAAATGTATCCTCTCCCACTGAGGCCAGGCAAGGGAGCCCAGCTGGTAGAAAGGGATCCAAAGGCAGACAACAGAGTCAGAGACTACTACTCTGATGTTTAGGGGACCCACACGATGACCAAGCTGCACATCTGCTCATATGCATAGGGAGTCTAGGTCCAGCCCACCTACCTTTCTTTTTCAATGGATTTGTCATGCTTTTTTTTCAGTGACAACGGTAACAGCCTGTTTTGCCACACTCTTATTGCCAAATCTTTCGGTTATCTTCCTGGTTATTGTTACCATAATTCTATAAGGAACTGTTTAATGATTAGGAACATTATTTTTTAATAGTCAGTTCTTAACAATTCAATTGCTATGTCCGTGTTCATCTTAATCATGATTTCGAAATTGTACTAATAAATTTTATATAATATACCAATTGTAAAGTAAAAAAGTATTTAGTTCAACAAATTCTATTTTTTCACCATCACATCGACAACTGGATACATTATAAAACTTAGAGGTTTACCTGTCTGGGATGTTGTGTCTTTAAATCTGCCTAGCTTTAACTATGGAATAATCTTCTGCACATCGTTGGCTATTCATTTTATTTCCATTTGTCAGCTTGCCTACTTAACTGCTTTTTTCTTTATTAGTTTTTTCTTTTGGGCGGCAGGGAGATGGAATTTTTTCTTGATCATTTGTTCAGAGGTTATATATAAGTTCTGTTGTTTTTCTTTCGGAGACAGGGTCTCCCTGTGTAGCCCTGCCTGTCCTGGAACTGTCTCTGTAGACCACTCTGGCATAGAACTCACAGAGATTTGCTTGCCTTTGCCTCCAGAGTGCTGGGAGGGCGCACTCCACCACTTCCCTGCAGAAAGTGATTTCTTCCTCCTGTGGCCTGGAAAGGCTACCCCATGCTGACAGGAAGTAGGCTATGGTCAGATGGTAGGGGAGGAGGACACCCCTTTCAGTAGAGGGGGCTGGGAGAAAGACAGAGGGAGGGTAGAACTGGGAGGAGATGAAGGAGGGGGCTACAGTTGGCATATAAAGTGAATAAATTGCAAAAAGTAAAAACAAATAATTTTTAAAAGAGAAAGTGATTTCTTTGTGGTCAAAACATGATCCATTTTCTTGTATTTGCCATGGAATTTTAGCTTTGTTTACATTTTTTGGCATTTTCTTTAATGGCTTTGTAATTTTGTATCATGTTTAAGAAGGCCTTTCACATGATGCAATTACAGAAATATTTTCTCATATTTTACTACTTTCATGCATTTGTTTGCCAATTTAAAAGTCTTTGATCCATCTGGAGTTTGCTTTGGCATCAGAAGTCATTTTCTTTTCAAAATGGTGAGGCAGATGTTACTTAATTCGTAACGATGCTATTTCTTAGTAAACTAATAAAGTACATTCATTGGCTCACATTTTAGAATCTGATATCATGAAGTGCAAAGCTTGGTGAGAACATCTTCTGCTTATTTTTAGCATGTGACTTGACATCAGAGGTCCACAATGGCTTCCCCGATAGGAAGTCACAATGGCCCTTGGTAGGAGAAGCGGCTCCGTATATCCGGTGCCTTCCTGTCCTCCAGTTGGCTCTCCAGGGTTGCACAGGCTTTCTATGGCCTTCTATGGTGTCAGGATATGGGGCTGTCCCCTCTTCTTTCTGGTGTCCTCTGACATGCCTGGTTTCCAGTTGTTGATTGGCTCAAGTCTTAATCCAACTTAAATTGTCCTGTTCTTTGCACATAGTCTCAGCTCATCCTGTTCTTGAGATAGACACATGGACAGGACCTTGGGGAAACTTTCTTCAGCTCTCTCAGTCCTCTTTCCTTCAGAACTTACATGCAGCCATCTTTATTACTATGTTTCTTGGGCTAGGTTGGGGTCTAGGCATACTTAGATTTCTAGCCCCTGACTTCTACCCAAAGACACTTCTTCCCAAAGCCTGTGTGGTGGCCTTGCTGTGTTCAGACACTAGTACTGCTTAGATGCCCTCCATCTGCTTTCTTTTACGTGCTCCCCTTCCCCACCCTTTCATTAGCAGTATAATCCTTATATTCAGTGGGTAGGTATGTAAGAAAAACTGATTTTGATGAAGTCATTTCATTTAAAATTAAGCGATCAAGCATCATTTTCTGAACGTTGTCCAGTTGTGATTTCTTTGTTAGTTCTTACCTACTACAAGAATAGGCTTCTCTGATGAGGGTTGAATAAGGTACTGATCTGCACATCATTAGGAATCATTTTATTGCTATGTTCCTTTACCAGAACAATAGTAGTAGGTTTTCCCATAGGCCCATGACCTCTCTGGTCTCAGGCTCTTGGCCACTTTAGTAGTAGTCTCATGGAGTGGGCCTTAAATTCTAAGAAAAAATAAAAAATAAGAACATGGTTGGTAACTCCTATAACATTTGTGCCACTGTTGCATAGTTTATCTTTCAGGCAAGTCACTTTGTAGGTCATAAGGTTTGTAGCTGGGTGATAGTTGATCAATACGAAGCAAAACGGACCTGTGTGTGTTTGCACACCTATATGCCTTTTATTTCCTTTTAATATTTTTTGTTCTTATTGCTTTTGTTTGTTCTGATTTTAATTTTTGTTTGCTTTTGAGAGAGAGAGAGAGCACAAACATGAAGTTAGATGGGTAGAGAGGTAGAGAAGATCTGGGAAGAGTTAGGAGAGGGGAAAACACAATCAAAACGTATGAGAAAAAAAATAAGTTAAAAGAGAAAAGAAAAACCAATTCTGGCTGAGAACTTGTCATTTTAGTCCTCCACCCCCTCCTAAGCGTGGATATTAATTTTTGATATGCCATAGCCACAGATTTGATCTTTTCATTCTGTTTCTGAAGTGTCAGCTTTATCCCCAATAGATGCATGAAAGACTTTACATAGGGGAGGGGCACATTTTAAGAAAGAATCACTGAGGAGGGAGGGTGTCGCTGACCACTGCAGTGTCAATGCTCTGTGTGACTATTGTGTTCCTTGCAACAGAGAAAACCTACTATCATAAAATGTTTCTGTATTGCCAGGCTCAACAAAAACAGCTAAGAATTTCATAGTTACCAATGAGAGAAATCCCTCAAAGATAGCAGTCTGGAACTTTGGTGTCACTGAGAACTTAGTGAATGTGACAACTGCCAACTATGCCGCATAACTTTCTTTTTTGCTCTGCTCCCTAAGGAATCCCAACACTTGGTCCACAGGGGGAAAAAAATAGAATTTTTATCACGTAGTCTTCTTTTGCCAAACAATTGTACACACAAATTTTAACAACTAGGTCTAAGTTTCAAGCTAAATTTGGAGTAGTCTTCTTTGAACCAATAAAACAAACAAATAAAAGTTGTCCATATCTTGTAAACTTTGCGGGTTTCTCAATATTTAAAAATATGTTCCTGCTCAGTTAGTTTCAAATTTAGAAAAAAAAAGAATTGAAGAACTAGCTCCATTACTCAGATTTATTTTTCTTCACATCAAGATTCCAGATCTTAGGAAAAAAAAATCATGAATTCTTTGTTATTAAAATAATTTTCAGGAACCAATTAGGGAATAATGTTGAATTAATGGTATTCAAATATTTCTGTTCAAAAATTTCAGTTAAAGTTATTATTCTGCTATATGAAATTGCTAATTTTATAAGATTTCTAGTTTTTATAAAATTATTAATTTTTACTTGCTAAGGGTTTTCCAAAGCCAAAAAAATTTTCGTAGGGTATTTACCTGCAATTATGGAAGGTGATTTGTATAATTCTTCGATTTAAATAATGTAGATGCCTGTTTGTGCTTGTGAAACCAAACTATTCTGAGTGGTGTCATTTAGTAGTCAAATGTTACACCAGAGGAGAAATCTTTTATCTGTAGAGCTGTCAGAGATAAGCAAGATCATGAAAACACTTCCTTCACTATACTTTATTTTTGACTTGAAAGAATACATCATACTGCTCACCCACTCATCCGCAGTGAATTATGCCCATATATGGATTGGATTCCTTGATACAAAATTAAACTAATGTACTCCTGCTAGGAATTCAGGGTAAGCTGAGTCCATCTTGGACCTTGTCCAGTGAAATTTGTGTAGGGTGAATTCGAGAGATGAATCTCAGTTGAAAACTTTTCACCTGTTTGTATGTGGTGTCTTGGAAGCCAGGGTGCCTGAGGATAATGTCACAGCAAGTTTCCAGGGGGATAATTTAATTTGTTAAATTAAATAATTAGATTTATTTCCCATGTTGCTTTGGGGTAGGAAGGAGTAGGAAGAAGGGAGGTGGAGGGGAAAAAAAAACTTTTTAAATTTGGTGTTTATTTTCCATTCTCGTCGGTGTTGCTTTAACTGTCTCGTGCATCTAAGGAACTTTTGGAAATCAGGAAAACTGTCAAAAAAGAGAGGATTCATTCATTTTTCCTGTGGAGGTAGCGACCTGAAAACTATGCTATGTGTTACCTATAGTAAATTGACGTTATTCTTACACAATTACGACAGTTCTTAAGAATCCATTGTCTTGAAGATGTCGGGGAACTTGCAAGTGCACACAATTTAAAGTCTGCACATGAGCTTCAAATCCAATTCCTCGTGACGTCTTAATTTCTAATGAGTGGAGCTCACCTGTGAAACTAAAGATGAGGCGAAGAAGTGTAAAAAAAAGAAATACAGAAAAGATTTCTAAGCATTTTAGTTGAGAAACAGAAGGACCACTTAAGCATTAAAAAAGTCAAAATGACTGTATTGCTTAATTCTAATAATTCAGCTAAGGAACTTGGAAGCTGAAAGACAAAAATGTGTAGTTTTGTATTTTTGGCAGCAATTCTGAGTGACAAATTGTACATTCTGTTGTAAAACTATAAAAAAAACACCTAGTGATGAAAATAGTTGAAGTCAGCATTACATATTTTTAAATTATCTATAATGTGTCTTATTAAGAGCTCATTTGCACAAAACTCACATTGCTTAGATTTTTTTTTTTTCAGTCAGGAAAGTAAATTCTTCTGTTTCTCAACTAAAATGTCTAGAAATACTTTTTACATTTCTCTTTTACACTTCACTTCATTTTTGCAACAATTTTATAGTGAAAAGTAACAGTAGTCAAACTACTTAAAAACCTAAATAATATTTCTATTTTCAGTTGCGATCATGACAAGAAACATGGACCATAGGAGGGATTACATGCTTTCCATTACTCGGTGCTACTTTGCATTTTGCAAACACTTTGCTTTCTCTGATGATATACACACTTTAATTTTGATGTAAAACTTAAATCACTTGGTAGTTTTTCTAGGTGTTAGTGGAAACTCAAAATACTGAGAAATTTATCTCCAGTTCCTCCAAGGTTAAGGACCTAATTTATAGGTTTGGAGAGTTTAAAGTGTAGAACGCAACATGTATATCTGTGGCTATGCAGAAGGGTACAGAAAAGAAGCCATAAAAAGGAGTTTATTGGCAAGCAAGCTGGGCTGTCCTGGGGCCCACATCTGGGCTGGATTCACAGCCTGTGTAATCCACTCTGGGAATCCCCATTGAGTTACACAGGGCAGCAATTAGACCCAGAGAAGCAGATCAATGCTTCCCTAACTTGACAGTTTTACAGTCATTTCTCCTGCCACACACACTCTTTCAAGCACTCATTTGCAGGTTTGCCAGTGAGAACTTTAAGTATTTGAATATGTTCAGTTAAGTGTTCAGTTATGATAGCTAAGTAAAGAAAGCTGTTGAGGTCTGCCTTGGCTGTAAGACTCCCAGCCTGACTTTCAAGGCCACGGAGAAGACACCAGCTTATTTAACAAATAAGCTGTTGTTGAAATTTGTTTAGTATTTAAACTACAGGAAAATCTTTAGATAGGAATATTTTGGATAAAGGAGGTTTCCCTTGCCTAACTGAATGAAATAATTAAAGATTATATGAATAAATTTGCACATCCAATTGATGCCTGCTTCTTTTAAATGCTTCCTGCTAGGGCAGCTCTCTTCCCAGGATCTCACAGTCTTCTATTTATGGTTGTGAGCCTAGCCTTTAATGGCTGAGCCATCTCTCCAGCCTGATCTCACAGTCTTAATGACATGCAGCAGTATAAGCAATTCACTTTTATCTTACATGAAAAGACAGGTGTTTACCAAGCTCTATGGGAATAGTGAACATGGAGAGGTAGATAGATATATAGATGATTGATAGCTAGCTAGCTAGAAGATAGATAGATGATAGATATATAGGTAGGTAGATAGATGATATATATTAGATAGATAGATAGATAGATAGATAGATAGATAGATAGATAGATAGATAGATAGATAGATAGTGGTGGTTGGGTTAGGTATTAGTCTGAGAAAATGAGAGCAGGTAACAACTAAGCTAGCCTTGAAGTTGCTGTAGAGTTGTCCAGGAAGGAGATGGAGGAGCATTCCCAGGAAAGGGAAGCTCTGTGAGCAAGTGCACAGTAGCAGGAGCAGGTAGTACCGCTGAGATTTTAATTGGTGTGGACACTCATCGAGTCAGGTGTGAGGTGAGGGAATAAAAGGCAAAAGGACTTAGGAGGTGGGTGGAGGGCAGATGAGGCTCTACTCTCAGAAATTCTCCTCTGGTCACACAGCTCTTTAACTGTGTCATGGATGCCCGAGAGCAGGGATTCATTGCTTTCTTTACTGCTTACTAGAATCATACAGAGAGACAGAAGAATACTGCAGAAGCCCAGGCTATCTATCTCCTTTAGGGGTCAGGGAATGAGACCTAAGACTTAGTACTTTTCTAAGATCTCCTTCTGCCTCCAGTGTAAGGCAGTATTTCTTGGAATACAGGCATCATGACCAGCAGTGTTGGTATTGTCTGGAAATGCAGATTTCTGAGCCAAAAGTCCAGACCTACTAAAATTCAAAATTTGGATGATTGCTGCAATCTCTTTCAACAACCTGTTTCTTTCTCAGGAGAATTTGGTGCATGCTGAAGTCTGAGAATAACTGTCATGGAAGAAGGCTACTTTTATTTCCCAGAAATAAATTTAGGAGGTATATCAAAATTCTACTAGTCCCATTCCATTTCTTCTCCCTCACACCCCAATTCCTGTTAAGAATCCTCCAGCCACAGCTAGCCTCTGAGGATTCCTATGCAAAACAGGGATGAGATGAATTCTGACTGTACGACAAGGCTGCCACAAAGGATAGAGTGGGACGGGGGAGTGCGAGTTAGCCATTCAGCACAGAGTTTACTGGGTTATAAAACAAAATAGGACAGAGCGACAAATGGGACATGCGCCAAGCGAGGGTTAGAAAAGCCAGCAAGGCTCCTCATACACTCAGAACGAATGAACTCTTACTCGGGAAAAGGGTTAGAGGCAAAGAATAATTACTGGAGATGGAAAAAGGGGAGAGGTGTTAAAGTAGGTCCGGGATTGAGCTTCAAGGTGCAGGCTGTGGGTACTGTCATATTATAGACAGGAAGAGACAGTGATTTCTCTCACAGCCAATGCTTAGAGTCAGCTAACGCTTCATTTTGCACTTGATCTTAGCCAAAAGGCTGAGAAGTAATCAACTCTTCATTTTGAAGGGCCGTCTTATGTGCTGTGGGGGTACTTGCTGCCATTTGTGTCCTCTATCTGGGCCAGGAACCAACAACACTGCTCCCTGCCCATCATTGTGACAACAACAACAAAAAAAGTCTACATAAAATCTTTCCTTTCCACCCTTCCCCCTCCTCTCTTCTTTCCCTCTCTTTCTTTCTTTCTTTCTTTCTTTCTTTCTTTCTTTCTTTCTTTCTTTCTTTCTTTCTTTCTTTCTTTCTTTCTCTCTCTTCTTCTCTTCCTCTCTCTCTCTCTCTCTCTCTCTCTGTTTCTTTCATTCGACAGCTTTTTACCATATAGCCGTGCTTGGCCTCGAATTCACCTTGTAGACCAGGCTATCCTTGAACTTGCAATAATCTTCTTGCTTCTGTTCCACCATGTGTGGCCAGCATATTTTCCTAATTATAGGCTTAAAATATAAACCATATTAATTATAGTATGAAAATGATTATAGCAACAACATTTTGACTGAACTGAACAAGTATAGATGTCTTTTTTTTTCTTTCCTCCTGTGCTGGCTAGTTTTATGCCAACCTAAGACAGCTAGAGTCATCTGAAAGGAGGGAACCTCAATTCAGAAAATGCCCCCCTATGATCTGGCTGTAAGGCAGGTTCTTAGTTAGTGATCAATGGGGAAGGGCCCAGCTGGTTGTGGGTGGTTCCATCCCTGGGCTGGTGGTCCCTTGCTCCTGTTCTTCCAACTGATAGAAGAAAACAATAGTTGTTTAGAAATGTGTTTAACAATGTCTTAAATTCATGTTGATTTGCTTCTGAGCAGGGTGCACTTGACAGTAGTGATGATGATTTCCTGTGGTGCTTACTGTTTGCTTCTTTATATTTTACGTGGCATCAAGGCGATCAGGAGACTCCTGCGTCAGAGGACGATCCTATTTCTTCTTGCCTTGGGGTAAGAACTGTTTTTGGGAGTAACAGCAAGAGAGAAGCAGAGTGTGTTATTTTCTAGTAACCTTCTTGGTGTGTAAACATCTATAAGAAGAAATAGTTTCTAAACATTCTGTCTGGTGTACGGCCTCAGTTTCTAGGCTCCCTTCACAAGCTGAATAATTTAGCTGCGGGGCTTTGGGCATCTTATTTGCTCTTTCTAGATCTCCAGTCCATCATTTACACAATGAGCAGATAGGAATCAATGAGCTCTGAGGTTGTTTCTGGCTTTAAAATTCTATAATTGTATGATTTCCTTCCTGCATTATCTTTGTTTGGTAAGAGCTTGCTTTAATCTGATCCACTCCTGAGCAAAAGCTCTCAGATTGACTTGAAGCCCCGATTCTGACTCTGGTTCTCACACCTTAGTGTTTATTAGGTCATAAGTAATGAGCTCAGAATGCTTAAGAACTTGCCTGGGTTCACATAGTTCATCAGAGCCATAGAGAGAGTGAAAAAATAAAATAAAATAAAACCAGGCTTCCTAATTCTCCCATTGCAGCATTCAAGAGATGTACCACCCATGATAGCATAGGGCGTCACACAGCTGTCCTTTGATAGACCACTAAGCAAATGTAAGGAGTGAATTCAGTCTTTCTGGATCCCATTTGTGATCAGCTGGGTTGATAGGCTCTCGGGTCATTAATGGATTAGTGAATGACTTTATTTCCACCACTAGGTATCATAACTGAGCTAAAAAGCCAGCTATCTACAACAGTTAGTTGAGTCCCAGATTCTGTTGGAATTTGTCAGTGTGCTCTGTATCTGCACTTCTGACTTTAAAACCTCCTTTTAATTTCTTCGCTTCTATGATTGACCCTGATCAGTCATAAGGTCAGCAAGTCAGAAGGGTTATCAACGTGGGTGACTGGCTACACAAAGGATTGTTCTAGTGTTTTAATGCACTTTCACTTCTGTCTTGGCAGTTAACTAAAAGGGACTTCCTTTTTTTCAACTCAAGTTATATGCTTCATCCCTGCTTGAAACAGGCTGTACTTAATGAAGGACTTGCTTGTGATTGAAGGGGTGTTTTGGCTTTGCTTTCTGTGTGGAATTCTCTATATTGAAGTTGAATAAGCTATTTTCTAATTACAAAAATTCTGTCTTTCAAGGAACACCATTAAGCATGTTAGGTGTGGAAACTGAGTCCAAGATGTCAGCAGGCTGGTGGCAAGGGAAGTCAGCTCTGGCAAAGGAGAAAGTCTTCTCAGTGGCTTTTTTTCCACTCACCATTCATTCACCATCCTTGCATTCATGCAAAAAAAAGGGGAAAATGAGAGAGAAAAACAGGACAGAGGGATGAAGGAAGACCCTTGGGTGGCTAAGGTAGATTAGAAGGAAAATGATGATATCAAAGTATGAAAGGCCTGGGGCAGGTCACGCTCTTGTAAAGGCCAGCTCTAAACCTTTGTCGGCAGACACTTTGAGACCATTTCAGGGCTGGCTTTCGTTGTTTTATTTGATTCCGTTCTTTCAACTTATCAGTACCTTCGGGATTTCTACTTTTTGGAGAATTATTTAAGTGCTCCACCTCAACATTGCTATTTTAAAATCTGGAGTGTTTCAGCACCGAGAAGGGTTAACCGTGGGTTTCTTCTCTACGCAGCAAATGATCGTGGGCAAGCATTTTATTCCAGAAAATGTGCCTGTCTTTGTTTCCCATTTGGTGGCCTGCTTAGCTCACTTTTTTTTTCTGTTTTCTCTTCTGCTTAAAAAAAAAAAGTCTGAAATTTTTTTTTCTCATGCATATTTCTTCTCTTGTTCCAAATACAGTTCTCAAGGTATGCTCTAACACGAAGCCTTTGATGGGAGCACTTTGTGCCTAAATAGCATCTTCCACCTTGGTCAGTTTCTATAGCAAGCCATCATTGGCTTCTAGAGCATCTAGGTGTGCCATGAAAACATGATTTGACTCCCCAAGCAGGAACTGATTTCCTTGCTTCTGCTCATCTCCTCTCATATCCAGCGCGGTGCTGGGCTCCAAATACTTCCGGGATGAATCATGACATGCTGAAGCCTGCGAAAAGATAAAAAGAGAGCCATCCCCAAGCTCTTCTGGCAGAAGGTCAGTGCAAATTTATGACAAATGTCAGTAGCCGAGGACAAGATATGGGTGGTGCTCTCAGATTTGAAAGGGAGATGACACCCGCATAGAGAAATGTGGAGCGATTGTTCAGTATTCTTAACAGCCTGCATATAATCCTAAAAGCTACACATGCTTGGCTCAGTGCGTGCAGCTTGATTCCAGGGATATTGCAGACTTATTTAACAATGCTACCCATAGAACGGCGCTAGCATACTAATCTGTTAACACTGGCCGAGAACCACATTCCTTGATATCTTTTAACTAGAAGGATTGAGACCATTCCCCCGGAAAACCAGGGTAATATTTAGCACAACGGCCTATAATTTTTAAGAGGGCAGCAGTCTCAGGGGTGGTGGACAAGTCATGTATTTAAATCACTCTTCCTTCTCCAGGAGTCTTCCCCACAACATCCAGTGGAGAAATCCCCTGCCATTTAAATCTTTCTTTTTCCTTGCCTGCGCTGCCGCTGCTGCGTTATCACCCCTGCACACTTCAGTGAGCTTGAAAATTGCAGGAGAAAGGCACAGCTCCCCTCTTTCACCCCCCAAGCTCCTAAACCACTGTGTTTATAGTCAGTTTGCCTCCCTGGATCTTATGTTTTAACACATGCTGTAGTGTTCAGATTGCAAACACAGCGGAGGGATGTTTAAATCCTAAAAACAAACTGTTTTCATTGCAATGTGCAAAACAGCATTCCACGAAGACATTTCAATTAATATTAGCTGAGTGAGGGGAGCCCTCGCTCTGTGGCCTGTTCAGTGTTTGGCCTCTCGCTGCTGAGGCTGCCATCCAGGGTGCTGCCAATTAAATGCCAGCTGTGATCTATTGTTTGCTTCTGACACCTGGGAAGTCCCAGATCATCAGAATCCTGCAAACAGCAGCTGGCTTAGTGGAGGCTGCCAGACTTCAGGGATTCTGAGGTCTCTCCGTGAAGGTAGGGGGCCCGTCTTGTTTTAGTTAAGGGAATAGTCCCGGAATAGCCAGCTTAAAACCCGAGAAGACTTACATTAAACAACCCCCAAATTTGGGGAGGATCAACCCAGGCCTATAAGCCACATAGCTTACTCTAGGTCCCCACAGGGCACTGCTTTAAAACATCAACAAATGTTGCTAATCCTTGCTTATAAGGTACCAACAAGTCCCTGTTGTGTGGTGTAGGCCTTCATGTGTCTCTAGGAGCTTCTCACTTTGGGCCATTTGTACTATAAATTAATTTGATTTGTGTTATAAAATGTGCATGTTCTCTCTTAAAAAAAAAATCTACCCTTTCTAAGACAATGGCTCAATCTGATTTGCACCCATCCAATTTCAGGGGCCAGTGTTTATTGACTGTTTATGTGCTCTTTGCAAGTCTTGTCATTTTATTTCA
The DNA here is from genome assembly GCF_907164565.1 of Psammomys obesus. Taxonomy (NCBI): domain Eukaryota; kingdom Metazoa; phylum Chordata; class Mammalia; order Rodentia; family Muridae; genus Psammomys; species Psammomys obesus. Next base: position 16,617,224 of record NW_026596095.1, on the reverse strand, counting down.
TTTGTTTCTAACAATCAGGCTGTGTCACACTATTGTAAGTAGATGAAAAATTGGAAAGGATCAAGGATTTCTTTCCCCACCTTCGAATACTATTGTTCTTAACCCATAGTCCTAACTTATTATTATTATCACCTTGAGGAAGAGCCGAAGCAGGTGGTTCCTCCTGGCTGCTTTCACTGTGTTGGGGTGGTTGGGCAAGTTGCCTCCTTCCTTGTTTTTGTCTAGTGTTCTGGAGTTCTGTGGCTTCCTTCTAGACCTGTGTATCAGAAACATCAGAGGGATAGAAACTGACACCTGTCTCCTTATTGTTTATTCAACTATTTGTTAGCACCACCTAAACAGTCAAAAGTATCATAGATTTTGTCTCCCGAGAGATATAAAACCAAGAGGGATGATACCTGGCCCAGGAGGTCTGGCCTCCAAACGTGACTAGGCATTCTCTCTCCTAATGAGAATGTGTCCCAAATCCTTTTTATATAAATGCCCCTCATAGTAGCTGTTTCTTCTGTTCTTTTTTCTATTCTGGGCTTTCTTCTATTCTGGAGTGTGTTAATGGTGTCGTGTATGAAGTAACTTTCTGGTGTTGCTTAATTGAAGGCTGAGATGAAACCATTTGCTCTTAATTTATCTAGATCATGCTTCCGTGTCTTCTGAACTGAGCCTGTGCCCCAGTCCTCATTAACAATGGGGTCCAAGTCCACTTGAAATGTTCACTCTTGAAGTCCTTAGAACAATGGATGATACTCTTCTTTTGTTGGGTCCTGTTGGCTCAAAATTCTTGGTTACTTATAAATATACCTAAAAGGTCCCAAGGAGTTGAAATTTATTTCACAATGGTGGAATATGTAAATGGTCAAAGAGGACAATTCTAGGATCAGTATGCAAGTCTGTAGTCAGTGTACATGTTTTTTTTTTTTTTTTTTAAGCAGAGCACATAAAAATCAAGAAAACAGGGAAGTGAATTTAGCAAGAAAAAAGTTTTAGGTGCCTTCTTTTGGAGACCAAGAGATGGGATGCATTTCGTCTCAGCTGTCTTGCTCAGAAACCTGTTGAGCAAGACTTCCTAGTCCTGACTTGGGGGTCTAGCTGAGCGGAAGGATATGTGTTGGCAGTGTTGCTGGAGCCATGTCACTCTGTACCGAGTTTGAGCCAGGGTGGAATTAAAACCATATTTTGCTCTATCCCCCATCCAGTCACAGAGTGATGGAAGTTGGCTTTTATAAACAAAAAGCCATCATCACTTCTTTCCCTCCTCTTCAGATCTTTGAAAAATCAAGTCAATTTTCAGAGGCAATATAAATAATTTTCATAACAGAATAACAAACCAATAGTATCTCCAACCCTCCCCAATAGGTCTAGAAGAGGCTTCAGCATCATGAAACATCTGTACCTGAATACTTCCCGCACTTATATTAATTCTGATTGTTCTGCACTGTCTCTTTTCTTTGGCTGTTTTATTACATAACTGGTAGCATCATGGTTATAAGCTGAACAAATGGCCACTGGACTAAGGTAAATGTGGCTTGTTGCATGTTTTCTCAAGACAGATCTCTGGGGTGCTAGCCAAGTCACTGAGACCTCTCAGGCTTTGATCTCCACTGTGCCCGCGCGCTGGGGAGGGGTGAGTTACTGAGTCCTTGGGATAAAAGAAAGGTGTTTTACACCTGTGAGGCGTTGTTGGACTTGTGAAATATAGTTTCAAGAGATAGCAAGGTCGTGCAGCACACACAGGCTAATTTTAACTGGAGCATCCTGACGTTCCTTTTGAAGATGCTGATACAGCTTCTGACACCATTGGTGATGAGTGGTGTGGAACAGCCGGTTCAGGTCTGAGGCTATCAAATACTGAAAGGGAATCTGCTGCATCCAAGTCCCAGGACGCCCAAGTGGCTCTTTACAGCCCACATGCTCCTGAGTAAGTGGGAAATGGTTACTTAAAAGGCCAGGGGAGAAATTGCTGCCTAAACAGGGACTAAAATAGGAAATCCCCAGGAAGACAGTCCAAATATTAAGTTGAAATTGGTACGATGGGCCGAATTCCTGTTTAAGTCTAATTTACACTAATTTTTTCTTAATTGCATAGGGATCAATTTGGATAAGGAATGAGGAGTCATAAGAATGTAGTTTTATGGAGAATGCTAATGACAAATTAAAAAGGAGACCAGGGCAATGAGGCCTCATATACATGTGTATATACATATATATACACATATGTATAGATGTCTATACATACATACAGATATATATGTGTGTCTGTATGCACACACAGACACACACACATATATGTATATATATATATATATTTTTTTTTTTTGTTTGTTTGTTTGTTTGTTTTCTAGACAGAGTTTCTCTGTGCAGCATTGGTTGCCCGGAACTCACTTTGGAGACCAAACTGATCTCAAACTCACAGATATCTGCCTGCCTCTGCCTCCCCAAGTGCTGGGATTATCATGTGCACCACCATGCCCAGCTTATATATAATTTTTTTTTTTAATCCAAGCTTCCCTTTTCTCTTTCGTTAGGCTTTCTTGATTGGTTATGAGTGATAATATTCACTGAAGACTGCTGCTGTTAAAAAAAAAAAAAAACAACAAAACAAAAAACAAACTTCCAGGAATTCACTGCAGAGGAAAAAAGACCAATAGGCAGATTAATTTAGGAAGTATGCTCGAATGTGGATGTGTAGGAAGTGATGTGCCTTAGAGGTGGGAAGTGCTTGTAAACAAGGGAGACTTTTGTAAAAGATGGGATGGCTCAGGTTCTAGAAACAGGCAGAAGCTGCCCCTGTGTGATCACATAGGCATCTCACACAAAATAGGTGTGAGGATAGTCATCGCCACATCTGTATTTGGACTTTAGTCCCATCTCTTTGAGTTATAAATCCTGTGACGCTGGATTAGTCTTACTTTATGGGAGGTTGTAAAGACCAAGACCATCCTTTGGCTTTCCTTAAGAAAAAAACAAGATGGAAGTCGGGAAACAATGTGCAAAGCAATGTTACCCCCACTCCAATACACACACACACACACACACACACACACACACACACACACACACGTGTGCACAGCCACTCGCACGCACACCCTGCGCTTGCTCTTGCTGTCCAGAGGGCTGGGTGAAGGTGTTCCAACCGCCAGGCAGGGGTAATAAAAAGAGCTTAGGCCCTGAGGCCAGGTGGTTCTTTCTGGCTGGACTGTTGACTATCTCTGTGACATTGGACATATTTAATTTCTCTGACTCCAGACTGCACTTGCAAAGCTGGAGATAAGAAGGCACAGTGTTCTAGGAATTAAGGGTGAGTAGGTAAAGGATCCATGTCTATGATAATTGGCAGCTCTTGCTGTTGATAGAGCTATAACTAAGCACAAGAGTGGAGCTGTCCAAAAACTACAGTCAGGTGGCTCATGGATCGATCTAGAGATGGTCTGCTGTTCCGGGGAGCTGGGGGGAGGATTGATGGATGAAGGTTTATTTTCTTTTCTAGTCACTTTTTAAAAAAGAGACTTTGTCACCCTGAGTCCTTTTGACTGGCCCCCTTTCTCATTGCTGCAAGTGAGCATCTTGTAGGAGCTGTGTAATCTAACAAGACACAGGTTAAAATCTCTGGGTGCAGCTCAGCCGGGGAATGCAGGCGGCCACTGTTGTTCCTTTTCACACAGAAGACTCTCATCTCGGGGATGAAATTTACCTGGCTTTATCAAAACAACATGTTGTTGCAAGTGTGATTTGAATGCGAGTACTGCTCACCCTCTAACGCAGTTTTTCTTCTTGTTTGAGAAAAATCTTTCGGGCTTAGTAAGAGTGGCTCTCCTTTGAAGATTCTCTCAGATGCTGAGGTAATCTGATAATTTACAAATCAGCTCATGCTGAATGGTCCCGAAGCAAAGAGGCCTACCCTTGGCTATTAGACAATGCCAGGCACAATGCATTTGTTAGATGTAGCGTTTTCTGTTTTTGTTTTTGTTTTTTTTTTCTTTTTCTTTCTTTTTTTTCTTTCCCCAACCAACCTCAAAAAGCATGTTAACACGACTACTTGTGACGAATCTCCGGCTATTAGCGTGTGCACAGATGGGCTCTGGTCCTGCCACCGCGCTGTCGCTGTCCGGGGATTCCTAGAAGACAGCGGCCCGCTCCTAACCAGCAACAGCCTTGGATCCGCGCGGGTTGGCCTCCCGCCAGCGCCACTCTTCTTGGACTCCTTACATGACCTTGTTTTTATTTGTTTTTTATTAGTTCTTAGCCACTCTCATTTCTCCCACTCTTCCATTTTTCATTGGTTGAGGCGCTCAGTAGCCTTCTTGCTTTCTCGCCAACTTAAAAACAAATATTACCCGGTGAGGCGGGGGCGGTTCCTCTAACCCCCATCCCTACCCCCATCCCCACCCCCGCCCCCACCCACACCAGTAAAAAGCCAGTCCAACTGGCCACTCTAGAGTCCTTTGGTTTGGGAGCATCTTTTATTTGGTGAATGTGGCTGCCTAGGGAAAGGTGAAGGTTATCCCTTCCCTGGCCTGAACCTCCCACACCCTAGACTTCACTACGCTGGTGAAAAAGCCTGCTGTGAAAGTAAATGGTTATAAAAAGCACTCATTTACATCTGTTTCAGTGTAGCCATGAAGAGTGCAATTAATTAAGAAGTTTCTGGTGTGGTAAGGATAATCATACAGCAGGAATGCAAACACGTGATTTCCAAAGAGAATTTTATTCCATATGGAATTTTTCCCCTAACTAAGAATTAATTGCAACTTTAAAGAAGGTTTGATTGTGTCTATGAAAAACATTTTAACTACTGAGGAATTCTAAATGACTTCAATTTAAAATTTTCTTTCTTTACATTGTTAGAGTTAAGAGAGTAGGGCTTTGATCAGGCTCTGAGTTATAGAATTTATTAGAGTCGAGGGAAGAGGATAACCTTCAGATGTTTTCTGTGGTGAAATGTTGAAGTTAAAAATTTTAAATGTTTGCAGACTGAAGACATGCTGGGCTGTGTAGGCCTGAAAGAATAAACAAAATGTGACATGTTTTATTTGGTTACTTAACCCTTGTTTAAAAAAGCACAACAAAAATGTATATAAATCATATTTTTATGCCTTTCTGAAAACGCTGGCATGGGTGTTTGGTGATTGCCCTCTATGGAGTGGTACAGGGCCATAGGGCATGTAGTGGGTAGTGTATATGCAAATAGCTTTAATTTTGGTGTGGCTGCCTCCTTAAAGCTGAAAGCATTTAAACATATACAACATAAATTCAGAGGAGGGATGGCCTGCTTTTTCTGTTGCCATCTGCTACACATTCCAATATTTAGCTGTAGCCCAGCCCCAGCGATGAATAATGCAAAAAGACAGAGACAGAACAACAGAAATGTACAGCTGAAAGCAAGATTGGCCAAGAAATGATGCTCACGATTGCAGAGGCACAGAATAAGAATGTGACATTTGAGAGGAGGGAAAAAAAGTGGGAATGACTTTTGTGCAGGCAGAGACCCTCTTTCTATCAAATGAGGTTACAACAGTTGCAGAGAAAAAAAATTTCAATCAATAAGGAAGAGCTCTTATCACATGCAACTTTAATTTGATTGGCACGGCATTTCCATTATATGCTAATGAATTACGGATGATGAGAATTGCTGTCGCCTTCTGAGTGCAATTGAACATTCATCAATCAGTTACTTAAATGCCAGACTGTCTGAAATATTAAAGGAAGTTGTTGCTATTTTGGAGATGAAAGTAAACAAACTCGAAATCTTGAATTAATTGAGAAAAGGATACACGTTGATAAGTAGGATTTGCCGAGTTATTACTTCTCTGAGTGGATGTCAGTACAGGTAGCCCATTCTCAGCGGAATAAGCATGTCCCTGCAAAGCTGGGAGAAAAACAAATTCTCTTAAGTGAATCCTGTTTTTCTGTTGACTAGCATTATACAATTATTGACTATTACTCTTGGGGACAAAAAAGGCTGATCCTAGAATGTAATAAGATCACTCTCAAGTATGCAACACCTTTGACAATGCATGTTTAAAGGAAAATAAGCATGTACTAAAAATATTAACAATAATCCTCAAAGTGTAGTGACATTAAAATCGTCAAGTTGAGTGACAGTAGACAAGTTGTTGCAACAGGAAAATGGAGAAGAGACACAGCACCCCAACCTCAAAACATGTGATATGCACCTCTCCCTGGGGGGAGCAGCCTTGCCAGGCCACAGAGGAAGACAATGCAGCCAGTCCTGATGAGACCTGATAGGCTAGGGTCAGATGGAAGGGGAGGAGGACCTCCCCTATCAGTAGATTTAGAGAGGGGCAGGGAGGAGAGGAGGGAGGGAAGGCAGGATTGGGAGGGGAAAAGGGAAGGTGCTCCAGCTGGGATACAAAGTGAATAAATTGCAATAAATAAAAAATAAATTAAAAAATAAACAGATAAAAACCATGTGATATGAATGTGATAATTTCCTATCTTTTTTCTCATCAAAAAGACAAAACATTTGCAACTTTAGAGTAGGGTTATGCTTTTTTTTTTTTTTGTCAGTGCACGCCACCTAAAGACATCTATATTAATTTTCCGTTAGCCTTTCCACTTCTCTCTGCTTGTCTTAAGCATTTTTCCTACAAAATTTTCATACTAAGTAGTGGGTTACTGCCAATCCACATGTACAGAAAAGGAATATTAACATAGGTGCTAAAATAGTTCATCTCTATGGAACAGATTCTGTTCTAGTCTGAGACATTGGTCAGGTTGGGTGCACAGGCCATGACAGAGAGCATCTATTCACAAACCTTTTCTAGTATAAAAATTGATTTGTTACCATGGCCTCACATCTGCTAGGATGGCTACTATCAAAGAAAATAGAAAAGAACAGGTGTTGGCAAGGATGTGGAGGAATTGGAACCCGGTGCTCAACTGGTAGGAATGTGAAATGGTGCAGCTGTTGTGGAAAATATCACAGCGGGAACAATAAAACTAAATGATCCTAACTGCTCCGCATGAGCTTGCAAGTCCACCCCGGGCTGCTCCCCCAAAAGACCTGAAAACAAGATCTTGATAAAAGCATTTGCTCTTCACGAACATCTCTAAAGTGGCGGTATTTGTAACAGTTACAAAAAGGGCAGCTGCAGTGTCTATTGGTGGGTACATTTATGAAAAGTAAAAGTAGAATAATTATTCAGTTATTCTGTGATGTGTGTTACAGTGTTATGCTCAGGGAAATGAAATAGTCACAAGCCTCCAACCTGTTGGAGGCTGGCTGGAGGAGGCAATGCTGGCTTTTTATTACGTGATGGAGACAAGTTTTGATCTGGGATGGGGAAGAGGTTTTGGATATTACTGGTGGTTGGGGGTTGAATACTACTGTGTATGCTCTTAATGACATTGAGCTATACATTAAAACAGAAGTTGATAGGAGAAGGGTTTAAAAAGCAGAGGGACCTGCTTTTTAGTGATGGGTTGGCTTCCCATCACTCAGTACAGGAAGCTAGCAACCCCCATGGAACTCTAGATTCAGGGGAATTCACATTTTTAGGCCTGAGAGCACCTGTACTCATGTGTACACAATCCATGGACAGACACATATGTGGATATATGATTAAAAATAACTTGAGATTAATTAATTAATTGAGACAGAGTAGAAATGTGTAGTCCGGTCCAAGATGCAACTCACAATATAGCTCAGGCTAGTTTTGAATTTGTACTCCTTTTGTCTCTACCTCATAGAGAGCAGGATGTCAGGCCTGTGGCATGACACATAACATTTTGTATATCGTTTGCTGGAATTAAAAAAAAATAAATTTATAAAAAGATTTAAAAATGGGTTTGTCATGACTGACTGGATTTGTGTATTAGAGTGAAGTCTGCTTTGCTTCCTTAGATGCAATTGCTGAGTAGCACTTGATGAGGATAATGAAACTCTTCCACAACCAAATATAGTTGGCTTCTGTTGTTTGAGCAGATGTCTCCTATGAAAACATGTTCCTTTGATGTTATTGTTACTTGTTTGCTTGTTTCTTTAAAACATATAGTAAACAGTGCAGAGTGACTAAGTTTGAAGCAAAGGCCTAGAAGTGTTTGAGGAAGAGCCAGGGGCCTGGGTAACTTGAACAGCATGAATCCTGCAGGTCCAAGGGAGAGATCATTCCATTTAAATGTCACTAGGGAGTGAGCTGGGAACTGTGGTTTTTTTTTTCTTCATCTGGGGAAATCACATGTTTTTGTTTTGTTCCTTGTGTGTATGTTTGTACTCATGCCTGTGTGCAAGTATAATGTGTGTGTGTGTGTGTGTGTGTGTGTGTGTGTGTGTGTGAAGACACACACTTAACTTTGGCTGTCATCCCTCAGGCTGCTTTCTGCCTTAGTTTTATGAGACAGAGTCTTTCATTGTCCTTGGATAATAGGCTACACTGGCTGGTTAGTGAACTCTTGTTGTCTCCTTCCAATGGGGATTACAAGTGTGTATCACCATACTTGAATTCCCCCTTCATACACACACACACACACACACACACACACACACACACACACACAAAAGTTGTTTTCTTTTTTTTTTCTTTTTTTTAATTTTATTTTTTTTCTTATCAGTTACATTTTATTAACTCTGTATCCCAGCTGTGTCCCGATCCCTCATTCCCTCCCAGTCCCTCCCTCCCTCCCTCCCTCATCTCCACCGTGCCCCTTGCCAAGTCCACTGATAGGGGGAACCTCCTCCCCATTCATCTGATCCTGTTTTATCAGGTATCTTCAGGACTGGCTGCAAAGCTCTCCTCTGTGGCCTAACAGGACTGCTCCTCCCCCGGGGGGTGGGGAGGCCAAAGAGCCAGTCATTGAGTTCCTGTTAGAAATAGTCCTTGTTCCCCTCACTATGGGAAACCAATTGGTTACTGAGCTACCACAGGCTACATCTGAGCAGAGGTTCTAGGTTTCATTCATACATGGTCCTTGGTTGCATGTCAGTCTCAGAAAAGACCCTGTGCCCAGATATGTTTGGTTCTTGTGGAGCTCCTATCCTTTCCTCATCAGACTAACTCCCCTTCTTTCTTATGATTCCCTGTACTCTGCCAAAGGTTTGGTCATGAGTCTTTGCTTTGAAAACACTGCTAGTTAGAATTTTTCAAATGCGCTCAGTAGACTCTTGTCAATGTTTAATGTGCATCCCATCTGTCTTTCTAAATGAGGATTGATAATCTTACCCCATGTCCGCTCTCTTGATTATCTTTTTTAGGTGTGTAGATTTCATTATGTTTATCATATCTTATAGGTCTATATAAGTGAGTATATACCGTGTTTGTCTTTCTCCTTCTGGGATATTTCACTCAGGATGATCTAAAAGTTGTTTTCAATGAAAGAATACTAAACACACATACACACATGGATGCCTAAGGAGACACACACACACACACAAAGACACATGCACAGACACACACACTCACACACAACCCAAGACAACCCAAGCAAAACTAATGCAGAAGAAAACAATTATTTCCTCTGATATTTTAGTATATTTGAAAAAATATCTGTGTATCAATATAGGAATAAGACACTCTCCACTGTCCAGTTAACTTGTTCACTGATGTCGATAATTAGCCTTCATTTACACGCTTGTGTGTGAGCCCAAGTTATTTCAGCAGCTTTGTCTGCAGGGACTACCCCAGGGGCACAGCCCATAATATGTGGCAGTCCTTTGCACACAATGTAATTTGTGACGTGCCTCAGACCTGGTCTAAACAAGGATACCTTAAAGATCTGGCGGCAACATGACTGAGGAGAATATTTTGTATTTCAGCTTTTGTTAGTGTTACGAATTTAACGATTGATAATTAAGCACACATTCTTCCCTGCTTTAGGTTGTGTTAGGAGACCCTCTGAAAATATGCCCCGTGTCCCTATGCAGACATGTTGGCTCTACTTTTGAATCAGGGAACCTGTTTTAGTGACAGCTGATAATGTATTCAGTATCACTTATGGGGCTGCAAATGTAACCTATTAACAAATGAGGAAGACAGCTTGGCCCTGAAGATTCTGTTGCTGTTGAAAGAAAGAACAGAATCAAACCTGTCTACTATGTCCTAGAGAAAACTCTGCATTTCAAAGTAACTATTTTCTCAAATTCAGCTGATTGTAAACATGGCGAGCCAGAAGAACGTAGCCAGTGAAAACAGAGCACACAAACACACATGTTATATATACATATCTATACACATATCTATACATATATGTATATATACACACACACATATATATAATATATGTCTATAGGCACCTGGTGAGCATTTTAAAACAGCATGGTTCTCAAGTACATTGAAATCATACTATGATGAAAATCATCCACCTCAGACTCTGCTAGGTCCTGCCAAGGCTGCCTTTCCTCACATAAGTGATGCCTAGCACAAGGCTAAGCAGGTCCAGAGCTTATCGTGTATAACTTTCATCGCAGCATTCAAGGAGTTCTCCTTGAAGCCCGTCACGTAATTGTCTGGGTTGGTTACACAGCTGACAGTGTGCTGACAGTGGTGGGGAATTTGAATTAAGTTGTCTTAAATATTTAGAAAAATCTTGCAAAAGTTTTCAAGTTATTAAATTTTCTTATTCTGATGTCGTGGTACAAACCAGTGTTTAGATGTGCATGTTAATTTTACATCTTGATTAAAATGCTTTCTCATTAAAAAAAAACATGCTTATTTCATAGCTGACTAATTATACGATATATGATAGGTACCAAATTAGATGTAATCAAACATGACTCTCAAGGAAGATAGTCCTTTTTTAATGTATGTGGGTGTCATTTTACCTGTGAACGGCTGGAGTAATTTTGGTTAATGTTTTCTTTCAAAACAACAACAAAAATCCCCACAGAAGGCAAACATTACCTTGTTGTAAAGAAACATACCTTTGTATGTGAGGGCTCCGAAGCCATCCCCAGTTTGCTGCAGAGGCACACGAATGCCTGGAACCTTGCTTTTTAGTGTTTCTAAGCAGCCTTATGCATTTGCCGCCACCAGGCAGCGATGGTCATTGGCACTTCAAATTGCTTGTGCGTGTGGCCGTTCTTTCCCGTCAGTGCCTTAACATTTTATGAGGTGTTGCAGTCTTCTGAAAAGGAAAAACGTTCTGCCAGTTAAGTTGCTTTGGTTTGGAAGACTGAATTTGAATTCTATTTGGTGGCAGACTTTTGTTTTGTCTTGTTTCTGTGTGTGTGTGTGTGTGTGTGTGTGTGTGTGTGTGTGTGTGTGTGTTTTGTGACAGGGTTTCTCTGTGTAGCCCTGGTTGTCCTGGACTTGTTCCATAGACCAGGCTGGCCTCAAGCAAACTCACAGAGATCCGCCTGCCCCTACTTCCCTGAGTGCTGGGATTACAGGCGTGTACCACCACACCCGGCTGACTTTTTGTTCTTTATTGGTGTGGTGGAGTCTCTTCACTGTCACAGCTGCTCAGTGGTCAGGGCACTTACATTTGGTTCCACTGTAGCGTGTATCTCCATTTATCTTAAATGATGTCCTATGGTACAGCTATGTCTTCCGCTATTTAACGTCTTCTCATATTGGAACTTGAAGTCTCCCCTGCTCCCTAACCTCCTGTCTCCATTTGTCTCTACTGACCTACTGACTGCACACTAGTTCCTTTAGTCTGTGTTTTTGCAAGTGAGAGCAGATGGGCACATAGCCCGGTGGGTGTGGGTTCTCGCTGGGCAAACATGAATTCAGTTCTTCAGCACCCAGGTTAGGAGCCCACACAGCCACACACCAGTTACCCCTGTGCTGGGGGAGGGGCAGGAGGAGCTCCAAAGCATATTGACAACTTAGCCTAGCTGAAAACTGGGCTTCTGGCTCGATGAGAGACCCTCAAACAAACAAAGCAGAGAAAGATAAAGGAGAAAAACAAATGTCCTTCTTTGGCTTCAATGGGCTTGTGCCTTCACATATACAAAAAATGTGTGTAACCATATAAAACACACACATACAGAAAGTGAGGTTGCTCATTTGTGAAGTATTACAAATTTTAATCTTTCATACACAATGAAATTGACTCTACAGTACAAATTTAGCTGCTCATTTCCAGGAATTTTATGGATCACAGTGCCAATTTTGTTCGTTTTTTTTTGTTCTGAGTAATGAAAATATTATCATAGTTTGTAATTAACTAGCGTTTAGAAAACATTTAATATGTTTATCATATATATTCTAAAAATTATATTTCCTCTTCTATGCCCGTTTTTTCCTTGAATTGTCTGAAATGTGAAATATTAACTCCTTGTATTCAAATTGCCCTTTCTGATCCCTTGCTTGTTTTTTAACTTTGTCCTTCCATGTTGTGGCTTACAGGAATTTGCATTTCTTATATGAAAAAGTTCTCATCTCTTTGTTTTGCCAAGAGTGAGTAGAATTTCAGGTTCTCAAACCTTGTTGGTGTATGTAACAACACAAGAAGCAGTAGTAAAAGTTGCTAAATAAGTTGGATCCAGAGCTTAGTATAGCTTAAGCAATTGCTAAATGCCACAAGATGCTAATTCATCAGTGTTTAGCAAATGTGTCAAAGAATTTCTGTATGAAAAGCACATTTGTGCCTCATGTGCTTAAGAAGGCCCTGGCTTCCATCCCCAACACAAAAGAAAGAAAAGAATGAAAGAAAAGTGCTCTGTATGTGTGTGTGTGTTTTAGGCAAGATTTTTCTTGGAGTGAAAAATCCCATTTCCACCATGTTGTGATGACATTTCCAACCACTTACCTAAACTATGTGTCTTGTTCTTAATTGAACTTTCAATAGAAGCCTGATGTGAACTTATTATGAGGAGGAGACATTGGCTTAAATTAACGTGCAACAGTTTGCTGAAGTTTTTCTGAATATTAGCTGATAAAACTTCATACATCTTCCTCCTTGATGATCATATCCCCCGAGTACCATATCAGTTATACAGCTGTGTAACTCTTGAGTCCTTGCTGCTGGTTTGCTGGGGTACCCACTTGTTTTCCTCTGGAGTCCACACTTAACACAGTCCATGTAAGAAGTGTACCAGGCAGCAAATCAGCTCCCATATACCTCAGTCCAGAGCTTTTATGGAGATGTTAGGGTTGAGACTTCCAGTCATGACTGTGGGACTCAGGTGTTCACGGAGCTTTTGCAGCGTGTCAGTCAGACTGTATTCCTCATGGAAGGAATACAGCAGCTTGGAGAAGACTGGAGGCTGAAATCACTCCTGTCTCAGCTGAGTAGCTACACATGAACAGACCTATAAAAGCAGGGCTTCTTACTGTACAGTCATATAAATGACAAGCTAAACCCATGTCTTAGCTCAAGAACCAAGAACAAGGAAGATCCGCTTCTGGCTTCAGGAGGTCATTCTAGCTTTTGGGACACTGAAACCTATTAAGTAAGACAAACGCCATGAATAAGAGCTCCTTGTAAATTATCTTGTAATGCATCCTTCTGGGTATAGGAATTAATAAGAGTGTAAAGTGGATCACAGGTCAGAATCTTGTCAGTGACAATGCACATGGAAAGAGGGAAGAAGCCTTTTTTTCTGTGAACTGAAGCTGAAATGGACATGGAGACATTTATTTTACTGATCCCATCTGCAAGGCTCACATAGTCTATGCATTCATGTTTGCAATGTTAGTTGAGCTCTGTTGCAATTAGAGAATAAGATGTTAATTTATAAATATCTTTGGAATGCTGTGCTGAGGGTTGTTTCACTTGTTGAAACTGAGTGTATTGTTTTGATGAGTTAAACATGGGATTCACACTTGCATATACTAGTTACTTACTGCATACAGGTAACTTTGTGCTAGACGTGCTGGGGACCAACTATGGGTAAGTTCATAGTATTATAAAGTGGTTAAACATGAAGCCGTGGAATGAGCTTGCTGGAATTTAGTGACTAGTTTCTCCAGTCACCATTTCTAATTTTTGATTTCTTTTCCTGGAAAATGAGAGAGAATATTAATGGGGTCATATGAAAATTAAATAAGAGAGTAGATAGAAAGCATCTGCCTTTGTGCCTGGGATGAGGTATATGTAAACATTACTGTCATTATTATGATAATGACTACTGTATTATTCTCACTACTAATGGGTGATGTATGAACTACTAAGTGATGGTCGACTTCCAGATCACCCCTCTGAAGGATGTAGCCAGAGATGTCATCTGCTGCCAAGTTACCATGTGGCTCTGCTTTTCTGACCACAACTGATTGAATTGGGCATTGGTACCCAAGAGCCAATGAATGGTTCTGGGTTGTTTTAGTGTTGATAGGTGTCTGAGTAGAACTTTTGTCAGCCAAGACAAAAGCAGTCCACCGATAGAGCTCTGAGACTACGTCACCTATACAACCTGTGGCTATCTAAATCTTGTTACTTGGATTTCATGCCTATACTCATGAGTCATATACATAGTTCTAACACTGAAGGAACTCATCTGCTCATCTATGCCTTTCTCCCAGGAAGTGTAGCTCAGGGGACCCCACATTCTAGCCCTATTGCACAATAATCTGTCTCCCAAGCATCACTATGGCAACAGTTTTTTGGGGTACCAACAGATCTGTGGGAGACTGAAACTCATACTAGTTTGTTGCCTGACATTTGAGAACTACCACCTTAGAAAAGCAATCTGTCTCAATGCTCTGTGTTCACGGGGGATGGGGTGGAAATGAGTGAGTTGAAAGCATCCCCAGTTCTAACAGGACATTTTTTAAAATACCACATAACAGGTTAGTGAGCTACTGAATTCTGACTTTTTGTATTCCTCTTTAGTAAGGTTCAAGATTATTCTAACATTGAAAGCATATTTATACTGACAGAGATTTACGAATATTCATTATTTAACACAAGCTAGGTGGCTGAAATAAAGAAATCCTCTAAGACAGTGGCTTCAAAGCAGAATTTTGTACCTTTCTTACTTAGAAGTTCCAACATGGCGGGAATGCCTTCTGTGTTAGTTACTTCCTAATGCCACAACCAAGGTAATTCATAAAAGAAAGCGTTTTTTTTTTTTTTTTTTTTTTTTTTTTTTGGGATTTTAGTTCCAGAGAGTTAGAGTGAAGGCATGGTGGCACAAACAGATATTATATGAAAGAGGTTTATTGGATGGAGATGGAGAGAAAGGGGGAAGGAGAGCGACATGATGGGGGAGGAGGGAGGCGCCCACACAAACAAAGGGGAGAGTATGAGAGAGGGGTAAGAGCTAGAGGGCTACAGAGGAAGAGGAAGAGCGGTAAGAGGCAGGAGTCCATTTATAGCTCTTGCACACCTGAACTGTGCCATGTGTGCGCATCTGCCATACACCTGGTGGTTGACACATGATGACATCATAGGTTACTAGGCAACTGAGAAGCAGGCTGCCTAAATGCTAACGGGCAGGAACAGCTGAAAGCTTACCACAAGTAGAAGGCAGAGGGAACTAAGCATGAGTTGTTTGAAACCTCAAAGCCTGCCTCCAGTTACATGCTTCCCGAGCAAGGCCATACCTCTTAATTCTTCTCAAATGGCCTCCAACTGGGAACCAAGTAAGTATTCAAATATATGACCGAATGGGGTCCATTCTCATTCAAACCACTACATTCCACTTCCTGCTCTTCATAGGCTCATGGCCATATTGTAGTAAAAATGCATTTACTCCTACCTCAAAGATCCCCATAGTGTTCCACAGTCTCAACATTTTATAGTCCAAAGCTCAACGTCTGTCCTGAGACTCAAGGCAATCTCTTTAACTGTAAACCCTCTGTAAGATAAAAAAAGCAAATTACAGACTTCCAACATTCAAAGGCACAGGATATGTATGAGCATTCTTAAAGAGAGTATGTATTAGTTAGATTTTCTATTGCTTCAGCCAAACACTGTAACCAAAAGGCAAGTTGGAGAGGAAAGGCAAGTGTATTTGGCTTACACTTTCATATTGCTGTTCATCACAGGAACTGAAACAGGGCAGGAACCTGGAGGGAGGAGCTGATGCAGGGGCCATGAAGGGGTGTTGCTTACTCTCTTGCTCCCCATGACTTGCTTAACTGTGTGAGCCTGAGAAGAGCAACAGTCCCATCTTCCTCTTACTTTCCAGCTTTTGATGTTTTCTTTTGAATCAAGGAAGCCAGTTGTGTTGTTGCATGGCTTTAACCCAAGTATTCAGGAAGCTGAAATGGGAGGGTCATAAGTTTTAGACTAGCCTGAGATACATTAAAAGGCTGTCTCACTAACGAAATAAACAAGAAAAACAGAAGCAAGCAGTTTATGAAGACATGACTGGCATTAATCATATTATTTACAATAAATGTTTGAGGGTTTTTTTTTTTTTTGAGAATTTTATTACATAGCATTCAAATGTTTCAGAGCTAGGTAAATGTGAAGTTTGGAAGAAGGAGAGAAAGGAAGAGGAAAGAGAACAACGTATTGTAAAACTTTCATTTATTTATTTAATAAATAAAATATAATGATAACATCACAATTCAGTTTGCTAATGCAAATGAACTACTATTACCAGTTAGAAGAGGCATTTGGTACAAGGGACACAGCTCGGTGGTACAAAGTTTGCCTAAAAGACATTTGCCATTTGTCCTGACCCAGCACTGAATAACTCACTTCATTCACAAGTATGTGATGGAGTCTCATTACAGATTTTAAAGCCACTAACATCTTCTTATGAGACTCTCAGAAGAGAAGCTTTGTTATTGAGTTGGTTGGTTGGTTGGTTGGTTGGTTGGTTGGTTGATTAGTTAGTTGGTTGGCTTGTTGGTTGCCTGGTTGGTTGGCTAGTTGCTTGGTTGGTTAGTTGGTTGACTGGTTTCTGAAGGAGTCTTATTTATCCTGAATTTGGCTTCAAATTGACTATGTAGTTGAGAATGATGGTGAATTTCTGATTCTCATGCCTTCTCCTTCTGAATGTTAGGATTTCAGGTGTACCTCCGTACTCTGTTGATGTGATAAAAAGGAACAAACCCATATTTTCATATATGCTCTTCAGTCATTCTACAAATTCCACTGTAATATATTTCTTTAACAGCTTTTTTTTCACCAATTTCATTTCACTTCATTGTTCTTTGATTATAGGAGCAAAAAACAAATGAGCAAAATGTACCTTCTCATAAACAGAAATTGCATCCCTGAGTGTTGAGCCTTCTGTTCCTACCTTATTATACTTGCCCATAAGAGGCTGAACTACAAAGTCCATGGAGGTTCCTGCCTCTTTCCACAGATTACACTGTGTTCATTCTGTTTTGTTTTTGGCCCAAAGCCAAAACAATACATCTAGCAGCAAGAAATCAATGCCACTAATTAAAACAACATATGTGATTCCTAACATATACAAAAGGAAGTAAATATTTAAACAAACATGGATCTGACTTTTAAAACTGTCATGATTAAAATTATATGAAAGAAAATGAAGTCCCAAGAACAGTGGTTACAAAAAAACAAAACAAAATAAAACAAATACTCTCCCCCAAATCTTCCATCCTGACAAGGTTGAGAGAGCAACTGAGTCCTACAACTTAAAAATAAGATAATAAATTTGAAATAAAAGTAGACAAAAATTTTCAAAGTAATAATTTGTAGTATGAAATATTTCAAACTAAATATTCACTGAATTTTGTAAAGCTTTCTTATAAATTGTTAGATACAAATTTATTTTTAATTCTAAGTATTTTAAGTTGTGCTTCAATTATTAAATCACACTTCTGTAAAGTCTTAATATATTCCAAAAATATTTTCTCAGCAACCATTAGATGAAGGGCATTATTTTATGTGCTAATAACACAGCCATTTCTCTGACTTTAATAGACATAACGGCCAATATAACAGTAGTTCTCAAGCTATAGGTTTGTTACCCCTTTGGCAAACATTTATCTTCAGAACAGATTTTACTTTGCAATCCATAACACTAGCAAAATTACAGTTCTGAAGTAGCAATGAAAATAATTTTATGATAGGGATCACCACAATGTGAGGAACTGTATTAAAGGGTCATAGCATTAGGAAGGTTAAGAGAACCACTGCAGAAGAGCAATGAAGGAAAAAAAAAAAGAGTGAAGAAAGTAGCTAATGTGGAGAATGGAGATGGTACCCATGCAAGGACAGAGGAAAGAGATTTGGCTCAAAAGGATAATTATGCAAGGCTCTGCTAACAGAGAGCTTGGAGTATCTAGGACTGACAGGTCATCAAGGGAAAAACACCGAAGAGTTTTTCAAGGGCCAGGGTCAGAGAAGAAATAGCGATGGTCTGTAGAGCCTGAAAGAACTGCAACTAGAATGGTTGTGGAAGCCTTGGAGGTGGGAGATCCACCTGGCAGGTGGTCTTGAAATCTCAGAAAACTAAGGGAATGAAACCCAGAAGTGTTAAACACGTGTACAAGGTCATTCATGTAGCGGCAGTCCCAGCGCTAAATTTCAAATAGCCCTTATCATAAACCTAAATGTCTTATGTCAAACGTCTCATCATAGTTTCTCGTAGCCTACTCCATACTTGGATTTATTATAACATCAACCCTGAGCTGTAATCAAGATAAAATTATGAATACATGTATATGTATATGTGAATGGCTTGAATATAAAGTTTTAATCTCCATAAGCCATAAAACATCTTATCTAAGAATTCAGAAAGAGATGATTTTCTTTTACAGTCCCCTGATCATAGTTAATGTTAAACTACAATTGTAATACATTTCTCAACAAGGACTCAATGGTGAAGCTATTATCTGTTCACCAAAAAACCATTCTCCAGGTGGGGCATATGTTGACCCAGGTGGATTCTATTTCCTGCCCTTTCTCTCTTGCACTTCTGAACAATCACTCCTTAAGTTCTCAGGAATAGGATAGAAAGGAAATGATCTTTGCTACTTCTAGAATTGACCTGCAGGTCCGTTCACTCCTGGTGTTAAACTTGCTTTATTCACACTATTATTCCCCTGCTTACTGGCCTAAACCCAGACATAGTGGTAAGCCAGAACAGACCATGAAAATAATGACAATGAAGGGAGATATTAGATAAATGGCTCCAAGAAAGCCTAAATAAAGGACCTCAAGCATTTGTAGTGGTTTGAATGAGACCATCCCATATGGACTCATACATTTAAATCCTTGGCCACCAGTTGTTGGTTGTTTGGGGAGGATTAGGTTGTGTGGCCTTAATAGAGGAAGTATGTCACTAGGGGTAGGTTTTGAGGTTTCAAAAGATTTGCATCGTATCAAGTTAGCCCCCCTTGTTTTTTGCTTGTGGTTAAAGGTATGACTTCTCAGCTGCTGCTCCAGCCAAAATGGCTGCTGTTTGTTGCCATGCTGCCCTTCCACGATGGACTCTTATCCCTCTGGAAACACACACCCCAAATAAATTTGTCCTTTCGTAATTTGCCTTGGCCATTGTGTCTTTTCCCAGCAATAGAAAATTAACTAATCTGGTAGTAGGTAGTAGGAAGTGGGCTGTTGCTGTAACAGGCCTGACTGTCCTGGTTTTTGAAGGAATGTGGAAGGCTTTGGGAGTCTGAACAGGAAAATTGTTTGAATAGCAGAAGCAGAACTTAATGGGTTGTTTTAATAAAAGCGTGGAAGCCTGGGAGTGATGGGGACTATCGAGGTCCATCTCGAGTGCTTTCAAAGGGGAACCATATTAGCAACTGGGAATAAAGACCATTTGGGGAAAGAACTTGGCTGCTTTCTGCCCTTGCCTTAAGAATGTATCTGAGGCTAAATTATATAGGATAAACATACTAAAATCTGTACACCTAAAGACACTAAGCAACAAGGAGGACCCTGGGTAAGATGATCAATCCTTGTGCAGAAAGATAAAGGTGATGGACATCAGAAGAGGGAAAAAATAGGCAACAGGACAGGAGCCTACCACAGAGGCCTTTGAAAGACTTTACCCAGCAAGGTATTGAAGGAGATGCTGAGACTCATAGCCAAACTTTGGGCAGAGTACAGGGAATCTTATAAAAGTTGAGGGAAGATAGAAAGACCCGGAGGGTAGAGGAACTCCACAAGGAAACCAACAGAACCAAAAAATCTGGCCCCAGGGTTCTTTGCAAAGACTGATACTCTAACCAAGGACCATGCATGGAGATAACCTAAACCCCTTGCTCAAATGTAGCCCATGGTAGCTCAGCCTCCAAGCGGGTTCTCTAGTAAGGGGAGCAGGGGCTGTCTCTATATGAACGCAGTGGCTGGCTCTTTGATCACCCCACCCCCCCCCTTTGGGGAGTGCAGCTGTACCAGGCCACGGAGGAAGACAATGCAGACAGTCCTGATGAGACCTGATAGCCTAGGGTCAGAGGAAAGAAGAGGAGGACTTCCCCTCTCAGTGGACTGGGGGAGGGGGATGGGAGGAGATGAGGGAGGGAGGGGGAGATTGGGAGGGGATGAAAGAGGAGGTTACAGCAGGGATACAAAGTGAATAAACTGTAACTAATAAAAATATAAATAAATTTTTTTAAGGTGAAAAAAAAAACCTGTGAACTAATTTTTTGACTGAGAAGATTTCAAGACACCCTAATCCTGATTATGTCATACTGTTGTTAGTGATCACTAGTGGCATTTGGAGTTTTCCTTGCTAGGTTTCAGTCCTGCCTTTGTCCAGTATTTTCTCACTGTATCCCAAGTCCTCTGTGTCTGTTAGTCTTGTGTCAACTTGATGTAAGCTCAAGTTATGTGAAAGGAGGGAACCTCAGTTGAGAAAATACCTTTATAAGATCCAGCTATATGCCTGGGATGAAGCCTACTGAAAGAAGGGGGAGAGAGAAAGACCTGGAGAAGACAGGAGTTCCACAAGGAGAGCAACAGAACCAAAAAATCTGGGCCCAGGGGTCTTTTCTGAGACTGATACTCCAACCAAGGACCATTCATGGAGATTACCTAGAATCCCTGCACAGATGTAGCCCATGGCAGTTCAGTGTCCAAGTGGGTTTCATAGTAATGGGAATAGAGACTGTCTCTGACATGAACTGATTGGCCTGTTCTTTGATCACCTCCCCACAATGGGGGAGCAGCCTTACCAGGCCACAGAGGAAGACAATGCAGCCACTCCTGATGAGATCTGGAAGACTAGGATCAGAAGGATGAGAGGAAGACCTCCCCTATCAGTGGACTTGGAAAAGGGAATGGGTGTAGAAATGGGAAAGAGGGTGGGGTTGGGAGGGGAGGAGGGCAAGAGCTACAGGGGGGGGGGGACACAAAGTGAATAAACTGCAATTAATAAAAATAAAAATTAAAAATACGAAGAAAATCCAGCTGTTAGGTATTTTCTTAATTAGTGATTGATGGCGGAGGGCCCAGTCTATTGGGGGTAGAACCATTCCTGAACTGGTGGTCCTGGGTTCTATAGGGAAGCAGGCAACACACACACACACACACACACACACACACACACACACACACACATGCACACACTCATGCGCACACACTAAATCAAAAATAGATGAAAGAATGAAAACAAATCTTATTTTTTTCTTTTTCTTTTTTTTATTTAATTTTATTTTTTTCTTATCAGTTACATTTTATTAACTCTGTATCCCAGCCGTGTCCCGCTCCCTCATTCCCTCCCAATCCCACCCTCCCTCCCTCATCTCCACCGTGCCCCTTTCCAAGTCCACTGATGGGGAGACTTCCTCCCCATTCATCCGATCCTGTTTTATGAAAACAAATCTTAAAAGAACAAAGACTGTACATTGCTGGTCACTGAGTCCCACAGAATGTTCTCTGAAGCAAAGTAAGCCTTGTCATAGCCATTAACTCCAAACTTGAGTTTTTTCCCATTTAAATTACATCCATGTGAATCCTTAGATTATTTATTCATTACATATGGAATCTCTGTAACTCAAGCCATTTTGGTAGAACAGATTAATCAGTTTTTAAAAGACAGTAGTCTCATGTTTCCATGTGTGATGTGATCATAGATGTCCTGTGCTAAAGTCACTTTGTTTGGCTCGTGTCCAGTGATTTTAGGTTTTGGAGACAAAATTACGTCAAGAAAATTATTAAAAATAGCTTACTGGCAAACTCAGCTGAGATTTCCAATCTCATCCCTCATCATCAGAGTATACATATTATTAATTGTAACATTTATTAAACAAATTAAAACAAATTAGACACTTTGAGGAGTTATTGTAATTGAAAAACCATTTCAAGACAATATGTTGGGTACTTTTTATTCATTTACAATAACAATTAGAACCCACATTTATAGTCATACAGCTTGTAAAAAGGCCATTTGGATATAATATGGTAGATTTTAAACATCACAAAATCCTCAGCCTAAAGCACATTCCCTGCAACTAAAGTCCAAAGCTGTGATGTGGCTGAGTATTCACCATCACTGACTTTGAAAAATCTTCATGCAACAGATTCAGTTGGCTTGACTTTTATTGAAGATGCTACAAAAATTAACAGTAAGGAAACCATTAGCCTAGTAGGTTGTGTTTCTAAGTGTTGAGAGTTTGGGTCACAAGAGAATGTGAAAATAACCATAAGGTGTTTCCAAACATTCTGGAATGGTCTTTTAGTTTTATTAAAGATTTATTTATTTAATGTGCATGAATGTTTTATCTCTGTGCTTATGTGCCTAAGAGGTCAGAAGAGGACACTGGGTTCTTCTGAAATGGAATTAAGGACAGGTGTGAGCCACCATGTGGATGCTGAGACTCAAACCTGTGTCCTTTGCCAGAGCTGTAAATGGTTTTACACACTAAACCAGCCCTTCAGTCCCCTGGGGGATGGTGTTTAATGTTGGCTTTTAAAAATATTGTATAATTATACATTTTTATGATTGTGTGTATCTTTCTTAGTTATTGGGTGATTGTGAAGTTTTGTTTCTCTTTCTCATGCGTAGATGAATTTGTAATATCTTTACTGACTACAGGGGACTCAGGGGCTTCTAGGTAATAGCAAAAGAACATATTAAGTAAGAATGGAATTTGAAGGAGACAGATTTCTAACCATTCATTGTGATTTCTAGACAGATTTCTGACCATTGGTTAGACAGATTTCTAACCATTCAGCTGTTACATATAATGCATTACTGCATCGTGCATAACTTATAGGACTCTGTGGATGCTCATCAGCCGTATCTCTGCAGACTGACATAAAGGTATCCTCCCTGCAATGTGGGGATACCTGGAAAATGAAAGAAGTTACTTCACAGCTCACGACAGCATTGGCCATTATTGTTGGGTGGTGACTGAGGGGCAGTGAGATGTTCTTTATGTTTAGTCAGGGGGAGGCCAGGAGGTGCTTGTCTCTGCCTTTAAATACGTCAAGCAAAGCCGGATAGAGAGAAGATTTTTTGAAGGGAGTGGCTTCACTAAGCGTGCTGAGAGAATGCCAAGGTATAAAGTGCAATGGTTCACAGCTGCAGCTTAGTGATATTAGGGTAAGAACATTAAACAAAGAAAACAAAGGATCAGCTTGTCCCTTAGGAGGTTAATGCTAATAGAGTAAGACTTCTTCCACATGCAAAAGAGGCCAAAACAATAGTTTTAGCAGAGGTGTCAAGAATCAAAGGAAGAGAAGCAAGAGTATGTCCATATGGTGCTGTTCATATAATGTAAAAGGAGGAGGTCTTTAAACCTGAAGGAGAATAGGATAGGCATTCAAAAGTACCAGAAGGAAACTGAAGCATCCTAAATGCCAGATGAAAGATATGGGAGCCATAGCTCAAGGGAAGAAGATTTTCATGTACACAAAGGGAAGGATGGGATTTTTTTTTTCCTTTTAAAGAACATGTATTTATTTGCATAGGCATATACAAGTTATATTTTAAAATGTAAACAAGCCCACACATACTTGGAGAACATTTCCACATTATTGAGATTGAGATATTTTCTTGAGACAGTAAGGGAGAATATACAAGTTAATACCTCTTTTAATTTTCCAGTTTTTCAGGGCTAAAGGGGAATTTACACATGGATTTTTAATTAGCAGAATCAGGATAAACGTATGATATCATAAGACAAACCTAACTGCGGGTCTTTTATAAACCTAATAATACTAGAGGCTAGGGAGACAGCCCAGTGGGTAAGAGTGCTTGCCGTACAAGCTTGAGGATGCGATTTAAAATCCTCAGCATCCATATAAAAGGCCAGGCACCCCTGCACATGTAACCACAGCCTTGGAGCAAGGCAGGGATATTCAGAACCCTAGCGCTTCCCTGGCCAACCAACCCAGCCAGGTTGGCCCAGTTGTGGTTCAGTGATATACCTGTTTCAAGGTGCTGAGTGATACAGAAGGACACCAGTGGGCTGTCCTGACCTCTGCAGAGGCGTGCACCCACCACCACACACACACATGCACACACACATGCACACGCACACACACACATGCACACCCACACATGCATACATGCATGCACAAAACCTAGTGCTTCTCGATCTATTTCTGTATTGGAAATTGCCCAGATGTTCATCAACAAATGGAAGAAAATGTCGTACATTCAAACAGTAGACTATTACTAAACTTTTGGATAAAAATGAAATAATAAAATATGCAGGTAAATAGATGGAATAAAAAAAAATGATGCTGAGTGAGGGAGTCCAGGCCCAGAAAGACACAGATAGTATGTACTTTATTATAGATGGGTTTTAACTGTTCAGTCAATGATAGCCAGGTTACAATTCATAGAACTACAGGGCTTAGGTATAGGTAGGGGAAGGGCTGAAGAGTGGGGCAGATAGATTCTCTAGGAAGGGGAAATAGAATATATAGTTATGGATGGATGAGGGAGGCTGAACAGGAGGATTAACTGGAGGGGGAGGAAAAAGGAGGATGGGGTAGGGAATATGGGGAGAGAGTGAAAATTAAGAGCCATTCGAGAGAAAGTATGGGAATCTTATACAGTAGAAGCTTGCTAAAGTTTTTGCATGTATGACGATGAACTAGATAACATTGCTAAATAATGGAGAAAACAAAGCCCCAACTTGACATTTCATGTCACCAAATGGCCCTTCTATTGCTCAGAATGGGCTACATCTTATTGAGTTATTGGCCGAAGGGGTCCCATGGGAACCACTGAACAATACAGGCTCTTGTCCAAGCTGTAGGTTGCTTACCACAAAGTGAGTGCAAGATTCAATTGCTGAAGCCAACACCTACAGAACTCATTGAACAGGAAGAAGCTGAGCTGATGCATACCTAGAGCATTTACTCCTATGTGCTAGTGTTTTAGGTACTGGAAAATACTCTATACACTACTAAAAACGTGAACACTAACTGAAGTGCAAATTCTTCAGTCTATGATGGTGTCTTGCCTGCAAGATATGCTAGTGCAATGGTGACATAAAGCTTATGGGAGTAACCAACCAACATCTGATGTGATCAGACTCACTCCATGGAATGGGACCCATTCCCAATACTGCTAGGGTGACCAAAACCCTGGAACTATGTATCCCAGGGACCTAGGGTAAACCCAATACTACTGTTCTACTAAAGGAACATCACAACAAAATGACTCCTACATTATTCTATTATTCTATACTTACAAATCAGCGCCTTGCTCAGCCATCATCAGAGAAGCTTTTTCCTGCAGCAGATAGGAACAAGAACAGAGACCTACAGCCTGTTTATATACAGAGAGTGAGAGACCTCAGAACATTCATCCCTAAACCGGAAGTCTCCATCAAATCTTTCTCCTCAGGGCTCAGTCAATCCTGAGAAAGAGGAGGCAGAAAGAGTGGAATAGCCAGAGGGGATGGAGAACACCAACAGAACACCAACATTTTAATTTACTAAATCGACATGATCCACACACATATGAA
This sequence comes from Psammomys obesus, assembly GCF_907164565.1. Lineage (NCBI taxonomy): Eukaryota > Metazoa > Chordata > Mammalia > Rodentia > Muridae > Psammomys > Psammomys obesus. Next base: position 16,591,524 of record NW_026596095.1, on the reverse strand, counting down.
CTCAGAGACTAAGGCAGAGTGCACAGGGCCTCCATGAATCTGCACCAGATGGGGTCCTAGAGCTTAAAGGAGAAATGGACACATGCTACCATCCCTAATCTAGAAGCCAACTCCAATTGATAGCCACTTGCAAATGAATATTTAGTGTCTTCCATCTCACTGGGGTAACAAACTAGTGTTATGTGTAGGCTGTCTGACTAACAGAAGCTGGCCAGAAAATGAGCCCAACAGCATCTTTGGAAATTTCATGTTTTGGAATGTCATGTAAGGATTTTTAAAAATAGTTTTCAATTTTATTTGCTTATTTATTTTAACCTTACAGATCCCTTACATGTATATTATGGCTTCCAGTTTTGTATTTTACAGGATTCTTGAAAGTTTGAAAAAGTGGATCTTTGCATCTATCTCTGTTTCTTGTTCCTTTTCTTTGGGCTCGTTTTCTTCTGTTTGTTTTGTCCTATTCTAAATTTGTTTACTTTAATTTAATTATTGTCCCTTAGGTACTTGTTTATTTTCTAATGAGAGACAGAAAGTACAGATCAGGATGAGAAGGGAGGTAGGGAGAAACTGGGAGCATTGAAGGGAGGGAAAACTGTAACCAGAATATATTTTATTAAAAAAATCCATGTTCAATAAAAGAAAAATATTTCTGTATATTAAAATATGTTATAGTGTAATGTAAAAGGGCATCACATGAAGTATTGATTTACTGTTTATTAGCTGCTTGAGACTTTTCATGTTTCACGTTTTCATATCTATACTTCTTCCTCCAGCTCTTCTCAGATCCATTCATTCTTTTCCCACCCAACTCTGTGTCCTACTTTTTAAAAAGTCAACCAACTTGTGCTGCTCAGATAGTCTTGGATCTGTGGCTTTGCATTGAAAAGTGGTCAACTTCCCGGGGGCTACACTCTTAGGGAGAACTGAGCCTCTCTCAGATGCTAACAAACGTCTATAGTTCCACCGGTAGGGGTGGGAGTGTGGCCCCCACGCACCTCTCCATGCTGGGATTTGGCCTGGGGTGGGCTTGCACGGGTTTTGTGCATGGTCTCTCAGCCCCTGTGAGTTTATCTGTGTAACTTCCCTGCTGCATCTAGACATCACAATTTCATTTTAGTCACCCACCATTTCTGGCTCTTATACCCTCTGCTCCTTCCTTCCAGTGGTTCTTGAGTCATGGGAGGAGGGGTATAATATTCATTTTTGATTTAATTTTTAAAATTACATCATTCCCCTCTCCATTTTAGGGAGAGGGAAGATCGGTCAACGCCTTGTTTGTCCAGTGACTTGGTTTCCTCTCAAATTCATGATCTCTCTCTTAATTACTGTTGTTTCCACATGAGTCCGTTTGCAGTTTCTCATTTGTGTGCAGGTTTAGGGCTGACCCCTCGGGATTAGGCAAACCATCAGGAGGCCAGTCCCTAGGGAAATCTGCTTCTTTTTCTCTAGGCAAACATAAATTTCCTGTAACCCTTCACCTAGGAATGGGCATTTGTGAGACAACTGCCCCTCATTCATGACGGCATGCCAATTGCCATTTTCAAAAGAAGAAACAAAAATGGTTAGGAAATTTAAAAAACAGTATTCAACATCCTTAGCAATTAGGTGAATGCAGACCGAAACTACTTTGAGATTTTATTTCACTCAAGTTCTTTTTAATTAAAATTTTATTTTTTACATTAATTACATTTTATTCACTTTGTACCCCAGATGTGCTAATGGCTAAGATCAAAAGAACAACTGACAACAAATGATGGTGAGGATTGATGGTGAGGATGTAGGCGAAGAGGGATCACTTATTCACTCTTGGTGGGCATGCAAATTGATGCAGACACTCTAGACATCAGCATGGGAAATTTTCAAAAGGCTAAAAATAAATCTATCTTATTATACCACTCCTTGGCATGTGCCCAAAGGACTTGGCATGGCATTCTACTCACAGATACTTATCCTTGGTCATTGCCACTTGATCCGTAATAGCTAGGAACAACCTCAGTGCCCTTCAGCTGATGAGCAAATAATGAAAATGTATATCTATACAGTGGAATACGATTCAGCTGTAACGGAAAGAGGAATTATGAATTTTGAAGGCAAATTGATAGAACTAGAAAATATTATATTGAATGGCGTTGCCCAGGTGAAAAACAAAGGTCTTACGTTCTCTCTTATTTGCATCTCCTTGCTCCATATAACCTGGGGTACCTGCAGAAGCCAGAAAAATAACAATGGACCCCAGGCACATGTGCAGTGTGGCGGGGGAGAGGGGAGACTGCTTTAGACAGGGAGACAGTAGGATTCTGGTGCTATAAAAAGGGAGAGGGGAAAAATAGGATAAGCTTTAACTGGGGAGGAGCAGGGCAAGACAGGGGGAGTGGGAAGGAGGAGGGATAAATGATGCTAAGAATATTTGAAAAGCCACAGGGAATCATAATGTTTTATGTTTATTTAAAATACAATGTATGAGTGTATATGCAAATGCTTATTTATCTGAAATTAAGCCACGTGTGGTGATAGATAACACTGTCTCTAACAAAATCCCTGTGGACAGAAAACTTCCCTTCCAGTTTTTAGTCAGGAGAGTCCCAGAGACTCCCAAAGCAATATAACCTAGGTTATATTAACCATAGTTCTTTCCCAGAACTTGACAGTATGACACCATTGCTGAAGATACCACATACTTTGGACACAGTACTTGTGAGAATGAACCAGAAATAAGCTGGAAGCATCCTTCCTGAAGACCAGGACTCAGTATCTGAAGGTGCCTTGCAAGCTGCCAAGGGAGAAGAGCAATCAATAGTCCTACCAACTGTGAGATCTGTGAAGCACGATGTCAAGCATGGCAAGATACTCCCCGGTGTGTAATAGTAAGGAAGCACTCCTGGGGGGATGGTTATCTAGCATCCGTCTAATAGGCATTAAGATCTGCTCCCAGGCAGGAATTTATGTCTGGTGCTGTAAATCTAGCCAACAATCATGACTGCTGAGGTCATGGACCTGAATTTCCTAATTAGTGTAATTTCTAACTGCATTCTAAATGCTCATTCTTATCCCCACAGATAGATGGAACTCCCACTTGTCATTAGAGAAGCATCTTTCTCCAGCAGACAGACACTCTTATAGAAATCCACAACTGCTAACAATTGACTATAGAATGACCAGCTACAAACGATATAGCTGCAACACAGTCTCTCCACCTAAGGCTCAGGATGCATTATGGAAGAGGGGGTGAAAAGATTGCAAAAGCCAGAGGACCGGTATGCTGGTTATAGAAAGTATCTTGTATGTATGACACAGAAAGTACCCTCAGGAAATCGCAACAGTATTTGCTTGCTGAATGATGGAACATTTTTTTGGACAGGTGGAGGAATTCTTATGATTTGGTCTTTGAGAAGTTAACTTCAAAATCTTTCATGGTAGACAGCCCTTACTTCTAGGTACTCCTAGGTATTTTTTAAAAAGCTATTTTGCATGGGTCCCCCTTTCCCTCGGACTTCTTTTTTGACAAGCACTTTATTGGTATTCAGAAATGCTTCTGACTTTTGTTGATTTTGCTACTTACCAATGGTCATTAAAAGGCCATTTTTTCTGGGGAGTAATTAGGAGCTTTAAAGTATAGAATCATGTCATTTGCAAATAGAAATACTTTGACCTTTTTTTGGTATCTCTTTTATTTCTCTCTCATATCTGATTATTCTAGCTAAGACTTGAACACTGTATTGAAAAAGAGTGGTGGGAATGATGACCCTTGCCTTGTGCCCAATTCTAGAGGAAACAATTCTGCCCCCCTTTTGTATAATGATAGCTAGGGATTTATCATATGTAGTCTTCATTATGCTGAGATAGGTTTCTTCTGCTCCTAGTTTCTTCAAGGTTTTGATCAGGAAGAGACAGTAAATTTTGTTCAAGGTCTTTTCAATAGAGATGATCATGTGATTCTGTGGTATGTGCATTCCTCTGTGTGTGTGTGTTCGTGTGTGTTGTGTGTATATGTGTGTGTGTGTGTGAGAGAGAGAGAGAAAGATAGGAAAATAGAAGAGGATTGGGAGAGGAAGAGATGTTAAAGGAGAGATAGAAACAAAAGAGTAATTGAAAACAGAGAAGAAAGTAGAAAGAGGGAATAAAACAGGGGAAAGAAGGGTTATAGTAGAGGGGGAAGAGCAGGGGAGAATGGATGAATAAAAATTTACATGTCATTTACATATGAAAGTACAATTTTTTAAAATTACATTCTTATTTTTTATATTAATCACAGTTTATTCACTTTGTGTCCCAGCTGTAGCCCCCCCTCATTCCCTCCCAATCCCAAAACCCTCGCTCCCTCGTCTCCTCCCTGCCCCTCTCCAAGTCCACTGATAGGGGAGGTCCTCCTCCCCTTCCATTTGGCAGTAGCTTACCAGGTCTCATCAGGACTGGCTGCATTGTCCTCCTTTGCAGCCTGCCAAGGCTGCTCCCCCCTTGGGGTGGTGGGGGGAGGAGGTCAAAGAGCCAGCCAGTGAATTCAAAGTTCTGCCCTTGCGATTCACTGTAGACTCAGGGATCTGATGCTGTCTCCTAGCAGTTGCAGTTCACTTAACCGAGTAAGGACCACTTACCCCAAGGCCACAGATATGTCCTGTAGAACCTATGAGTGCTTGTTGGCTGTTTGGCCCGGTTTTACTGTGATGCAGCCAAGCTTTTAAAGCATAGTTTCAAAATCAAATCAACATCTTCCTGAGGCATAGCAATCATATAATCTGTCTGAAGAATTACGTTACTGTGAAAAGTGATGTCTTAAACCCCATAAATTTGTTATGTTCAAATGAGCTGTTTTTGATATCCTTTACAAGCTAAAAAGTACTCAGGCCCGTTGACAAAGCAAAGAAATGGTGTCAAAAATAATTTTAAAACCTTTTGACCTATAAGGTTTAAAAGCATTAGGCACAGATTCTTTGCTTTAAGCCTCTTGGTGACAAGAAATATGGTACCGTGCCAGACTGTATGATTGACAGCAGCGTTTGTAGGTTCAGCTGTTAATACAGTATGCTTCTTGTATATTCTGAGTGGGTAAATATAGAAGACTATTTGTCACCTGGGGTGATGGGCTACATGTACTGAGACAATGTGGTTGGGATCCCAAGGCATAAATGAAAAGTCAAAAGTTTTGTATTATTGAAAGTACAGCCCATAGGGTTTAGCATTTGTTCTTTCTCTTACCTTGGTAGAAATTGTTGAGATTTAAAATAAGCACATGACTCCCTTTTAGTAATCTCTCCCAGTTACAGTTATTTGTTACATGAATGCATCAATTAAGTGTACCACAAAAACTGATTAGAATGAAGGACTTATTTTAGAAGCTGCATTTATTTTTACATGACACGATTCAAGTATCTTAAAATTTTTTCCACTCATAGGACCTATGACTAATGACCTGTTTCTCCACCCAAATAGAGCCCGTTTTCAGAACCTAATTAATGCCCAGGCTTGTTGTGTGCACTCAAGCTAAGGACAGTGGTGAGTCTGAAAACTCTTCCTTGGTCAATAGCCCTCTAATAATATTGGTTTCTCTTTGTACAACATTTTGAATTTGCTAAAGTGTTACAAGTGGTATAACATCATTTCGAAATGATATTGTGAATGGCCCAGTAATTAATATTTTCAAAGAATCGTGCCATTGGAGATGAAAAGATTATTAAGGTGATATTACCGAGTCTTTGGCTTTAGGAAAGAAAATTTGCTTTGGAAAGCACATTATCAGCTTTGAAGTAAAAAAAAAAAAAAAAGCAAAATGGGCATTTTCAGCATGCTGTTCTTATCTTTATTTGCCGATAAAGAAAGAAACCAGAGAAACTTTAAACGAAAAGCTGCGGTGAGGTTCACATTACACCAACTTCACAAAAATCAAATGAAAGCCAACAAATGGCTCTGGACTTGAAAGGGTGGGAACAACACAGAGACAGTGGCGTTTAAGGCATTTTATTTTAGTGATTTAAAAATATTTCTTTTCTCAACAACATAAAGCATATGAAGCTGATTTGTTTTCATCTATGCAATTAGCACAGTATTATGTTCAAGCACATGAAAGTCTTGGCCGATGTTCTATAACCGTGGCTTCATGTCATAGACGACTGCCAGGTCACAATGGACACAGCTCCTCTTTGCGTAGCTCATTTTACCAGTGTCTATATGTGAAGACAGTTTATGTGAAACTGGGAGAAACATACTCAGTTCTTATCTAGATTTTTGCAGTCTTTGGTCAGGTTTTAAGATCTGTCTAGAGGCAAGAATACCATCATCTTTTTCTTTCTTTCTCTTTTTTTTTTTTTTTGTATTTTTACTGTAACACATTTGATTCTCTTACATTTATATGATCTATTGTATGCATTTGTGTTTCTTCACATACATTTGCATGTGCCACATGCACATGGGGAAGCCAGGGGACAGCTTTCAGAAATTGCTTTTCTCCTTCTATCTTGTAGGTTCTGAGTATTCAACTTAGATATTCAGGGATGGTGGCTAGAGTCTTTACCCACTGAGTCATCTTAGTGACCCTCCATTGTGAGGTATTTGTTATTTAATTCTTCCTGCACTGACTTTAAACTTTACAAGTAAGTGCTAATTTAATACAGGACTTTGAAAAACACAATATTCTAAAATAAGCATTATGTATCTTAGAACTCTGTTTAAAGAATGTTTCCTTACTTGGTTAAGGATTCCTGAATTATAATTTATACTTCTATATAAACTCTTTTCATAGATAATAAGAGTTCTCTTCGTATTCTTATTTAGAGTCATAGCACTATCATGTCTGTAGCAAGAATTGACCATCCTATTACTCGAACATCATTTTGGGTTCTCCCATCTTCAGAAGAGTGTTTGATAACTTTATAAGTCTAAGTTGGAAAATTTACATTTTTTTTTTTTTTTTTTTTTTGCTAAAACCTGAAACTGGGGTCTGTATACTATAATGATTTCAAATGCTTAAGTGCAAATCAACAGAAGTCACACAAGTCAGCTATTGATTTTTTTTTCCTTTTTGTTTTCTGGAAGCAATGAGCGATTAACTATTAGCATTTTGCCTGCTTTTCCAGTTTTATGAATGAAGCCTAGAGATGAGAGGGGAGGAAATATTGTGGTGGAGGTGACAGGTTGGTGAGTGGAGCTCCGGACCAAGGTGCATGCCCATGTCCTGTGTGGCAGGACCACTGGTGGATCAGGGTACCCTAACCCTGCGCTTTCCTGACACCCTGTGATTAAGATTTCTTGACTCATGTCCTAAAGATATATATTCACTAAAGATACAACTTTCATATATTTAAAACAACAACAAAAAGAAAAACATGATTGAACTATCATAGACTACAGTTCTTATACAGACATGGCAATGTAGATACAGAGTTCTGATACAAAAGCATGCAGGAGTGTGGGACATTTCCAACTGGGCCCATTCGTTAGTCTTTGAGAAGAAAAGAGAAGAGTGGGAAATAATTATCACTTTAACCTGTAGAAGATGTCTCTTAAGATGATAGCAAAGAATGGTGCAATGTATTGGTGCGGAACCCATTGTCTAACTAACCTGATGGGTGTGAACCTGACTCACTTCAGTGGTTTCTAAGAATAAGATACAACTCTTCTGTGAACAACATTGAATATGCTATTGTCTTTGGGGTGAAAGCACACACAGGTTATCCTTTTCCAACTTAGTCAGGAATCTAAGAAATGGAGTCCGAGGTCATAAGACATAAATTGAAGCCTAGTACCTGGCTTGGTAAAATATGTTAGCAACTGTTGCTGCTGGTGCCTCTTTAAAATGTGAACGAAAGGTTTCGTTTCGGGCTTTGTCTGTTTATTTGTGGTTTGAAAGAGGTGTGCCAACTATGAAAATATGAAAGTAGAAGTACATTTATACAAATTCAAATGCTTATAATTTTATGTCAATGGAATTAATCTCTATTTACTAATTTAGCATGCATATGATATGTGTGTGACTGTTGGCAGAGGTGTATCATAGTGCATGTGTGGGGGTCAGAGCACAACTTTAGGTGTCTGATATCTCCTTCTACCTTCTTAATGAAGACCTTTTTTTTTTCCTATTCCAGGCTGGCTATGAGCGTCTGGATAGTTTTTATGTTTCTGGTTCTTGTTTTGCTGTAGGGGTGCGTGTGACTTTTCACAGTGGTTCCCAGATCAAATTCAGGTTTTTGGGTTTGAACAGTTTGTGCTTTTAGCCAGCGAGCTATACCTCCAGCCCAAACAACTGAGTCTCCAAGTGGGTCTCCTAGTAAGGGGAACAGGAGCTGTCTCTGACATGAACTCAGTGGCTGGCTCTCTGATCACCTCCCCTTGGGGGGGGGGGCGCAGCCTTACCAGGACACAGAGGAAGACAGTGCAACCTGTCCTGATGAGACCTGACAGGCTAAGGTCAGAGGGAAGGGGAGGAGGACCTCCCCTATCAGTGGACTGGGGGAGGGCATGGGAGGAGAAAAGGGAGGAAGGGTGGGATTGGAAGAGAATGAGGGAGGGGGCTGCAGCTGGGATATAACATGAATAAATTGTAATAAATAAAAAAATAAAATTGTTATTAGGTGAGTATATATATATATATAGATAGATAGATTCTACTATGTATACTATATAAATGTATTATACTATAATATACAATATATAATATATAATACATAATATATAACATATAACACATAACATATAACATATAATATATAACACATAATATAATATAATATAATATATAATATACTTTAGTATATAAGTATACTAATATATATTACATTATATAAAAAATATATATATTAGTAGTTTTTGTAATTGAACATGAAATTTCCCTGATTTCCCTAGCACTAGGTGTTGAAATCTAGTGCTCCAGTTTGTTTTGGTCTTTTGGGAGACCCTGGCGACTTTGGGGACATGGCCTGCCTGCAGAAGCCAACCCATGATGCTCAGCCTTTTTCCTCAATCCTTCCATCCTTAGCTTTACCTCGGGCAACAACAATGAAGCAGGAGGATCATGGAATGATAGTTCTGAAACCAAGAGGCAAGTGAAATAGTTCCATAGTTAGGACCATTTTTTGGCAGATACATTGTCACATCGAGGAAAACTATGGTTAAGACAGTAGTAGATCAGCAGTCCATCTGAGCATCTAGATTTTGAGCTTATCTCTTCATTAACTTTTGGTATTAAGTGTATTTTATAACAAGGATAAAAGCAACCAGTGTCTGAACGAAATTAAAAATCATTATACGAAATGTTGACAAGAATATAAAAAAGAAATTAAAAAGAGGCAAGCAAGTGTCTGAGGCTATATTCACTGAGGTCACTGGTAATACCGGCATCCAGTGTTCTAAACATTTTTATTGATGACAAGAAATAACAAATTTTCAGTTGAGATTTTAAATATAGTTGTATGAAGATGTTCCACGTACAGTATTACTCTTTTGAGCCTTACAATTATTTCGGAAGAACACAACATATTTCAATTAATGGGTTGCTATTTAAACTACCATAATTACTTTATGTAAAAGATGAACTTAAAAGAACAGATTCATTTTATATTCAATAAGAATATACAACATTATTGAACTAAGTACAGCAAATCAAAGGTAGGACACAAATTAATTTTAATTAAAACAAATAATCTTTGTCATGTTAAGCACAATTAAGTGTGATAGCATGTCCGTTTACTGAAGTGGTCTGCTGTACTGGAACCTAGTAAATGGATCCACATTTATGAAATCCTGTTGGCTTTTATGAATTCTCAAAGCTAGAATCATGAATGATATGTTGGCAGCTGAGAGGTTCTGGCTGTGTGGGAGGCATGGTATCCAGTTATGAGCCTACCGTTGAGCCCAACAATCTCTGATGATTAGTTCCAAACTCAGGATCAGACAGAAGGGCCTGATTAAATTCTCAGGACACTAAACCAAACCAAACCTAGTAAACAGGGGAAAGAATTAGGGGGTGGGTATGGCTGGTAGTGGTGGGAAGGAAGAGAGTGAGAGTAAGAGTGAGAGGGATCAAAATATTCATATATGAAAGCTTGTGAAAGCACAAAATTTATTAATAACAAGTACCACAATGAAATGGATGTTCATTTTGAGAATAACATGTACTTATAGCATGAAGAAAAACGCCCGGTAGCCTGCTCACCAGACAATCAATTTGGCAGTGGCTAGTTTTAATGTATTCCTGTCCTGTGTAGTGTGGTGTGCATATGACTACTGCATGTCTCATATAGTGGAGGGGCTTACTAAGGGTTGGTGAAGCATCTTCACACAGAAACATCATGAAGATACCCTGAATAAACCACTACATTTAAACCTCAAAGACAACACTCTGAAGCAGGCAATTTTGTTGTGTATTGCTCTTGAATGGTGAGGACATTAAACCAAAGACAGGTGAAATAATTCTTCCTAGGCCTAAAGCCAAGATCTGGATGACAGTATCTCTTTTTGTTTCTGGTAGTTCACATGGTTGCTGAAGACTCCCCTCTCTGTCCATTCAGTGAAGGAAACATCACATTCAGTCTACACATTCACAGCAAGGTGCCTTGGGTGCTGTTTAGATTAATGACCTCTCTGGGATGTGAAATCATTTCATAACAATACAATATTTTTAAAATTCTACTTGAATTTTGGAAGTATGAGAACAGCTGCTCCAGCTGTGAGTGACTAAAATACCTCACTCTGTGGTTTTTGTTTGTCTTTGCTCAACTGAAGAGAAACAGGGCCAGCTGGGTACAGAGCAGAAGACTTCAAAGTTGTTTTCTAAATTTAATCTACCAATATTGAGTGGTGACTTTGTGCTGGCCACTGTATTAGATGCTTCACATTCATTTATTTTTAAAGCAATGTAACTTTACTAACTCGTGTTTTCCACCTTTTAAAATTCACCCCTCTCTATGACCCTTTCTTTGCTATCTTGGAGAGAAATCTTGTGAGCAAACTGTATTTGTTGAGTGAGAGGTAGTGTCATTTCACTTTGAAACAGGTTCTCCTTGTGGTCTCAACTGTACGTGTGTGTTTGTGTGCTAGGCATGCCATCAGAAGCTCACAAATAACAAGGCATGCTCTCAGGTTCCTCAGCTATTTGAAATCATTGCATTTATTAGCTTGCCTCCCAGTATGCATACCAATAAAATCCCTGTCTCTTTGTGGCCAAGTCTTCTTTTCCATGAGTAGAGGGCAGATAGGGCATCTGGAGGAGAGTCATTCGGGGCGGACACATCACAAAAATAATCATCTCATAGTTTTTTCATCTTCAGATCTATGCCTTTTCTTTTCTTCTCTCTTCTACCCGTTCACTCTTTCATCTTTTTATTCTTCAGTCACTATGGTTGGCTTGCAGCAATGAATCAGAAGTCTTAGCTAAGGAGGAGTTCAGTGTATGATGAGGAGACCCACAAGCCACCCATAGTCCTAGCATCACTCTTGGAGACAAGGCAGGGGGCCTCCTGCTCTAGCCTTTGTGCTTTAGAAAGCCTCATCTGGTCTCACAAGTGGCTGCGCTCCTTCCGTTTGGGTGGAGAACTGAAGAGCTAAGGGATCATAGCCTAACAGAGCTTGCATCTCCTTCAAGGGATAAGATTCTTGGCAACTCTGTGACTTGGACTAAGGCAAGAGTGTATATAATCTGTGCAAAAGGATGGCCTGAGGATAGCTTTTTATATGTTCAGTAAATGGAGAATGTTACGATGTCCACATGTGCACAGAGGAAGCCATTGTGGGGAAGAATAAAGTAAGAAGAAGAATAGTCCATTTAGAAAGGGAGGACACAGTCTTGTAGCTAAGGGAGAAGTCTCGTAATTCAGCTAGTTTGGGCTCAGGACTATGAGCTCAGGAATTTGAACTCTGAACTCATCCATCTAGCAGATATGTTTCTTAAGGTAGAGAGAAAGAAAGCATCATATAAAGCAGCTCAGCAGTTTGATTTATAACCTAAATATCTGAGTATGTAACAGATGGACTTTACATTTTTTTTCATGGTTGCCTGAAGCCTCGCAAAAATTGTGGGGAAGCTGCACTTGAACTTGTGTTGAGTCTTCCAGCATGAGAGAACAAGGTAGCACTGGAGCTAAGAGCTGAGTGATAGACATTTTGGATTCATTTACTCAAGATGGATAGATGGACAGAACAGAGAGGGGTCATGGCAGGGCAGGGCAAGGCTCAAAGCAGATCAGCCCTTTACAATAGGAGCCAAGGCAGAGAAAACAAACTTGCACGGGGCATGTTTGAGCTTTGAAGCACAAGTAGAGCAGAACTTCCTGGTGAGCTGGTGAAGTGCAGCCTTTAGATTCTCCACTATGGAGAGTTTATCACAAGTTCTCTGGTTTTCTGAAGATAATAATATAACTATCTATCATTTCTCTTTCTATCATCTATCTGTCATCATCTATCTATGTATCATCTATCTTTCTATCCATCATCTACCATCTATCTATCATCTATGTATCATCTATCTTTCTATTTATTATATATCTCTATCAATCATCTATCCATCATCTATCAATCTATCTATAGCTATCATCTATGTATCATCTTTCTATTTATTATCTCTATCTCTATTTATCAATCATCTATCTATCTATCTATCTATCTATCTTTTATCATCTCTCTATTCATCCATCTATTTTGGTCAGGTGGCCCTGGGAGGAAGAAGGATGTGAACCTAGGCGCAATCCAGTGAAGAGTATTCCTCCTGAGTCTTTGTTTTATCTGCTTCCTCCATGTCCTTGCCTTGATTGAGTTCCTGCCTGGCTTCCATCAATGATGGGCTATAACCTGTAAGCCAAATAAAGTTGCATTGTGTCAGAATGTTTTATCATGGCAACAGGGAAGCAAAGTAAGACACTGCCTGGTGATGTTGGAAATACCATAGCTTTGGTGTTTACTCGAAAATGCAATTGTAGCATGCCTTGATACATTTGCTCAGTTTGTTAATTAAGCAATAGAGTTAATCTGAGTATTAAAATTTTGGGCCAACCAGAGCTTTCCCCTGTTTGGTGGAAGGTATATAGAATTATAAATCAGAAGAGAAATTTTATTTTTTTTTACTGTGTTAGACTATTAGTGAGTAACTTGTATGACAGACTTTTTCTGGAGATACATCACACATATGTATACATACACACACACACACACACACACACACACACACACACACACACACACA